>NC_052960.1:8600727-8926442 GCF_013358895.1 Oreochromis aureus
GGAGGCAGGAATTAGAAACTGTATTTATTGCAGTGTTATGGGAAGCTGGGGAGCAGGTTTGGGAAAGCTTGTGCTGGTAGCTGACTGGCTGGCCTAAAGAGATGAGCTGTGTTTGAGGCCTGAGAAGCTGCCCTGAGGGAACAAAGAGGACAGAAGTGCAGCAATACTGATGTGCAGCAGATTCTACTGCTAAAGGATCTTAAAAGCAAAGATGTGGAGCATCAGTGGACTGACACTGCCATACACAGAGCCCCAAATGCTCTGATGATTTCCACACTTTAAACAGGCACCTTCGTAGAGTCATTCTCCTACCATGCTCTTTGAATGTTAACTTAGAAGGTCTTATGTAAGAGATCCCCCCTGAATCTTGCTGATGCAGAGCATCCTGTAGGACAGACAGGGCAGGACAGGAAAGGGCAGTTGTCTCCTCACTGCAACACACACACACACACACACACACACACACACACACACACACACACACACACACACACACACACACACACACACACACACACACACACACACACACACACACACCCACCCTCTGCACACACATTTGAGATGCTTTGTGACTCTGCAGGCCGATCAATTTTGCCTACAGCTGACTTCACTCATGCCTCAGCGCCCAGCTCCATGCTTGACTGCCTGCTTTTTGTGCTCCTCTTTTATTTCCCCAGACAATATTAGATTTCTATGAACCTGCGTTGATAATATCTGTTTTGCTTTCCTGCAGAATGAGATTACGAGCATGAAAAAGATGCTGCATGGCAGCCTGTATAGGTTCTGTTTGCACAATATGGGATTGTTTACATTGAATCTCGCTGGTGAACCTGAGGTGGAAGAACAAGCCTGTGGCAGACTTACGTTAAATGTCAAGGCCTGCAGAAGAAAGATGATAAAGCGCAGAGATAAACATCAAATTACTGTAAATGGACCAATGTAACCCAGGTTGGTAGGGTAGCTCAAAAATGAAAGACAGCTCAGGAGAAAAAAACTGCTATAATATGCTGCATGCACCCGCAGCACTGATGTTGCGTTAACATACGCACCACAAATGAATTTCATGCTAATTGGAAAACAGAACATGTGCCTCCTGAGATATGGAAAATTACATTTCTTCTACAATTCTGCAGCTCATGTGGCAAGAAAATGCGAGCCCCGATGAAACAGATGTAAACCAACACTCGCCACCATCTATGTTCTTGAAATGTTCAGTCCAGGGACACAGCGTTGTCTTTAGCAGGTCTTTTAGTCTAAATACGATGTCTAAAGACTAAACAGTGTCCAGCTGAACTCAACACATAATAAAAATGACTTAATAAGACAATATCAGCAACAATGGCTCAGGAAATGTTACGTCTACTACTGATATCTACACAGACTGATAAATGTATCTCAACGTGGCATTTTTATCATTTGAAAGACTGATGTTTTGCTTATCGGACAGCACGCCCTGCCATATATAAAACTGTGGTGGAAGTTTTGTGTTTCCTCTAAATGTTTAGGGCATCACTTGACATTCATTTGGTTATTATATGTAAAAATGGGGCAATAGTTTCGTAAAAAAAGAGGTAATAATTAAGCAGCAGCTGGTATTACCAATGAACGTATCTGACGTTCGCGTAACGAGATAAAAAGGGGCCAAAAGAAAGTACGAAAATGGTGAAACACTGTATTAATAACAGAATGGTCGTTTGGGTGTTTAAAGGTTATATTTAACTACAGATTAACTAAAAACTAAAAGTAGCAAAAGTTTTCCTTTCAGAGTAGGTGACGATGAGGTGAGCGCCCTCATCATTCATTTCTGAAATCCTATGATGGTGTCAGCAACACCCACCGCAGTGATAACCTAGAAAGGATGGAGGAGGAGCTTGTTGCTGGTGGGAAAATATTGCCCTGCAACATGTGGTTAATGTTGTGAAAGGAAGTGAGAAGCGATTAGAAGTAGTGTTTGTTAAAGTAGTGCGCTGTGTGTTCAGTGTCCCCTTTGGGAACTAGTGTCTTGTGGTTGAAGTTGTGTGTGCGTGATCTTTAGTAATACGAGGCTTTTCTCCTATAAGTGTGGACTTTGTCGGTTTTATATAGAGAACAGCCATAAATGACTTTTTCATATTTCTTGAAGGTGTAAATACATTTTTTAAGCTTCTTGAACTTTGACAGTACTTTATACCAGACTTTCTTGTTATTTTTAAGGTGGTCTTGAGCAATAGTTCTGCAGGCTTTCTGAAGGTCTTTCAGAGTCTGGCTGCTTTTTCACCCATTTTCAGTCCAGTCATTGTACCTGACCATTTTCAGAGGAATGTTTTTGTTTGCTGTTGAACCACTTAACACTGACCTATGAGTCAAGCTTAAAAAATGCATCTGACTCAACGGATGAACCAGTGTTGTTTTTACACATAAGAGACAAAGTTAGCAATTTTAAGTAGTATCTTCTGGCGCTTTGTTTCTAGCAGCGTGTCAAAACAAAACACATAATCTGTACTCATTTCTTAAGCTGAATCTATGAAACATATCACAGAAAGTATTTTTGCACAAAAAATGATTCTCAAAGAGTTAATAGAGGAAAACTTGACATCTTTCTTCGTCGTTTGTCCTTAAAAATTTGAGGAAACTGGACGAGTGGAGAGCAAAAGAAGAAGTGACAGGGCTAAAAAGAAAGCTGTTTACAACATATGAGCAGTTTCTGAAGGGAAACGGGGAGAAAGGCTGAGGTATGCTAAATTACGCAAGAACTGGACTCAACATCAGTAATCTGCAAAATACAGTGGATGCTATCTCATAGTTTCGGGCTACATTTCAGCCAGTTGTGTCAAAATTATAAATGCAGAAAGATACTATTAGATTTGGATCCACCGTGCAATACCATTTGAGAAGTGTCTGATTGGCAACAGCTTCATTTTTCAGCTTGATAATTATCACAAGAGTGATAGAGTCCGAACCTCAACATGATTGAGTCAGTGTGGGATCATCTTGAAAGCAAACAGAACAAAAGACGGCGAACTTCCAAAGAAGAGATTTTAAAGGCTCAGGAAGCCTGAAGAACTGTTCCTGCACCCATTTCCCATTTTCCCAGCAAAATGTATAGAATTGGAGGGGCTCACAATACTAAAGGTCTTGTACCTTGGTTAAACTGACAGTTTCCTGTAGCTTCATGTGCTTTTGCAGAGTTTCTCCTTGTCTTCATTAAGCTTTGCTCGGTTTTTAAGACTATAAGACGCTTGTTCGCGTCCTTGAGTTGATTAATTCTGTTGAAAAGGTAACATTGTTACGCAGCGCTCATTACTTTCATACCCTGTTATGTAACTGTGATAATGCTCCATTCTGTTACAATAATGCCCGCTTCGTTTGCGCGCCCAAATCCACAAATCGCATTTAAATCTCAATTCTGCTAATAGATGAGTTCCATTTCTAAAGAACATCACTGTGTAAAACTGGATTTTCTGTGATTGCTGGAGGTGACCTTATTTCCAAATGTGGCTCAAATTATTGAAATAGCTCCGTGATTACGCAGGCCATCCTGGGGCCTGTTTACTTTATCCCATGTTCCAGTATTATTTTTTTATGTGTAATGCAGGAATAAAAAAAGAGGTTAACAGGCTGAAACTAGAGAGAGACGTGTCAAAACTTTGTGCTAAATGTAAATGAGATTTGAGCTCGTCCCGCTCTGAATCAAGATGTCTTTGTAGCCCAGAGGAAAAAATATTGATGAGTCTATTTCTTCTAATGAGGGTGATAAAGTTTGGTTAATGAGACAACAGAAATGCAGATTTAATCATTACTGTCACAAAAATGTACAGAAAATTAGCAACAAGAATTGATGTCTCAGGTTGAAAGTAAATTTTCTTTCTCAGTAGTGATGTAACCTCAACTGGCTGTCTGAAGAAGTTTTATATTTACACTTTGGCTTTTTTGCAGCATTAGTATTCATCGAGCGCCTCGCTTTGATTTACTTCGGTGTCTTGATTTGTTCCTTCGTTTTCATGCGAGTGTTTTTTGTTTTGGTTTTTTTTTTAGCCTGCGGAAAAGTGAATTTCTGTGCTGAATGGACTTATTGTTTCTCACTGCGACCTTATTTCCAGTGTAGCTGTGTGTTTTTTCATTTGTGTGTCCAAACAGTGGCTTCCAGGGAAATCCTCGTAATACATTAATCACTGATTTCCTTAGCAGCAGTGTTTGTGTCGCGTTTCCTTTTGGCAGCAGGTAAATCTAACGTTGCTTGTTGATCATTAATGTCATATCTGCCTCGTGCCTTCCTTCCCTGCATTTTTGTGCGGTCTCTCATGAGCGCGCCCTTTCATTCTTGCGGTTTTGCAGGAGGACCCTGCAGGCTGTATTGTGAGCGCGGCTCCTGCAGCACCCGGCGTGAGAAGCAGTTGCTATTTCGGTTCTCCCTTCACAGAGGCTTAAAGAACTTTTTTTTATGAATTCAGAGCATGCAGGAGAAATGTAGGTCAGGTTTCTCTGGAAAACTTGCAGCCGTGAGGACAGCTTAGAAGGTTTTACATATTGTAGTAATTAGGAAAGCTGCTATGCCACGTCTGGCATCTCACTCCTGGGTGGTTGAGTCATATGACCTCGTTCGTGTTTCCACCGAGCTCCTCCCTGATGGCTGGACAGATGGACACGGTGAAAATCCTGAGGTTGGCACCAGCAACTAAAACCTCTCATCTGTGTCCCTGGATAACTGTAGAAATGAACGTTCATTATCACTGCCAGTCAGAAGTAAAGCGTAGCTTGACAAGCCTGTGAACATAACCTTTTTGACCTCCTGGACGCTGAGCAAGCTTCGACAGCGCGGTCCTGTTAATCTGCTGCAGTACGGATGGTCAATGAAGTTGTGGAGATTTTAACAACGGAGATCAGTGATTCGAATTATTCATCAAGTCTGCTATGATATTTTTTAAAAAAGCTTTGTTTAGTCCAGAAGGAGAGGATGTTTAGTCTCTGACCTGACTGTTAAATAGAGCTTCACCATCTCTTTAATCCATATTTGTTTGAGCAGACAGAGGACATTAAAAGCTTCTCTTACAGCTCAGACAGGCTCGCTCTTTGAAATGGGTTACCGTGTGATGTGTGACCCCATAAAGGAAATATTGTGCTCTGACAAAAGGCAGCTGAGCCTCCGTGAAGCTGAAGCAGGTCACAAATGTAGAGCCGATTGTCCAAAAAGTGGTGCAGAGGTTGACCTATAAAAATGAAACGGAGATGACTGTTTAGCTCACCGGGTACAGCAGGTGACACATATGCCATAAGGTTCAAATCCACCCCGAGGCCATTTACTGCAGGTCTTACTCACAGCTTTCCTGTCTTGGAAAATCAGAAAATTGAATAAAAAGCTGACTATATTGCAAAAAAGTTTTAAAACGTGCTAAATAATTGGCTGCAGGAATGAGAACTGTTGTCAAATAAGTCAATTTTAAGGTAATTTTTTTAATGATTTGCAGATTTTGATGCATCCTAACCTTCTCCAGTGATCCACTGCACAGTTTGCACCACAGGTTGTTTATTTTGATGACTACTTACATCCATAAAAAAGTAGTGGATCCCAATGGGCTTCAGTTAGCATTTTCCTCTAACATTTAAAATTTTTCTACATTTAGATGAAACACAAACTGTCATAAGCTTTACAGAAAACTGCAGCTGCACTGAGCTTGAGTTAATAGCACTTAGCACGGATTCCAGAGGTTTCCTAGCTTTGAAAATGAACTCATGCTTTTACCTTTTCTTATTCAAACTCCTTTAACAGGCTTTTTACTTCACATATTTTGGCTATTCTTCGTTTGTTGACAGTTAGTTATTAGAATTCATTTTAAAATGTTAGTTTTAACTTTCAGGGCCCTCCATGGTCGAGCCTCCCAGTATGTTTCTGACCTGCTGAAGCCTCATTCTTCTTCCTGAGCTCTTGCGTCACCGGGTCAAAGGTTGCTGCTTTCCTGGCGAGGATCGGGCTTTTCAGACGGGCTTTATGTCGTACAGACTCCACTGAGTCTGTTAAAAAGCAGCTGAAACATTTTTATGCAGATAGTCTTTTATTTAACTTGTTATACGTTATACTTTTATTCCTTGTGTGTGATTTTTAAAGCCCTTTTTTACTATTGGCCACCTCTGAAATATCTATTTTTAGTTTACTACAAAATACTCTGCAGCTTTTGATTCTTCTTCAAAAATACAGGACTTTATGAGAGGGTGAGGAGAAGCGCGAAGCATGCTTTGAAAATGTTGGCTGGAACATTTGACCATCTGAATTCATGACATCTGTTGTGCATCTGCTATTATCAGCTACTGCAGGGAGGAGCTTCCCTAAAGGAAGACTTCTATTTCTTATCATTACTAAATTTGTGCATTCTGTGCTTTGATAAGATGAATTCTGTCATGTACTTCCACCAGATAGGATATGAAAATTGACCCATTAAAAGTCTTTTTGATGTTTGCTGGATTTTTTTTCTTTCGTTCTCATTTATATCCAGAAGTTATTTTATTTGGAGTATCCATTTTCAAACGGTGTTCTGAACACACTGCGTTACATTCAACATCCACTTGAGCCAAAAAACGCACACTCACGTGCAGTTCATACACTCTCACGGGCCATTTGACTAAAACAGTCAGAGGTCCAGGTGGCCACAGTGCGACCCTTTCAGCCACTTCAGTCAGAAAACATTCATATAAATGCACAGAGCGCCCTGCACGTCCATTTTCAGCTCCCCTATAATGCAGAAACCTGTCAGAGCAACAATATGAGATCTGCACGAAAGGGCCCTTCAGCTGAAGAACATGGTGAATACAGCAAATGTGCTTTCTCTGTTGTGACTGCACAGTTAATTTGCTCCATAATTACACAGGCAAAAGAGCTTCCAAACTCTTGACTGGTATGAAAATCATTATGTTGGACACTTCAGACTGGCTGCAGTGGAATCTGAAGTGTCTGCTGTTTGTTTAATGCATCTTTAGATGGGATTTCTAACCCCAGCATGGTGAAATGAGAGTTCTGGCAAGATTTGAGGCTTTTTAAAAATGATTGAGTGAATCATTCACAGTCACATTTTGCAAAAACTGTGAAAATTTGTGAATTCTTTCCCTTTTCTGCATTGCCATTCCTGTTTGTGCAAAGCCAAGTACTTAAAGAGATCTTTTTCCTGTTGTGCAAGATGTTAACTAGCCTGTACAGATTCCTGATCTCAAACACATCCAACACCTTTGGGAGGAATTGGACAAGTAGGAGCCAGGCATTGCTGCCAGACATCAGTGATGGATCTCACTAATGCTCCTGTGGCTGAATGTGAGCAGCCAGATTGTTTTTAAAGTTGTTTTTTCTTGGTCCTTCAAGACTAGCAGAGACTCTGACAACAATCTTGTGCAATAGTTGTGGCATGTTGTCTCAATGTACCAAAATCGAAATTTTCATATCAGAGATAAGCCCACAGGTCAGACTTACACGGCATATGCAAATATTTAGCAGTAGTGTGGCAGCTGAAAGTTTCGTGTGGATTAAAATGACTTCACGAGATCATCTTGTTTTGAAAAGTCCTGGATATGGACACTGGCCTCAGACATGCTGTAAATACCATGATTTGACAGCCTAGAGATGATTAAAGTGGGTGTCCAGAATGCTGGCATCATGAGAGGAGTGTGTGCAGCACGTTGCTGCATACAAAGCTCTCATTTGTATTCTGGTTTGGGTTTTTTTTTTGCTGCTCTCAGAGGCCACAGATCATTTTATTCTTTAGTGCATCAGTTTCTCTGCACTTTGGCTGCAAAACATGAAACAGAGACTTCGCTTTGGGCTGCCTGCTTCATGTTTGTCTGCTGTTCTGTACCTCAAAGCCAACTCAGAACCTATATACTTTATCCTTTTATACATACACACTCTTCCTTACAAAGCAAACACATCTCTCTGGAGATAAATCGGTTTCCGTATCCATCGTGCTTTTAATTGTTTCTAGGTCATTCAGACTCTGAGCTGATGTAAAACATAGAATTCAAATCTTCGTGTCCTGCATATTTAATGGAGCACATTTATTATAGTTTGTTTTTTTTTAAAGACGATTTCTCGTTGTGAATATAGCTCTAATAGGTCACTGTTTTCTCACTCGAACATCAAATTTCATGGCAGAGGATATCGTGAGGTAGATAGCAGATGTGAGAAAATTTGATTATTGGGCTGTTTCTGTCTGGCTGGCCCTTCATTAGGCAACACTCTCTTATAGTGTGCTATTTCTGTATGATGCTTAGAGAAACTCCAATAAAAAACAGGATCTCAGACTCCACAGGCTTCAGTTAGCATATTGAATGTTAAAGTTAATGATAGTATAATTAGAAAAAGACTGAAGAAGTATGCATTGTGTTGAAGGATCGCCTCTTTCAAAAAAAACACCAACAAGAGCTTAGGTTTGGAAAGTTGCTTCTGAACAAACCACATGACACCTGGAACAAAGTCCTCTTGGACAGACTCGACCAAAGTAATGTTTGGCCCTAACACAGAACATGATGTTTTGAGAAAACCAGCACTAACACCTCATACCAGCTGTCAAACACAGTGGTGGAGGGTTGATGATTCGGGCTTGTTTTGAAGCCAGAGAATCTGGGAACCTCGCAGTCATTGAGTCGACCATGAACTCTTCTGTATACCAAAGTGTTCTAGAGTCTAACGTGAGGCCATCTGTCCGACAGCTACAGCTTGGCCAAAACTGGGTCATGCAACAGGACAATGATCCCAAGCACAAATCTACAACACAATGACTGAAAAATAAAAAAAATCAAGGTGTTTTGAGTCCAGACCTCAATCTGACTGAAATGCTGTGGAGACAGCTGTGCACAAGTAGATGCCTGCAAACCTCAATGAACTGAAATAACATTGTAAAGAAGAGTCGAGCAAATTCATTCAGAAACATCTGACTTTGGAGTTTCCGGGGATTTTCACTCTCAGTCAGACTTCTCAGGAGCTCGCTGCTTGTGTTGTCATAATGAAAGTCTGATGATATATAACAAAAGAGCAGTCAACAGTGAATATTACACAGCAGCTGTTTTTATTTATAGCGCACTATATCTGATCCTCATTGTGTCCAAAAACCTGAATTCTTCCGGCCAGCTTGATGGCTAAAGGTGTGCTCTTGTTTCAGTGCGCCTTTTCTCCCATGCTTTTATGGGAGCATGAACCTCTCCCCGCTGGTTTACTGTGATTTCATTCAACAGCTCTGGTGTCTGCAGGTACTAAAAGCCATAAACCACCATCAGTCTGACGTCCAGTGTACACAGACTGGGAGATAGGGAGGGAGACTGCTATTGATTACTTTGTGGGGCTTTTTTACTGCAGGGTACAGGGAAGGTTAGCCTGCTCAATACTGTCTTCTAAGTTCACTAATTTACAGTGCAACTATTGGCTGTTGCTGGTCAGTTGGGAAGCTAGTTAATGTGCATCCAAAAGCCTTTTTCAATAGAAAGTAATGCATTATTTATTCGAGGAGGCTGTTACTACAACTTTGAACTTCCATGTCAGTCTCATTTAGTATTTCATAGCGTCATGCGTTTGAGGTTACACCTAGGAAGGATCCATTTTTGCTGTTCTGTTTTAGCCATGTTGTGTATGTCAGGGTGGAAGCGTCTGTCAATCCAGGATGAAAAATCTCAAAAACCAGTGGAAAGATTTCTGTGAAGCTTTTTCAAGCTATTCGTGTTCTCCAGAGGATGAATCCTAACATGTTCAATGATCACACCCCGGAGTTTCTCTCGGTCATGCTTGTTTGAGGTGATTTCAGCTTCGACTTGTTAAATCCAAACAAACATAGTATGTCTCAAGAGTTTATTAATACAATGCACAGCATAGGGCTCTGTCCAGTCATTATCAGGGCCAGTGGGATCACAGCTTAATCTACATTAATAGAGAAATCTTTACTCATGAAATAGAAAACAAAACTCTGAGTGGCTTTATGGTTAATAACATTTACCTGTTTTTGCAATACATGACAGCAATTATAGAAAGAACAAGCAGGAAAATGATCTACAAATGGGTGAAAACAGAGGATTCCATGAATACATATCAAAGTGACCCACTTAAGTAACATTGGGAGCTGGTTTATAAGGAAAAAGATTATGAGACATTATTCGAAAAGTTCAAATTGCATATTTTTTTCTTTAAATATAACAAAATGCCCATGGATTACAAAAGGATTACAAAACACCTGTAAACATACAAATGACTTATGTAGGAGTACTCAAGTGTAGTGGTTAACACATTTGTACACACCACAGGTTTGAGGCTGGGAGGACACATTATTGGAGTTTCCCAGGTAGTTTACATCTAGTGCCAGTCCAAAGCCCAGCTGAATGGAAGAGTCTTTTTCCAAATCCACATCGTTGGAAAGTTAGAGACCAGCTGAAAGTTTATCATGTTTTTCAGAGGATGACCCCCAGACATCCCCTGACTTATTCAGTACTGCCGCTATCAGGTTACATGGTTAATAGTTGTGAAAATAAATAACAATAAAATTATTGATCCTATGGTTACATTTTTGTAAAAATTCTATTAATATTTTGGATTCTAACTAAACAACCAACAAACTGTGTGTTTAGTAGACTTAACAGATGCTGTTAGTAGCTGCTAAATGTCTGCACGTATGATTGTCATTGTAGGCACGTTAACATGCTGACGTTTGGAAGTGTCACAGTGATGCTAGCATTGCTTTGGACAGTGCAAGAATTGTTTGTGCATGATTGCAGGCATAACTGTGCCATTGACGCAGTCATTCCCATTTAATTGTCTCAATATACACATAAAATGTAATAAAAGCACATCTTTGTTTCTTTTGTCCCCCATCACACCTCCTTAAATGTCGGCTTTCAGCCTTCACGAGCGATTGAGTTTGATCTTTGATCGATGGCCATCTCTCCCTTTGCCTCTGCTCCTTCTTTCAGCTTGAACTGGGACAACGTCAGTGAAGCAATCAAGCGTGAATGTTGGCAAACCTCGAATTTGTTATCTCAAGATAATGAGGCACAGGCTTTACTTTACTGAGGGAATATGTTTGATATCTACAGCCCCTTTGAAGAATACACAAACCTGCCTCAGTCTCTGCAGCCTTTGCAAAATATGATTACAGCTCTTTTTTTCTTCTTTTTTTTTAACCTCAAAAGAGACGTTTCAGGAAATGAAATGAACCCATTCATTCCCTCCTGCTTCTGTGATGATAGCCTTGCTTCTGCACTGTGTCTAACATGCACCACCACATTGACGATGAAGACCCCTCTGTTGTGTGTGAGGCTAATTAAGAGGCCGTGTTACAGTGAAGCGTTGAGCAGATGCAGGAATATGAGACAATAAGAAAGAGGAGGTGTCTCGTGTGAAGGCCGGCGGTGCTTTGTCTCGGAGCACGCACACACTGGAGCGCCGTCGTGGCCTAATGGATCTCTGTATTAATAAAAGATAAGCAGTCAATTATTGAGCTGTCAAAATGACTTTTGGGACGACACGAGCTGGAGGGCTAAGGGGAGGCGAGGACTCAGAGTTTTAAGTAGAAAAGGGAGTGTCTATCCTCAGAGACTGTGACCTCCCACATCCAATTCATCCCTCACCTTTAGCTCTCTGTCGCCTTCTTTCTCCTTCCTCTTTTACATTTTTTTCTTTTTTCTGCATAAACTAGTCCCCAAATTAAATCCACCTTACTCTTCTCTTCATATTTCATGTATAAAATGAATGAAACTGCATTTAAACTGCTTGCGACTGCTGCTGCTGCTTTGGTTTGTTTTTAAAGTAGTTTTGCTTACATTTTAGTCTAATTCATTTTAGCTGTGAGTGCTGTGACTTTACTGTTTTTTATTTCATTTTTCAGATGTGTTTTACGGTTTACACGCCAGGGAGTTATGCTTTTGAAGCTTGCGCAATTTCTTTTTGTGCTCATTATTACCCTGCTGTGCAATTAAAAATTTAAATTCTCTCTCAAACAATCACTAACACAGCTCCAGTTTATTTAGTCCAAACCAGATGCAGAAATACTACTTTAATTATGTTTTTCGTGCTTTCGTTTTTCTTTCTACTTTATCTTTCATGTGCACCCATCCACTCATACTGGCTTCCTTTTATGCCGTGTCCTCCCTTTGAGCCAATTAGGAAATACCAAGCTACAATCCTAGCATGCAATTTTTTTTTTTGCCATGTAAAGATAAAAATCGGAAGAGCTGTTTCTGGCTATTTTTTCCTCGACCCAATAAGTAATGGCATTCCTGTGTTTGGTAGTGTTGAGGAGAGCCTCAGCCAGCATTTCCTCCTTACCTCCTTTCATGATAAAAGCATGCTGTTGTGCAGACAGAAGAGGAGGTGTGAAGAAGCCAGAGTGGAGCTGAATGTATCTCCTGCCGCTGCGCTGGCCTTCAAAGCTTAATGATCTACTGACACAGATTCGCTGAGCAAATACGAGCGTGATTTATATGAAGGGAGGGCACGGAGGTTCAGGATGGAGTTTAGACTTTGCCTTAGTCATCTGTTTATTATTCATGAGCGACTTCAGAGAAGGGATGAATGTGTATGAGTGTACGAGTACATGCATGTGCGCTGTTGTTGTGGACTGTATGGGTTCAGGTTGTGCGATAAATTTTCGTATGAGGAATGATCTGATCACAGTTTCCATTTGTCCTGCATATCTGTCACTACTGAATGCTTAAAAACATGACTGATCTTAGACCAGCTCTGCTAGTTTTATGTTTAACAGATAGAGATGAGGATGATGTTCATCTTCTGAACTAATTCATCGCCAACATGTTTAACTTGGCGTGCTTGTGTGCGTGCGTGTGCACTTCAGCGCTCATTCATTGACAGACTTGTACTCTTGTTGTCAAAGCTGTCGTCTCTTGTCAGAAGGGTTGAAGTCAAATCTATTTTAGGCTCTGTTTGTCCTGAGCTTCATGACCAACACACACACTTACACACAGACGCACACACACCTACTAGGCTTTGCTCTGTCACTTCACTGCATCTTCTCCTCAGCCAGCCAGTAAACCCCGCAGCTGAATATTGCATGAGCAGCTGAGCGCTCGAGGGCCTCCAGCACACGCCTGAATAATGGCAAAGAACCGCAGCAGATTGATTATAGTGTGTGTGGTGTGACTGCTTGGTCTGCCTACCATGGCAAAACTCTGGACCTTTATTGTGTATAGAAACTTACAACTTCCATATATGTGTCTGTGACACTCTGTAATCAGGGTGTTAGTATCTCCTGATGAGGTATGCTAACATTGCAGTGGATAAGACTCAGCTCCTACTTGGTCTGCAGATACTTGGATCATTTCAGTTGTTGCTGCACTCATTTTTATCTTTATACACTATATGAATTTATTGTGGGACTTCACTAGATTAGGCCTCAGTCACACAGGCCAAGAGCTCGGTTACCATTGGTCCAGAATGGTTACTACCCATTCTGGACCAGTGAGTGGTAACCATTGGTCCAGACTGGTATTGAAATGGTAGTCAAACACTGAAATTTGGACACAAACTGGAAACCGGTAACGTTTGCTGTCAAGGTAAAGTTGGTCCTTTTGAAATGTGTTGGTGTAAACTTTACTTCGAAGGCAATCATTCTCTTTTTCTGGTTTGCATCACACTTTTTCAAGTTTTACTACAGCTAAATGGAGCAAAAAGGAAAGTGTTTGCAGACAGCTGAGCGTCTTAAATGCAAACCATAAGCAAATGCAGCAATCACTGAAAAGCGAACGAATCGCATTGCTTCGCTTTTCAGTGAAACATGCTCTTTGCACCCGATTTCACCCGGCAACAGTCAGAAACTTGCAGCAATCTCACCTTACAGTTGAGGAATGCTCATCTTTCCATAGCAACTAAAGGTTGCCATTGCCGACCTGTCTTTGAGTAACTGAGGCCTAAGCTTTACATAGCCTGTGTATTACGCGTCTTGTCAATTTCTGGAAGCCAGTCGATGGGCAGCTAGCAGTATTTGTATTATATCCTGTACATTTGTGTGTATGCTCTCCATTTAGCAAATAACATGATGAATAACATGAACATCTCCAACATGATTGGCTACTCCTAATATTCTAACCTTTTTCCACACCCAACACGCTGGCCTCAGACTTGAAGCGGGCTCTGCGCAGTGTTTGCCTGCTGCTAATTAACAGTTCAGAGAAGTCGAAAGGACGAATTTCCCAACAGGCTAACAAAGTGAAAATGTGCTGACGCAGCACCATGATGTTCCCAGGCATTTCTTAGATGTCATGACAGAAGTAAAGGACTCAGTGGTGCATGAAAATTGTATCTGTGGTCAGTTAAATACCAAATAAAATAAAAACACTCTGCACTCTGTGGGTAAAACAAGAAATCCATATTTCTTTGGTGGGAAGGTATGCAAACATTTGAAACAGAAACTTTCTTTTTACAAGTCGTTCCACAGCACAAGTGACAGGCTGCATCTTTGCGGCATGCTAGTACAGCACAAGCTGGGGGTTTCCTCAATCTGTACTAATAAGTTTTGACAACATCCATTACCCTCTTATCTCTCCGACTGCGGCTGTCAGCCTTCATACAGTGATGGAGGATGTCTTCTTTCCTAACCAATTGTCATTGCATGAAACTAGTGACTTTCTTAAATCACTGCACTGATGTTTTCGTGCTTTACTGTATAAATTTAAGCGAGACTAAATGTTATTATGAGCCAGAGTGGGAGCCCACAGGGTTTGCTCTCTGCTCTGATTCTGACATCCGGGATTAACATTACACTCTCTGAGTGAATGTGTAGTCAACTGAGACAGCTGTAAGCTTGTACAGTTGATGGTTGATGTCTGAACTAATGATGTTGTGGGTTTAGTCACTGCCAGTTCATTCCTGAAGCACCCAAAAGGTTGTCATGTCCAGTGAGACTCGCTTGAATGTCTCCAACAACCTGCCAGATGCTTCTGAATGTGCCAGAAACTTTGCTGTATGTCAGTTTGTGTGAGAACTTGTTTGTGCACTCATTAAAAGCAAATACACACTTTCAAGGGACTTGCAGTTTTTAATATATAATATTTTACTTATTTCATTTTAAGCTGGTATGTGCTTTATTTCTGAAGTTAGGTAACCACTGTACCTGTGGTAGAAAATTTACATAGGAGTTGACTACACACAATCACTGACTTTGAATAGTTCTTTAGATCTTCTGTCTCTTTAGCTTCAGCTCCATTTGACAGTCTTTATCAGCCACTACATGGCTCTCTTCTCTGGGACGGTGGATCCCTTAAACTCCCTTAGACCTCAGTCACACAAGCTGGGCGATCTTGATTGCTACCAGGCTGCCATTGTCACCCATCCAAGATGCCACTTGTCTCCAAACTACTCATCAAGTGGTAGTGAAACCATGAACCACTCTCGCAGGGCAACGCACGCTTCTTCGTTGGATAATACTTGTGGAAAAGTGTGCAAGGTTTTCATATATGCATATCTAGTTTTGTGTATATTATATTTTTAGTTTAACTTCTTAGAATATATACATTGTTTTCACAATTATTGAACAAATAGTTTGACTGAAGGACTCAACAAGGACATGCAGGGGGTTGGCGTGATGGAGGAGGATGCTAGGGATAGGGCGAGGTGGAGGAAGATGATCCGCTGTGGTGACCTCCAAAGGGAGCAGCTGAAAGAAGAAGAAGGACTCGACAAGGCTAATAACGGACAGGAGTCAGTGGAGGTTTTCGAACTTTATAGTATTTTATGTTCTGCGGTCAGCCTTTAATTCACCGCCTGTCAGTGCCTCACGTGCCACAGAAACTATCCTAGCAGTAAATCCCAGAGTAGTCCCAGACTGAGCAAAAAATAACCTTTTCTTGGCAAAGTTTTATTTTTGACTTGCTGCTTTAAGTTTCCTCAGGAAGGTGCAGTAATTGAGAGTTATAGGCTGGCAGATGTCAGTGCTTGAAACCAAAACCCTGAGAAAGAGCGTCTGGCTGTCAAATCTGTTTTTGCACCATCTAAAATAAGTTGTTGCATCTGTGCAAGCACTGCCCTCCTTCTCTTTCTGTCTTTGGCGTGTTTTCACTCTCATTATAAAGCTTCTCTTTTCAAGCTTTACTCTTTTTTTCCCCCTTTCTCTCTCTCTCTCTCTCTCTGCTTTCTCTGGTCTCGCTGAGTATAAATTCGTCCTGCCTCTCTCCCAAAATTGCAGCCTCATGCACATTTGTAAAGCTCAGAGATGTAAAAGCAGTGTTTTAGGGGGCAGCCTGGGCACTGATCCAGCTGAGGACTCCCTCCCTCCATCCTAAGGCTTCCTGGCGTCTCACCATGTGCCTCACTCTATCAGGATAATACTATCCAACAGGAGAGAAGAAAAACAAGAAGAAATTGCCTGATCATCACTCTGAACCACTCTCTTTCTGGACTTGAATTGGTTTATAGCTTTTATAAATTAAGCATTCGGTCTCACAGCTGCTTTGGGTGATTTAAAAACTGGAGCCATAAAGAAGAGCTGATTCATCTTTGAGGGGAAACAGCAGACAGACACTAACATGGCAATTAACAAGGGTCAGAGTTTAAATACAATCGTCCATAACCTGAAACATAACTCATGTCATGCTTCCATAGTGGTGAACTTTATTATACAGAAAGAAACTGTCAAATATGAAGAAGAAGATCAAGTGATTAAGGTCCCAGTTACACAGGGTTAAAGACCAGTCTGCAACCATTTGGCAACTGGTGGTCTGGAAGAACCAGTATTCCCCGATTGGTTGTGAATGGTTGCTGGGAGTTGATGCTACTTGCTGTGAAATTTATTGCTAAAGCCTTAGTCATAGAGTGGTCAGTGAACTGGCCACCTGAGTCTGATCGTATGGAGATTTATATGAAAATCATAAAGAAAACACAAGATCATCAAAAATCTGAGAAGCTCAGATGACACCGCTTTGGAGATTGTTTTCAATTCTCTGTTTCACTTCAGCTCTTTGTACATAATAATTTAGCTCTTCTTTGTGGTTGGCTGATAGACCAACAACAGGGAAGCATGAGTTGCCCACAGTCCAGTTGTCTGTGACACTGCCCCCTGGTGGCAGTAAACAGCTACAACATGTAAACACCAGAAAAGCTGGACCAACATGAACGGTGTTGGAGTCCTTTGAAATGCAACTAGTTCATAATTAAAGTGACTTCACAATAAAAGCTTCGCTGGTGGTGATGAGTAATGGTTCGAGGGAGGTTTGTTCTTTTTTTTGAATGAAGGATGGATATTGAACTTTCAGTTCTTAGCATTGACTTAAACCTGAGGTAGGCAGAAATTGGAATATTCCAAATATCGTACTTTAAACAGAAAGCATCTTTTTTGAAATTATATTTTTGCTAAGTCAGTTGTTAAGTCAATCTGAGTCCTTGCACGTAACGCTGTTTAGATGAGAATAAACTAAAGTTTTTGGTATTTTGTGGGGCTTTTTTCTTTGTTTGGGGGGAAACGCACACAACAAATTCAAGTGTGGTCGCTCATTCCTGTCATACATCCACCACTCTCACTCATCTTTCCTGTCTGTAATGCTCACCAACCAGAAGTGTCTAGAAAATCCAAATCATCCAGTCTTGTTTACCAGCTTCAGTTTCTGACTACAGAGGTGGGTGAGGCATGCGGGGGTTGGGAGTGGGGGGGTGATGCCTGTGGTGTTACAGAAGCTTGTGCGTGGCATGTCAGCCATTAAGGCTGAATGTGTGAGGCATGTTTACAGTAGGATGACACCAACCCCAACTCTGTGTGTGTGTGTGTGTGTGTGTGTGTGTGTGTGTGTGTGTGTGTGTGTGTGTGTGTGTGTGTGTGTGTGTGTGTGTGTGTGTGTGTGTGTACAGAGGGAATCTAAATAGCTGGAATGCAGTATTCCTCTGCGACGTATGTGTCTCAGATTTCGTTGTGAGCCTGGCGGGCAGGCAGGACACTGTGTCCCCTGTGACTGCTGCTGCTTCTTCCCTCTTTGATTTCACAGCACGCTAACAGATCTGCTTTCAGTATTTACACTGTATTGTGCATGTACCATATGCTGCAGTATGTGTACTCCCAGTGCCCTCAGTGACAGTAACCCACCAATCAGCCGCTGCATGTCTGACTTCAGTGTGTGACAGGTGCGAAACGCATCCTCGTCAAATCTTAACTTTTGAAAGGATGAGATGAAGTGGCCGCCTCGCCTCATCGGAGAGGAGACACAGATGTGTGAACAGACCAGTCGTGCTGTTGGAGAGATGAACAAGCAGCAATTACAATCGCACCCTAAATGTTTATTTCAGGCACACAGGCATTTAAAAAAGGGTTGCATCTGATGAAGTCTGTCATTTTCTCACAGATGTGTGGCTAATAATAAAGGATTGATTTTCTTTCTGTAAGTTGCTGGAAGAAACATTAGCTCATTCAGAACAACTTCGTAAGCAGGTGGGACCACTTAAGATTAAAGACTGTAACTATAACGTTAATGAAGGTTTAGGTTCGACTGGAGCCTGTCAGCAACATTCTTACCACCCTAAACATCCTTCTTTTCAAATCTCTTCCCCACTCTATATAAAAGTTAAAATTACTCAAAATTTATTAAAAATCAAAAAACTAAATCTCAACTCTACAAAAACTATTCATATATATGGACGAGGGATTCAGAGAATTCATCTTTTAATCCATTTGTTGCCGCTCATCCAGATCTGGGTCACAGAGGCAAGAAGTTTAAGCAGAGAAGCCCAGACTTGCCTCTCCTGGGTCACCTCCTCCAGCTAAGTACGAGAGATGTAATCACTCCAGCGATTTCTGGGTCTTCCCCAGGACCTCTTCCCGGTAGGACATGGCTGAAACAAACAGGAGGCATTCCTAGTCAGATTCCCGAACCAGCGGAGAGCGGAGCGCCTCACCTCGTTTCTAAGGGAGAGCCCAGACCCCATTTAGAGGAAGCTTGTATCCGCTTGTTTGTATCTGTGATCTCACTCTTTTGGTCATTTCCCAGAGTTCATGACCATAGGTGAAGGTAGGGATGTAAATTGGCCGGTAAATCGCCAGCTTCCCTTGTTCAGCTCTTTATCACAAAAGATTGTTAGAGCGTGCGCAACACTGCCAACGGTGGACCAGTTCATTCCTCAGTCTCACGCTCAACTCATGAGCAAGTGTGGGAATCCTGACCCAGAGTGGACACTCCACTTTTTCCAGCTGAGAATCACGACCACAGACTGAGAGCTCCAGTGTGAGCTGGAGGTCATGACTCGATTAAGCCAAAAAGTAGAGATGAAGTGCTGAGACCACCAAACCTGAAGCCATCCACCCCACGGCTGCACCTCAAAAGTCTGTCGATAAAAGTTCTGAACAGTATCTGCGACCGACTCAAAGAAAATAAAACATAAAAATAGTTTTTTCCATGTTTTTACTTTATTAATACTCTTTGCACAGATTTGTTCACCATTTACGTTTTTTCCCTGCAAATAACATACAGCTGTCCATTGTTGAAGTTCTTATATACTTAAACATGATTATTCAGTCCAAACAAGCTCCTTTTGTTACCTGTTAGACTGCAGATTGACTTGTTGAGTGGTTTGAGTGGTTGTTTGTTTGTTTTTCTTCCTAAATTATTTTACTTTTAATACGGTCGCATAGGTGGTACTTATGTGTCAGAGAAAGAAAAGCGAATTGGAGCGATCTTCAACCATTTTCTTTCATCGTCGATGGAAAGTGCTGCTGTTAATGTTGTTACTAACTTTAAAAAAATGCATTTTCAGCAGGCTGTTTTTATTACGCTGCCCTGTATTTGTGTGTCAGGAATTGACTATCATTATGCGTTACAAGGTTGTATTTATTAGGATTGAAATGTTATGTGTTTGCACTGTTGGAAAAAGCATTTTCCTGGAAAATCAAATAAAAAAAATTAATAATAAAACACATCTTTTTTGATGTGGGGTTGGATTTGACCTATGAGCTATGATTTTTTTTTTAGTTTTTGCCCCCATCACTGCCCTAACACATAAAGACTAGATACATAGGTCGTTATCCTTGAGTCTTGGGAAAATGGGTCAACGTATTTAAAAGCAGGGTTTGTTTTTTTTTATTGTAAAGCACAATGACGGGCAGTATCCAAACTCTTTAAGTACTGATCAGGTGATTGATAAATTCTTAATAAAAAAATACAGGTAAAAATAGAAGACTGCAGTGATCAAGCCCTTGAATGGTTTGGCCCTCTTTGCCATTTGAGAAAAACATGATTTACCTGCATTTAACACCAACTCAAGTAGAGTTAAATGAGATGGAACAACATCCATAGATCCAGATAATTCCTTCAGGGAAATTCAAGTGTAGCTCTCAAACAGTAACGGTTAAATAAGGAGAGTTCACTTTAAAGAAGTGAGGTGGAGATGGGGAGGAGGTGGGTTCCATGAATGAGAGTTTGAAAGGGAGAATGACCGAGAGCACAGATTTAAACCACGCAGAGTGGTGGCTGGTTGGCTCTGAGAAGGTGAGCAAGAAGGTGATTGGACAAGAGTAATGATGTCAGTGTCTTCCTTATGGAAACGATAAGGAAGCAACAAAACAAAAACTGAATAAAATAAATGGTAAACAATAAAAATCAGTTAGTTGTCTTGGAAGATAAAGTCACGGCCAAGTTGTGAGTCTCTTGCACTGAGCAGGAACTTCCAGTAATAATAATTCTAATAATAATAATGATAATAATAATAATAGATTTTATTTGTTGGCACCTAAAAAAGCTACATATGGACATGTGTAGAACATTTCTCAAAACCTGCTTAATTTTAATAATTAATGAGGCATTTCTTTCTGTGTGCAGTGCGTAGTTTCCTTCATTATTAGACACACAAAACAGATGCTGCACCTTCCCAGACTGTGGTTGGTAAGCCTTGTTAAGCCTGTGTCGGTGCAGACTCGCTGTTTGATGGTTAAGTAACACTTCCACAGCACTACTTGGTTTTAAAGAGCACTTAATTTGGTGGATCCTCCACTCAAAAGCACAGAGTGAGTGTGTGGAGGGAGAGGCTCCAGGGGCCGGATTGGAATTGGGCCACAGGGAGGTTTAATGTTCCACAGGTGAACTTAATCAGACAGTAACAATGGGAAGAAAACAATAGAACCACACCAGGCAGCACCCTTAAAAAATAAAGCGTAAACCGTGGGTCCCTCCCATGTGACATTTTTAGTCTCTGACAGGTGAAAGATGTGCGGTTGGCTGCTGGTGCACCCGACAGTTGCCTTTCTTAAACTGCACACAGCATTCTGCAGCTGAGGAGTTGTTTTGGTGATTGCAGACTTCTTTCTCAATGAGTCATAAAGCTGGAGATGGGTTGAGTGTGACAAACTGAACGAGAGAGGGAGAGCATGATTACCTTAATGAAAGAAGGATGGGCTGACACAAGAGGACGTGGATTTTCCAGAATCCCAGGAGACGTAAGAATGTAGGGCAATCTAGCCCTGTGACATGCAGCATTTGTACACAGGGAGGAAAATCAACGCTGCACGAGAGGCAGGGACAGGCAGGGACCTGGCCATGATGTTCTCTAGCACATATGGTCGTATTTATGCCAGACTGGAGAATATCGAAAACAGTCGGATTTCCATTTGTTCCTAATCACAAACAAAAATGCACCGACTGCAAAAAAAAAAAAAAAAAAAAAAAAAAAATGGCTACTATTGAAACAAACAGTGTTCAGGACCTTTGATCAGAAAGGACTGTGCAGAGGTGGATGGCGAACGAGTGAAAAGGCAGGGGAGCGACATTTCTCCCTACTTAAAAATCAAATCTTTGGAGGGCTTCCACATTAAAACCAGATTTTATTACCAATAAAATATTAGTTATAGCTCATATTCCTAAATAAAGGTTGGTAGGTTGGAGAATTAACAGGAGAATTACACGTTGTCTTGCTTCTTGTATTTTCTTTTAAACCGCTGTTATTCCCAGAAAATAATACATAAATTCATAGCCATGGTTGAAACACCAAATGGGAGGAAAAAAGAGGAAACAAAGAAGAAAAAAGAAAAACAAGGGGAATTTTTTTTTAGTTTAATTCAGCTCTAAGATGCAGTATTAAAGAGGAACTATCGCCACACACATGCAGCAAGTTTGAACATGGAAAGTCGCTGTGGCAGTGAAACGAGTGAGACATTAACACAATGCAGCTGAGCTCACATCGCAGAACAGTTATAATTTAGAACAGGGTTCCACCGCAGGGGGTAGAAACCTTTCCCGTTCATGGTTAATAACCACCTAAAACTTCTCCAGCTGCCTTAGATACATTAGCCCATTGCAAACAAACAAGGCTGAAACCCTGATATCATCTCCTCGGTCAAAACAAGTCGTTATACGACAGCAAAAACTGAACCATAGACAGACGGATGCTATTTGCACGTAGAGTGGAGGTCAGCTCAGACCGTTCTTTACAAAGCGTGAAATATAGATCACATTTTTCTTTAAATAAACAGTTTTAGGGGTTTTTTTTTTAATCATTTCACGCATTTAAATTCTATTTTATTTTTATTAGATTGCTTGGACTCTTGCAATCATCCCCTCTGTGCCTGTGATGTCTGAATCATTTTGGAAAAACTGGTAGAAAATTATTTGTGAGCTAACTTTCTCTTACTAGAAGGTGTAACAGTGACGTCTATGCGCCCCTCCCTGAGAGTGGTTCCTTCCCACTGTCACCAAGTGGTTGCTCATAGGAGTCGTCTGTACTATTGTAGGGTCTTTATCTTGCAATATAAAGTGTCTTGAGGCGTCTGTTGTTGTGATAAAAATTGAAATGAATAGTATCCTCTGTGTTTTGAACACTGTCCTCATCATGCACACCGTGTCTTCAGCTAAAAGCTCTGTGGGAATCTTTTTGCTGCAAAAATATAATTTTTATGCCTGTCATACTGTTGCATTTTGCATTTTCTTCACACATATTCATACTAAAAAATGAAAACAAGTGGTGTATTTTGGTGAAAGGTTGCTAATAACAAAGTGTCTAAACATTTAACATCTAAACATACAGTTTAAATTGTTTTGTGTTGACACAACACAAGTTAGGTGCAGTCTTTATGCTTTAATGAGTCACATGTCAGGGTTAAATGATTTAGTTAACAAAAAAAATACATTCCTTTGAAAATCTCAGGCACAAGGACTGTTGATCAAGACCACTTTCATATAATATGGGAAAGTCTGACTCCCTGGAAGTGAAATATAAGGAAGGGCGGGGTGGTTCAAGAGTTGTGCACAGAACTGCAAGTGATTAAAAAATTAAATAAATGGATACTATAAATATCTATAAATAGATAAATAGTTGAAACAGTCAAAAACCTGATGAACAGTACATAAAGTTACGTGAATTACTCTGTAAATATAATGTACTGTTCTCCCTCTAAACTGCAGCAATAAAAATCCAAACTTTGACTTTTCAGCTGATTCAAAGGTGGTAGCATCGGTTTAATATGAAATCAGATGAATACATTTGAAGCATGATGGGTGTTGAAGCTTATCAGACAGGCCTGTGGGAGTATATCTAACAAAAATAGTTGGGAGTTACATGTTTGGGTAACATTCTGCACCAAGACACTTCCTCCTACCAGGATAAACCTCAGTGTAGCATCTGGTCACACTTTGCCCAATATTTGTTTTTTTTCCCAGTTTTTTGTAGATCCTGGTACTTTCAGGATGTGTCAGTTTCCAAACAGATTTATCTCAAAGTGACTGTTAACAATTCGATGCAGAAGACTTTGATAAACTGTTACAATGCAACATAGGACACATGAATGCTGTAGTGAAATATATGATATCAGCTGGTGGCTTAAGCCTTCCACAGTGCTGGCTGTACTCATAGAAATGTCAGACCAGGAGAAGTGCATCAGTATGACACGCATCAAACTGGCTCTTAATGCATTCCAGCCTACAAAGCAGCGAGCACTCAAAATCATTGCTTACGCACACGCTCACATGGTCTGCACTCTACTTTATTCATAACTGATGGCTGCCTGTTAACCTACATTAGACGCGGAGAAACAAAACAATTCCCTGGCAGGCCGGAAAATTCATGCTGCAAACTAAAGTGTCTGAATTAAAAAGGATTATCAGAGACTGTCCAACTGCCACTGCCATCAGTTTGTTTCCCATCAGTCCTGGGTTCATGCTTGCGCAGCTGTCGCATGTTTGGCTCGATCTGCCTGCATGAAGCAGGCTAATGCACCAACTTTACAGGCAGAAAATTTAAGACCCATGCACTTTATGTACAGCTAAAGATCATTAATTACCCTCCTGTATACAAGCAAACGGATACAGCATGCTTCCTCTGTGCCTTGAGAGCTCAGTAGTATATTGAACAACAGCCAAACTGCAGGTGAAACACTTTTAAGTGTTTGAGCTGCTGCTAATGATGTTTTACCAGAGCTAATAAGAAATGCTGCTTTATGCTGCAGAGGCAAGTCGTTCCTTTGGCTCCCAGCTGTGGGTTAAATACTCATTTTATTAGTGAGGAAAGAATCCCAAGCACGGATCAAAGCAGCACGCTGTGTACAGACAGGAAAGAGCAATGAGCGCTGACAAGTGTGGCTTCTTCTCTCCACCGCCGCCTGTAGATTCTCAAATATGATAAAACCTGAACAATTAATGGAATTAGAGTGTAATGAGATTATTTTTATTAATAAATACTACCCTGGAGAATAACCCCAGATCAGATTTCAGTTTCTGAGGAAAAGACTGCGTGGTGAACTGGAAAGGAAAGGTGGTGTTTTACAATTTGGTGCAGTCTGCTCAGCCGGCCTGAGGTGGGAGTGCTGAAGGTCAGAAGAGCTGCAACTATAGTGCTTTGTGCAGCTTTGAAATGATTCTTTCTGCTCAGCCCTGAAGTGTTGTTGAACATTGCAAGGCTGGCCCAAGTCCATTATCAGTTCGACACATTCAGAAATTGAATTTTCTCTCAGAGATTGAAAGATGCAGAAAGCATGACATGGCCTGTGTCGTGTGATGAGATTGACTGGTTTGTTATTTAAGAGTGAATTTGTGTTTCACCATAAAGAATTTCTGCACTGACGGGGAAAAATGATTCTCCACCGCTCCTCTAAGAAAAATACCGAGTTCTCTCCAAGCTTTTAATAAAAAAGCATACTGATATACGCTAAACCCTTTACTTTGTCATTTGCTTCATGGTCTAAGACTCAGTTTCTACAAAAGCCGCATGTGGTACATTATTGTTGAAGCTCGGTGAAAGCATTGTATTAGCTTACACGAAGGCAGAGTACCCACTGTCTTGTAGAACCCAGCGGACCCCTGGGATTGTTTCACTCATGAAATCAGAAATCTGATATTGTTACCTAATTCCTATATCATGCTCTACCATCTATTTTAAGTGCCTCGGTGTGTGGGTGGAATGCGGGGCAAAAGGGCAGGAAGTCACAGTGTGAAGTAGGAAATCTCATTATCGATGCAGTTTGCTGCTCAATGCTGCAGAGCTCCCAGTGTCCAGTTGCTCAATTCACACTATTAACAGGAGGTGAAAATCCAGGAGTTGAAACTGAACCTCAGGCATGTCTCTGCTCTTGTGCTGTTCCCTTGCCTCTGTGAGTGTTTTTTAAAAGCATTTAGTTTTAAAATGATTCCTTAAAAGAAATTATAGATTTTATTTCACTGAATCCATAAGACAATTATTTCTATCTTGAGATACGGTCCTGAACACATAATAGAGCGGGACTCGGTGCAAGCAACGACACAGAAAAAGTCAGATACGCTATGAAAGGAGCAGCTGGGGTTAGGACGGCTTGCAAAGTGGCTTGCAGAGCCTTTAAAAAAAAGAAAAAAAAAGAGATATTTGTCTGTTGAATAGATAAAAAGGCCCCAGCTGACCTGCCACGTTTGTACTTAACTTGTCTTTGGCCTGTTTGAGTTAATGCTGTGCTTGACTGAAGAAACAAAACATCAGCTTTCATTTAAATTCCGGTAAAATTTAAATGCTTTCCCGTGTAAAGATGCCAGTATGGGGCTGTGCCTATTACTAAAATGCAACCTAGCTCCTTTCTGAAAGTTGCAAAGTGCTGTATATTCAGTTGTATAGTATTTGTTAGATTTGTGCTTGAGAATTTTCTAAAGATTCATGTAACTTCAGTGTTTACTGGCTTGTTGTTAAGTTATTTACAGTTTTGATTAAGAAAAAGAAGCTGGTTGATGAGCACCAGAACAGCAGTGACCCCCTGTTTCCATCCAAGGGGTCTGTGTGAGACGGTGAAGGATTACAAATACCTAAGTATTTGGAAAAAGTAGAAGCCCTCTGCAAGAAGGGTTGAAGTCATTCCTTTCTCAGATGACTGAGGTATTTTAATATCTGCTGGGCGATTTTCTGGATGTTTTATTAGTCTGTGGAGATCCTCTATGCTGTGGAGTGCTGGGCCAGCAGTCAGAGCAGCACACACCAGCAGACTCATACCGATCCTCAGTGCCAGTAATGTTGTGGGTGTGGAGCTTGACTGTGATGGCAGAGTCAGAAAGGAGCATGCTGTCCAAATTACAGACAGTATTAGACAATCCTTCACACCCTTTCCATAAAGTGCTGACCAGTTACTGGAGGATGTTCAGCAAAAACTCCACCACAGAGTGGCAGTCACAGAAAACTGGCAATCACCTCCTAAGTTAACTGAGCATACACATGAAAGGAGTCATGCTGGCAACATCAATCACAGTTATGTCTAAGTTCACTGGCAGAAGAGCAGCTGATGTTACAAAGGAGGATACAACTATACGAAGAGATTAACACGTAATACAGACTGAAAGCAACACAGCTGCTGCAGACAAAGAAGAAGAGCTGGGGTGAGAGGAAGAGCTCTGTGCAGTAGTTTGACATTAAGAGTGCTGAATGAATGAGTGAGCAATTTAAGCACTTTGGTCAGTGAGACTGGAGAAGAGCGGCTGTATTAAAGGTTAGCCTATTTGAAGCCAGCAAAAATGCCAACTGCCTAAGTTAACAGACTTCTCAAGATCACAGCCTTATCTTTAAATGACAGGAGAATCTGATGGACTATAAATTGAGGATTTCATTAAATTAATGTCTAAAAGACAGTTTTAGTTTTTATTCTTTTGATTGCAACCCTGAGAGCAATAAAAGAATAAATATAAAATAGATTACACTTTAATTCTGTGTGCAAATTTGATATAAGACCTGCAAATCGGTACTCTGTTTCAGGACGATATATTAATGCTTAGAGGGGTGGGCGGTAGTATCCATCCGCCGTATCCACACACAGAGGTCAGAAAGATCCTCCTGGATATTTAATAATTTTACATTATAACATTTAAAGTTCATAGATGCGTATCAGACAGCACCTTCTTCATGGACAAGACTTACAAACAAACTATACAAACAGAGCAGTTATAGAGTACTGAGATAGATACTGCACATATCTTGAATAAGACATTGTCATGGCAACAATAGATGCAGACTGAGCAATGTAGCTAAAACGATGGTATTACACTAAATGGTTTTAACATTTTTCCATCTGAAAATGTGATTTTTTTTTTTCTGTCCACTCTACAGTATCAGGGTCTTTATCCTGTTATTTGCTCCTTTTTTTTTTTTTTTTTTTTTTTTTTTACAGAGTAGGTTCAATGATCCAAATGATTTGAGAGCATAATAGACACGTTTCAAGACGTTTCTTGTAGTGTGTGTGGTATCAATATGATTCTGTCCTGTTTCACCAGTGAATGGTGTTTATTTTCACTGACACCAAAACAAATTCCTGTCGGAGTGTTGCTGTTGGCAGAAGAAGCAAATGTGATCGTGCTATCACAGCACCACACTGGGCCCGATGGTGATTCCCTCTGCCAGAGCATCTGTGCCGAGCTTGGCCACTGGATCGGGATTTGGCAGGCCACGCTCGAGGCAGCAGGCCGTGTGTTTCTTAAGGCCGGAGTCTCCCCTGGGGTGACAGAGAGGGGAAAGAACGGGGAACAGGTTTCTTTGCTGCAGCGCCAGCAGCACGGCTGTGTGTGAGCATGAGTGTCGATGTGTGCACGCATTTGCAGGAGGTGGCGAAGTGGTGGGAGCGCCTTCGAGTTCAATGCAGAGTGAAAAAGGCAGCAGCTGCTGAGTGAAACGCCAGCACTGTGCATTGTTGTCATATATTGTTCTTCGGAACAGTGAAGCTGTTCAGGCTGAGTCGGATACTCCTCACGGCCTCACCAACTTTTACAGCCTTCAAGCAAACTAATGGAAGCTTCCCTGGAGTTATGTTGTTGGTAAAACCACTGTATTAATATTAAGCATCAATTAACATTATTAAGTCCGGTGCAAGTGTCAATTTTCTTTATGTCTTCACAACATATGACATTCAGAAATTATAAAAATGACGTCCATCGTTTTTCCTTGTTAGCATCAATGACCAGTAACTTTTCACTTGGATGCTTCCCTCTGAAAGGGCAATTATCAGATCATGATTTACAATATGTTACAGTACTTCACTGTTAAAGGCTTCCTGAGAGTCTGTGCTGTGCACAGAAACAGAGCTATTAACCTTTTTAGTCCTGGCTTCATACTCAACTGAATGAAATTATGCACTTAACATTCAAGGCTGAGCTGACGACAGTTTCTCCTGCCCATACGTCACAGTGTTATAGCACAGAGCGGTAATGGGATTGCATAATGTAAAAATGGCCCAATTAACACTAAAGTGGACAAAGTGAATGGTAACGTTTACGTCTGCATTTAGATTTACTGCTTGACATCTTAAGTGCAGCATTTTTGTTGGCTTTGTAGTAATAGGTTTGCAGTTTCAGGCCTAAGAAGATGACCGCTCCAGTCTTTGCTCCAGTCTTTCTTTTCTGTCTTTTTGTTTAGTTTTGTTTTCCGATGGGGGAAAAACATGGATGAGCAGAACATCACACATATGTAGGTGGTACCACAGATGTCTCGTACCAGGCTACATGGAGTTTGCTCAGGCAGAGATGGGAATTATGCAAAAATAAATACATTTTCTTAGTAACAACACAATGTTGTCATATAGTATCTAACGTATAGTGCAAAAGTCTTGAACCACCCCTCATTTTTATTATTTCTTTGATTGAATCTCTGAAAACTGCCAAAGAGAACAGCTTGACAGACAGAAAATATTATTATTTCAAAAGCATGGTGATTCCAAAAGAAGTATTAGTCAAAAGCTTGGCATATGTTTGCAGAGTGTGCAGTGTGTCTTTAATTGTTTTTGTTAATGAAACTGGACAAGTGGAGGAAAAAAGAAGTGGCAGACAAACAAAAAACTGTCTGCAGCAGGTGAACGGTATCTAAAAGTCATGTCCTTAAGAAACAGAAAATAAAAACTCTACCACAGGACTCGAGAGATACATCTGGTCTTCACTTCAGCTGCTCCCTCTACTGAAGCCTCATCAGATATGGTCTCAGTGAAAGGGATGCTGTCAAGAAGCCATTATTATGGAAGGGAAAGAGGGGGGGAAACGGAGGATTTATTCCAAATTATAACAGAACTGGACTGAAAGTCAGTGTTGTGATGAATCGAAATCTTTGGTTCAAATCGTAATCGGTATGCACTGAGGAGGTCAGGAGGGAGGTACAACACAGAGTGGGTCCAGTGAAAGCTGGAAGCTGGATTGGCTTCCAGAAGTTTGCCTAAGAGAGTTCACGCTGTGTTGAAGAATAAGGGAGGTCAAACCAAATATCCACTTTCGAGCACATTAGAATTTTACAAACTGTTTTTGCCTTATATACTGTATTTCCACACGTGTTAGCACATTTCATTCCAAAATATAAAGAAATGGGGGTTGTCCAAGCATTTGCATAGTACTGTATATAGATGGGTTTATTTGGTACACTTTTTCAGATTTGATTCAATCCAATGCAACAGCTGTGCAGTAGATTCTACATTTGCAAAGCTCATACATTTTCACTCCACTGCTTAGTGAAAGGGCCAAAAATGTGACCACTGTTATTCAGCGAAGAAACTCAAACAAACGTCAGAGGGTTGTTTGACCAGTCGTGTGATATCAGTGGTTGACTTTAGTTCCTTTAAGTAGATTTGACCCCAATGCTGCAAAATAGGACAAAAAAGCCAAATGTGCAGTCTGTGCAGCAGGTATCATTAAGCTGTCAGTGCCTACGCAAATCAACATCTAGCCACCTATAGCATAGCTCAGACAGATGCTGTTGTGGGCTGGGGCCCAATGGGAACAGGGTAGAATACAAAACAGGAGTACAAGAATGCTGCATATTGTCTGTGTGTGAGGCAGCTCGCACACAATGCGAGCCTTCATTTGGCTTGCTTCCATTGTGCCTGGGATTTCTTGGGTCCTGTCTCAGCTGAAGAACAGAAAGGTCTTCATTCAGCCTGCTAGGGCTTCTTCAGACCTGCCATTGTCGTGGCATCTCATCTCTCTGTCGCAGTGTTTTCCTTTCTCTCGAGAATGATTGATACCTCTCCGCTGCAGATCCACGACTTTATAATTGTCGCTCAGCAGACTGTGCGGTTTGGAAGCTTCTGGCTTACGCTGGTGCCGCCTCACCTCTTCGTTTCCTGTTCTCAAAATAGGAAAGTCAGAGAGGAGTGAGATTACTTGCAAGGTCAATCAGGCAGTGTTGCTAAATGACACTGAATATGGTTGATGGTTTAATAATGCAGACTCTTTGGTCTTTTACTCACACATTTCTCTCTCCCGTGCCTCCCATGGCTGTTTTAACCAACAAAACTTGGTGAATAGCTACTTTTACTCCTGAATGCACCCGAATAATTTAGCAGTGATGTCATTCGAAGTAGCAGCACTGTGAACACACTGTTTAATTTTGCCGTAAAAAGGAGAGCCAGATGATAAATGGTTGACCTCCAGACTGAGCCTGCTCTGAATGATTTAGTCAAAGCAGCCAAAGAGTGCCTCAAAAGAATGGCTCCTTCAGGGGGAAAAAACACACACACACAAAACTTTTCTTCTTCTTACGTTTTGTGAGGAAGTGCCTGAAAAAAGTCGTGACAGGCTTGTTAAAGCAACCTCCCCTCCTCAACACACACCACCCTAACAATGCTACCCCGCCACTGTTCTCCTTCACTGTTGCTCTTCTGCTCTACTGGTTGATGACGACTAAGAGGATTTAGCTCGGCCTGCTGCAAAACCCTTGGTTCCCTTCAAGTTAGACTAAGAAGTGTAGGAAAATGTTCGTGTGAACTTCACTTTCAGTTAGGTGGGATTTTTTTGTGATTACGCTGAACGGAGATCACTTTTAGGTGCTCACAGGCCGCTTCTGGTCACATGGTTGATTGCAACCTCATGTCGAAATTAATTAAAGCTGAAGTTCCTAAATGTGAATATTTGGCAGACACTTGGATCAAATAGAAGAGTAAGGGGCTCATTATACCCGCTATCCGGCTTACATCAAAATGATATCACATCAGCTGTTATAAGCCGCCGTGTCTGCCAGTCGTGCACCTCTCGATTTCAGACAAATCGTACACATCAGCGCTACCTCCCTGTGCATAATCTGTGAATCCCCGAGCTTCTGTACTGATATGTCATTAAATCTGTGGTAAAAATCAACATGATCATTCATTTATGTCCTATGTACACTGTATATAATGGCAGTTATCCCCCCACTCTAGAAAGTGACAGCTCTAAGAAGACTTACTAATATTTGCAGGAGTGCCTATTTTGCAGGAGATGTCCATTAAAGTCACAGTTAAAGAGTTTTAAAAGAAAAATGTCAACAGAAGTTTAAATGAAAGTCTTTCTGGCAACATGGCCTAAAGGCAGATTTTTTTCTTCTTCTTTCTAAATGTGTCAATGCTACAACCCACAAACAGTTATACCGAGTCTCAGGAGGTAGAGTGGGTCGGTGGCTTGATCACACTGGCGGCATCTTTGGGCAAAATACAGAGGATCCTTTCTGTTTCGAAAATGGGAAATTATTGAAATGTGTGCAAACAAACATGGAAAAACAGTGTGACATTATTTTTCTGTGTTCATAAATCTATTCGTTTTGGCACGATCCCCAACACCACTGGGTCCAATGTAGCCCCAAACGATGACAGAGTCTCCACCAGACATTCACGGTCTCTCCTGACCTCCTCCACACACATATTAATGACAATTAATAGGTCAGGAGAGACGTTCAAATTTGGATTCATCACTCCAAAAGACCTGTTTCCGTCATTTGGAGTCCACTACTTGTGTAATTTGGCATACCTCAGCCATAACAATCGCTACTTGAAAGCCACTGTTCCACCGAGACCATTTCTGATGGGACTTTATTGAACACTAGATGGATCAACTGAAGGGCCGGATGAATCTTGGATGTCTTGTGTTAGGTCTTTACTGGATTTTTTCCTATTCCTTTAAAGACATGAATTTTAGATACTGTTCATTTGCTGCAGATAGTTTTTTTTTAGGCCCGAACACACTACACACCATGATGTGATAAATAAGTCTTCAGCTGATAGCTCTTTGGGAATCATCTTAGTGCAGAAATCTTATTTTTATGCCTGTCAAACTGTGTTATGTGTTGCATTTTTTTAATAGTTAGGTGCAGTTTTTATGCTTGAATGAGTCACAGGTTATACGACTGATCTGAAAATAAGATAAAAAGCAGCCAGTGTTCAAAGAAAAACTTTAATAGACCATCAGAAAGCCTGAGGAACTCTAAATTACAAGAAAATCCGACTCCATGGAAGGAAATCTAAAGAAATAAAGGGCGGCTCGAGACCTTTGCACAGTACTGTATGTGTTCTGTGCAATTGTTGGCCGTCATCTCTTTTCCTGAGCGTGTTTAGTAAACTCACCATCTGGGTTGTTGTGAATGACTCATGTGTTTGTGCTTATTAAAAACACCCCAGCAGTATGAAACTAAACATGTTTTCCTGCCTTCATCTCTTTCCGTGTGTCTGTGTTTAGATTGTGCAGTCTGACCCTGAAGAAGCTGGTCGTCATGAGGGAACTTGATAAAGAGCTGATTTCTGTGGTCATAGCAGTAAAAATCCAGGTACGCTCTATATACAGTTATAAACACGACACAACAGAATGTGGTTTGTGTGTCCTGTTTGAGGTAGTCATGTTGATTGATCTCATTTTGGTCATTTAAATAAATGTTTTAAATGGTAGTACGCTTCATTTTATGTCCTTCATATGCACAGTGTATAAAGTGTTGCAAAGTAAGTAGCAGCTTTCAGAGAGAGTGAATACTTTCAGCATACAGTCCTCATTAAATGAAACACCAAAAAGTTATTATTTTTTAAATTATTTAAATATTCATGTGTGTTTTTGCAGGGCTCCAAACGGATTTTAAGGTCCCATGAGATTGTGCTGCCACCCAGTGGGTCTGTGGAGACTGATCTGGCTCTCACCTTCTCGCTGCAGGTAAAGGAGAAAAAAATCGTCACCTTAAAAAAACAACAACAACAACAACAAGAAAACCCAAACATATGTTCCCAAATAAACCATATGGGAACAGGTCTTAACTCTGCATTTGTTGTTCTTCTTCGAGGTAACATCTGACATTGTTAACTATGCGTGGGATGAGGTTTATTGCCATAGTTGCCATGGTAACACAGTTCCAATATAGATCATTTTGAGTTTCGTAAGAAATGAAGAAATGTATTTTCCGCAGTGCTGAAACCATGTATTAGTCTTTGAGCGTGCACGGATATAAAGCCTGGCAACAACAAAATCAGCATCAAGTCGCACACGCACGCGTTCACTACAAGCTGGAGGCTGAGGCAAACTTTAATGGCGTGTCTCTGGACTATTTTCAGTCAGCTCGGTTTCAAAAACAAACCCACAGGGTGATGAAGAGGCAGATTAGGCGACTTTTAATTGAGGATGTTTGAATTGCTCGTTATGCAATAATTAACATTTGTCATTTTAAGAGAACAGTTCATCAGTTTACGCTTATGTGCAGCTGACTCGAAGGAAAACTACGGCACTTCTCTAATGAAGGAACTGTCCCGCAGTGCTCCAGTTTGCCTCGCTGACGGTTTTGAACACCAGTTCTGGCTTTTTCTATGAATTTGTTTTTGTTTTTTGTCTTTTTATGGACTTTGCTAAGAATAAGTGAAATATAGAATATCAACAGATCTTTGCTTTATTGTTAAAATCTATACTCAAAGCTATGGGTCCAAATATGAATGAGTAACTTACACTTTTTCCTCTTTGTTTTCCTGTTTCTCTCACACTCAGTACCCACACTTCTTAAAGCGGGAAGGAAACAAGCTGCAGATCATGCTCCAGCGGCGGAAAAGATACAAGAACCGAACCATTTTAGGCTACAAGACTCTCGCGATTGGATCTATCGATATGTCAGAGGTACAGTCTTGCCCTGCATACATGCTCATGTTGTTCCCCTCGAGTTTTAACAGTGGGCTCAGGAGCTCTGCTGCACTTTGTGTTGTGTTCTTAAGTTTCTCTTTAATAGCAGAAAAGTGCCGGTCATTTTTCTACCATCGTGCCAAAACAATTAAAACTGAAAAGTAATAATTGAAAGCCTTAAATTATCCTTAACATGTCCCTTTGTGTGGATATAGTTGCTTTTTTTTCCATTTCAACACAGATTATGATTTTTATTAAATAAATACACGTTTTATTGTTGTTCAAATTAGAGGTTTATAAGTTCTAATAAAAGTATCTTCTGAATTAGGGCTCATAACCCAAGGAGATGTCGGGCAGCTTTTTGTGCTCATCCAAAAACCAAGTGACTGATTATGAGCCCTTGGCACAGACTTGTAAAAGATCCTGTCCTATATAGACTCTCAAACTTAAAGAAACACACAGCGACCTCAAATCTCAAACCACAAGTCAAGCTGTTGGTGTTGTTGTTGTAATGTAATGTATCATATCTTTGTCATGCCTTGTACCTCGTTATGGTAGTGAACAGCTGCTTCAGAGACTCTGTACTGAATGTTGTCCAGCAGGCCTGGTTTTTTCATCTTTTCAAAATCCCCCAAAAAAGGTAACTTCTCTTTGAACATTTTCTGTAACCATCATGAAGAAAATTAACAGGTTTTTTTTTAGCAGTAACACAGGTTTAAAGCATTTATTCTCTTATATTTTTAGTAGAAGAATCTTTTATGTTTTAGGTGCACTTCCATGATGTTTACATGAGATATTAAGCATTTGTAAATCAGCAAACATATGTACAGTGGCTTCAGAAAGAGGTTAAAAATAGAGGAAATAATAGACACAGGCTTTTTGTGTTTTAAGAAAACCTTGAAGACACAAATGAACGGCTTGATTTCACTGCACATGATGCTGATCCACCAAGGAGTTCCCGTTTGGCTGACAAAGCTCAGCGGAGCTTATTAAGGTCACATCTCTGCAGCTGAGAGAAGGATAAAAAAACATTTATGCAGCTGAGATTGGGGGGAAAAAAGAAGAAGCACGGAGCTGTACTGACTCAAAAGAAAGAAACGGTCCTTACAGTTTCAGCTAAAGGATTTAAATCTGTGAACAAAACCTACCACATAAGATGCAGTGTAAGCTGCTGCAGGGGGATGTATGCAGTCTCGTGAGACTGTTGGAACAGAAAGGATCGGTCTGATTTCCAGCAGTATTGTCCTTAAGTAACCTGGGTTTGTTCTCTGCTGAGGTGCCGTGGAAGAAGGCATTTGACCTTCAGCTGTTTGTGTGAAGCCTCTTAGGTAGTGCAGCACCTGCAGGAGGTGACTGAACTGGGCATTTCCTCTCCCCCTCATGATGTTTGGCCTCTCGCAGGTGATGCAGCACCCGACAGAGGGAGGCCAGGTTCTGCCTCTCTGCAGCAACCAGAAAGACATGCTTGGAAAAGTGGCAGAGATCTGGATCTTTTCCCTGTCCAGTCAGCCAATAGACCATGAGGAGGCAGCCCTGCAGGGAGGACAGAAGATCAAATGCTCTGGTATGCTTTGCTTCTCATTACCCCTGATGCTCTGAGGCAAAAACAGCAGGACGCCATCATAATCACCTAATATGCTTGAGGAGTTAAACAGAGTGGCGTTTCACAGGGTTTAGAGTGTTTTTTTCCCCCACTTCTCTTTCTCTAATCACCCTGAAAGCAATAAAATCCAGGTAGCATGCAACATCGTGCATATATTTAGAAACTGGCTGGTTGTCAAATTTTAAAGGGTCATCGAAAAATGTATGAAGCATCTTCTACACTCAGAGTCTTTAATTTGCCTGCTGTCTCCAGATAACTACTCAGAAGAAGAGTACGAGAGCTTCTCCTCAGAGCAGGAGGCCAGCGATGACGCCGTGCAGCCACAGGTGATTTTATTTGGGGGGATAACATGTTTTGCATTATTCAGGTCAGTCTGTATTCTCTCTGTTTTATTTTTAAAAATATACATGTTGTGTCCTTCATGTTTTCAGGATCTCGAGGATGACGAGTATGACGTGAGAAAGCCAAAGAAGCAAAGGAGGTCGATTGTAAGGACTCCCTCCATCACCAGAGTAAGAGATGTGAAACAGCAACTGGAGGTCTAGTCTGAGCATCTCTGCCTGCAGGGAAACAAAGCTTTCTCTGTGAAAGTGAATGTGTGGTTAATTCTCCATCCAACCACAGCGTGACAAGTTAACCTTTAAGAGTTTGGCCTGATGAAGAAAGCCGTGTTAATTAGAGAGCTTTAGATTAATTTTGTCGTCATTTTCGCCTTTCTGCACTCTAACAGCTTAACCAAGGTTAATTGGCTTCTCTTGTAAAGATAATTTAGTTTCTTTCTTTATCTTGGCATGTGTTCTGAACCACAACAAAAGAATTCCAGATTCTGATGAAACTTTGTTGCTGCATTGTAAAACAAAGGGCTCGGGAGTCCAGTTGACTCGTGGGTTTTACCTGTTTTTGCTCCATAGAATCATTTTCATTTGAGGTAAAACTACTACATATACTACATTATACACCTATAATTAGCTGCTTTTCAACAAACCTAAACAGCAGATGATGGATGTTATAAGGCTCAGCAAGCCGGAGCAGCAGATGAAAGCCTCAGAAAGCAGATGGAGGATGATGTTGCTTGATTATCGATTTACATGAGCACACACGGCAAAATCGATACCCAGCCAACACTGCAAATGTATCTACTGCTGGTAAAATGACTAAATTGGAGGAGCTCCTGCTCAGCAGTGGCTGCAGCTGTTTTTTGTACTGGCCGAAGTAAATCAGAACTAGGTCACAATCTGACGTGCGGTTCTGCGTTTGTTCTCCTGTGTTTTAGCAGCAGAACTTTAAGCAGCGTGTGGTGGCTCTTCTGAAGAGGTTCAGAGTTTCAGATGAGGTGAGTGTCACCGTCTTGCGTTGGTCTGGTCGTCTGACTGTGGAGCTGCAGAGCCATCGGATATGTGATGTTTGTATTTGTAAAGGTGCTGGACTCGGAGCAAGACCCTGCAGAGCCGCCTCCTGATGTGGAGGAGGAGGATGTGGACCTGGACAGCGTGGAGTTTGAGAACCCCAGCGACAGCGGCCCAGACATGGATGATGACGACAGCGTCCTCAGTACGCCGAAACCTAAACTGAAGTGAGTGACATACTTATCCATGGTGTCCATGGATTTCCTGCTGGTTAGACTACATGGACTGTATATAAAAGACAGATGTAGTTTCTGGTCTTCCACAAAACACAACGGAAATAGGAAAAAACAAAACAGAAATAGGAAAAAACAAAACAGAAATAGGAAAAAACAGATTTCCAAAAGCACAAGGGAAGTGTTTCTGGGGAGACAATAACCCGACGGACCAGTTGCAGGAACCAAAATATGCTAAGAATTGCGCTGGGAGACACATAAAAGAAGTGGAGGATCTATCGGTTTTGTGAGGAAAGAAAAGATGAGGGGTAAGTGTGTTAGCCTAACTATTAGCCTAAAAATCCATCATCATTATTATATGAATCGTGATAAAACACGCCTACCATGCTTTGGGTTCCTGCAACTGGTCCGTCGGGTTATTGTCTCCCCAGAAACACTTCCCTTGTGCTTTTGGAAATCCGTTTTTTCCTATTTCTGTCTTCTTTTTTCCTGTTTCCGTTGTTGTTTTTCCTATTTCCGTTGTGTTTTGTGTGCTTTTGCAGCGTTTTTCTTATTGCTGGTGTTTTCTTAAGTTGCAGTCCGTTTGGCCTCTCAGGGCCACCGTACCTTTACTAGTTTCAGCTCTTCGTTAATACAGCACAGTGTTTATTTTGTAAATAGTTTTCCCGTTTACAAGATATTCCCTCAAATATTCCTTAAAATAGACAACAAAGAAGGGGCACGCTTTAGGATGTGGCCTCTTTTTGATTGACAAGGTGTGAATCTGCAGTTTACTTGGTGTATCAGTCAAACCTGGTTCTCTGTGTAAGTCGGCAAACCAGTTCACAGCAGCTGCGTCCATTTTACCTGCTCTAATGCAACGTTGGCAGAAATTCTTTTTAATTTGTTACAGTTGGTCCATATTTTTCCGAAAATATCCTGAATAATGAAAATGTTTAAAAACGATTCATAAAACGGCCCAAAAGACTCATGTCTTTATGTTTGGATAAGAAATTGGGAAACAGGTGCAGAGTTTATTGGGACACGTGAAAACTTATTTGGAAATATAATATGCAAGTCAAAACAGAGTTTGCACAACTCAAACTTTCAGATTTGGATTCATCACTCCATAAGACTGATTTTCAGTCCACTTCTTGTGTAATTTGGCATAGATCAGCCGTTTCTCCCTGTTTCTGTTTCTTAGGAATGGATGCTTAACAGACTGAACTCATTTCTGGTCTTAAGACAAACTGGCCGTGTAAGACTGCCAAGTCAATAAACCTAAGCAGGTATATTTACATGATGTGAAACAAATGTATTTTTCTTCTGTTTCAGGCCATATTTTGAGGGTCTCTCCCTCTCGAGCTCTCAGACTGAGATTGGCAGCATCCACAGCAGTCGGAGCCACAGGGAGCCTCCCAGCCCGGTGAGACCCCCGACACACGAGCACATTGTGAAACACCAAATGGCCTCAAGTAGTTTCTGCTTATCTTCCACATTAATTGATTTCAAATCTCCTCCTTCACTTAAACAAATGAGTTAAATAACATGTGAGTGAACAGCTGGAGCCAGGTGAGCTGCTCTGATGGCTTCTCTGGCTCAGACTTTTCCTTCAACCTTCAGGTTTATCCCTCTGGTTGCCTGTTTGCGAAGCTGTAGGGCTTTAGTTGAACTAACAATTCATGATGATATGTCGAGTCAGACAATGCTTTACTTTCTCTGAAATTAAAGTTTCCCAGAGTCCATCAAATCCAGGTGATGTTTATTATTCTTCCCACAACCTCGTTCCAGATTGACCCAGATAAAACCAAGTGCACCGGGGATGACGGCGTGTCTGATAACATCCCTTTTGTGAGTGTGAACCTAAGCTTTTTCAGATTGATGCCCTGACTCAATATTGTTATTTTATTATATCTAAGAAAGGCTAAAGAAGATCTCCTGTGTTCTCTGTAAGACTGTCAATAAAACCTGTAATCCAAAGACGATCCTTAAGGCATTTAAGATGTGAAAAAGTGTTGAAGAGCAAGAATGCACAAACACATCTGCCAGCTCTTAGCTCATAAACACTGTTCCTGTTTTTCTATGCTTTTGTTTTCCCTCAGGAGCAGCCAGAGGCGGTGACCCCGACCACAGAGTTGGAGATGGACAACATGGACACATTTTTAGAGAGACTCCCACCGAGTGGCAAAATGACCAAAACAGAGTCTCTTATCATTTCATCCAACAGGTAAATATACATAATTTAATGATAACACACTTATTTCAAGCCTGTAAAGGCAACGCTGTAAATGCGTATGCATGATTCTTCGTGTCTGAATGCAAAGAATTGTTTAACTTCCACGAGCTGTAAAAACGATCCTCTGTCTCTCTCTTCCTTTGCTGTTTTTGCTTTCAGGCAGGAACCAAAGTTGGCAGGCAGGCGAGGCAGGAGCACGTCGCTGAAGGAGCGCCAACCCAGCAGGCCCCAGAATGAGAGGGCCAACAGCCTGGACAATGAGCGGTCTCTGGATACCAGATGCCACCTACAGGTAGGAGGGTAGAAGTGCAGGGGAAACCAAAAACAAACCAAAAACTGAGTTTTCTTTTATTCACAGGTGTGGGAAAGATTTTCTGAATATTAAAGATTTATTTTTGGCATTTAGCCTTTATTTGACAGTTCAGCAGTGAAGAATAGACAAGAAAGGAGGAAAAACGTGTCGATGGAAGACACATAACAAAGGGTGGCAGGGTGAACTCAAAACCAGACCATCTCATTTCAGCCAGAAAGCATAAGCCAGCGCCCAGGAATGTTAAAACAGTTAATATGAAGATTGTTCTCAATTCAGGCAAGAGAGTCACTGTTTTGGCAGTATATATGTATAGGGCAGAGGTGCTTATTGTAATGTGTGTCTGTGTGTTAATGTATTCATAGACATGCCTAATAGAGTGTGCCAGAAAAGAAAAGTATGAGATCTTACATTAACATTAACCTAACATTAAGGTTTACCTATTTTACTTCCCTAGATTCCCAGAAAGACAGTGTATGACCAACTTAACCACATCCTAGTATCTGATAACCACCTCCCTGATAGTATCATCCTCATCAACACGTCTGACTGGCAGGGCCAGGTAAGCAGCAGGCCTTTTCAAAGATAAAGGTCTTACTTACTTGTATATAATTTTCATTTAGGTCATTTAATTCATTTAATTTTCTTTGACCAGTAGTTTTTAAGTGTTTAAATGTTTGCAGAGCATTAATTATTGGCTTATAATGGAGTCCCTCCTCTCTCAGTATCTTTCAGACATGCTGCAAAACCACCATCTGCCAGTGGTCTGCACCTGCACCACGGCCGACATCCAAGCTGCGTTCAACACCATCGTCTCCCGCATACAGAGATTGTAAGTCTGCCTCCCATGTTTTATGAAAGCACGCACACTGTGGATTCATATTACAGTAATCCAGAGCTGCGCTGCTCGTTTTTCTCCCTAGCTGCAACTGTAACTCCCAGACGCCTGTTCCTATAAAGATAGCGGTGGCCGGAGCGCAGCACTACCTCAGTGCAGTTCTGAGGCTTTTTGTGGACCACCTGTCCCACAAAACTCCTGACTGGCTCGGCTACATGAGGTTCCTCATCATCCCTCTAGGTTAGTGATGGTGTAGCTCTTGTCTCTTCTGTTGTTATGTGCACCAGTGGCACGTATGCTATATGGACAGAAGTGTTGGGCCACTTACACATTACACCGACAGGAAAAGCGAGGCCGTGCTGTGAAGCTCCCGGCACACAGTTTTTGTGCTGATGTTAATGCCATAGGTGGTTTAGAGCTCTGCAGTTAGAGATTCAGCAGAGCTTGGGCGATATGATTTCTCACATAAGTTATTATATTGGGTTTTGCTTTCCAGAAGCATTTTCTGTCACAGTCAGTCAGAATCAGCAGTGAAGCTGCTAAACAGGAAGTCAAGCTGCTATACAGGAAGTCAAGGCTCCGTTCTCATTTCTCAGTTTGTGCCTTCTCGATTCCTTTCCTCACATCTTAGTCCCTTCAACCAGGGAAGAAAGAAGGAGAGAGGAGCTGAGGTGACACGCATTTATCAAAATCCTTGCTTCAAATCCTGCTGTATTCCTGATATAACTGTGTTTGTGACATTTTTATTTTTAAGGCCACTTCTAATAAAAATCAAATAGTTGACCAATTTATAAATACCTCAAACACTTTATGAATAGACATAAATTATTCTGCTCCTTCCCTGGTTTATATATCCCAGCTGTGTGCAACTCTGTTATACGCTGCATGTAAAAATATATCAATTATATCTCCTCACACAAGCCTCCTCTCTCCTCCGACCTCTGACCTCCAGATAGATTTTGGGACCCGGTCATGTCCTTTAGCATGGCATACAGAGGCACAGGCAGGAGGACTGAGGACAGAGGAGACAAGGGGGCACAAATGAGAGAAATGAGAAAGCGACGTGCGCTCAGGGCCTCACTGTAAGGAAGCAAAAGCAGCTTTGTGGGATTTGACCACTAAAGCTAAAAACTTTCATGAGCCATCTGGATATTGTGTTTGTTTTCATACTGGCACATTTGTGAAAAGCAGACCAGCAGCTTTTTCAGAGGTCTTGTGCTCTACTAATTTTTCAATATTTAAAAGTGCTGTATTTGTTTAAATTGTGCAGTGCTGTTAATATTAGTTTTAACCTTGTTGTGCTGGAAACGCGGTGGTGATATTGATGTCAAGCTGCAGCAACTCTGCACTGTTTTTTTTAATCACGACTCTCTCTCTTCCATTGGCTTTAGGTGCACACCCAGTCTCCAAGTATCTCGGCACTATTGACTATCGATACAACACTTTGTTCCAAGATGCTGCCTGGAGGGACCTGTTTCACAAACCAGAGGCTCCAGTTGTTGGTGGGCTGTCACGCCTTTCTTTGAACAACATAACACTCATTTGTTCCCAGTTTAAAGAGCTTTTAAAGACCCAGTGAAATCCAATTATTTTAACCAGAAACATGATTATGATGTTACACGCTCACTAGCCACTTTATTAGGTACACCTATTTGCTTGTTAACACAAGTATCTAATAAGGCATTAACCTGCTGAAGCTCAAATTGAAACTAAAAATGAGGGAGAAAGTGGATTTAAAGGACTTTGAATGTGTCATGGTCATTGATGCCATCTGCTGGGATTTTCCCATGCAACCATCTCTAGGGTTTTACATAGAATGGTCCGGAAAAAGAAAAAACAACATCCAGTGAGTGGCAGATTTTCTTTGAGCTGCCAGGACAGTAACACTGAAGAGCATCTCTAAATGCACAACACCCCAGACATTGAAGCAGATGGGCTACAGCAGCAGAAGAGCACACCAGATCCTTCTCCTGTCAGCTCAGAACATTAAACCGAGGCTACAGTTTGCACCAAAGTTGGACAACAGACGAATGCTGCGTGTCTGGTGGTCTCAATTTTAGCTCCTACGTTCGCTCAGATCATCTCAAAGGAGTTTATTGAACATGATAGAAAGTTTGCTATATTCAAATGGCTTCCACAGTCACTGGATCATAGTCCAGTGAAGCACCTGTGAGATGTTGGGAACTGGACTTTCTCATCAGGGATGTGTAGCCCACAAATCAAAATCTGAGGAATATTTCCAGCACCTTGTCGAATCTATAACAAGTATTATGGTAATTCTGAAGGCAACAGTTGATCCATACCGGTAGCAGTAAAGTATACCTAATAAAATGGCTGGTGAGTGAATACTGTATGTTGCTGACTCTGTAATCAGGCACTAATCACCATCTCCCTTACAGTCCAGGAGAGCCCAGATGTCGTCTCCAGGGTAACACAGTATATGGTGGGAGCTAACGGAGCTCATCAGCTCCCTATCGCAGAGGCCATGCTCACCTACAAGCAGAAGAGGTACGCGTTTTTTTTCTCAGGATTTCACCCTCAGAGTTACAATCTACTTGTTATCAGAGATGCATGGAAGCCTTTGTTTTGGGCGTTACAGTGAAAAAGTCTGAGTCTTTATGTTTCCTCTAACAAATGCTTCTAATGCAGAGCTTTCAGTATTTTTTAAACAGGGTTTTATATGTTTTTTTTAAAGAGAAATCCACAGTGATAAGTTACTAGAATCTCCCTGAACATTACAAATTGAATTAAAAATATCTGCACTGTAAATATGCTTCTATGCTGCAAGTTATTCACACGTACAAGAAGGTTTTAAAGCAAACATTAACTACGGAGAGTAGATTAACATTTGCTAGTAGTAAACAGCCAGCTTAGCTCAGGGGAAGATTAAAGGCCACAGACATGAGGTGCACCTTCTGTTTTCCATTCAGCCCCTTTTTGAAAGAAATACTGAGTGAATAGTTTCACTAATGTTGCAGGGTTTGTCTGTTTGTGTGGGGGTGGGTAGTGTGTCTTCTAAGCATCACTGTGTTTCCATCACTGTGTGAGTGAATAACATGATTTATCTTTGTGTTGTATGTTTTCTTTCTTTGAAGGAAAAAGAGCTTTCATTTTGATTTTGCAGTAAGGTATTGTGAACGATAGTCTGTTTCTCATGTAGCCTGGTGATTCATGCGCTTTCTCTGTGTTTCACGCATTTCTCCTTGAACCCTCTCATTGTTTTTTGGATCTTGTCGCTTTAACAGCTGGCTAAATTATCAAAAGTTTTCACTGTAAGCTTTGCAGACTAAAGCTGCAACGACACAGGAGCAGTATGAGATGTTTGAAGCTGCACCAGATAAAGTTTTGATTTAGACGTTTTTATGAAATCAGCCAGTAGGATGAAAAGGAGCTTTATACACTGATTGCATTTCTCAGCTTATAAAGATATTTAAAAATAAATAAAATAACCCCATTGGTTAGGATGTTGTGTAAAATATATATGTGACAGGAGCACGGTGACCACTGTGTGTGTTTTCTATCAGTTTCAAAGTTAAATGTTTCCCCATTTCTCAGTTCAGAGCCTCCTTTGGTTGCAATTCTCCCTTCTGGAAGCATAGGTTGTTCAAAAACATGTGTATCTCATTCAACATCGGAGCTTTCACACATGTGCATATTTCCCCAAGTCTGGTGCACTAAAGTGATAGCATCTCTAGTAATATGCACGCTCTTGTTTGAGCTGTGAACTCGTACAAAGCCAGATGGGTCCCCCTCTTGTTTGGCCCAGAGGAGGTCAATTTAAAAAAGGAATTCGAGTTTTGATTGGTCAGGCCAAAAGACTTTCTGGCACGTATATCAAATGAGAACTGCCTCATGTATTTTATTAACATGTAGAGGTTTAACTGTTCTTCAGAACTGCTTCTCACACCATGTGGATATTTCCACTGCTGTGCATGTTTGTTTTCAATGCAGTGCCATCTCAAGATTAGGTTTTTAGCTTTGCATCTTGATATTTCCCCTGACTCTTGGAATCAGATGTTTAAAAACCCCTAATTCTTTAATTAATTGACCAACTTTAATGTTAGATGTTGGAGTAGCTGTTTACTTTCTCCATTCTTTAGTTGCCCACTGTTTTTGCAAACAAGGCTGTTGTGGTAGAGAGAGTAATAGCTTCGTAGTGCAGTGTTTAACACAACCGTCAAAAGTAATGTAGTTGTAATAGAGAGGGGAAGATTTATATATCATTTCTATCTGCTCATAAAGAAACAACTATTGGGTGATTAGTAAACTGAGCTGAGCCCATCTCTGTGCTAAATGTGCTAAATGTGCTAAAAGCTAACGAAAACTGATTTAAATGGATGTTACAGCAGTAATAACCCTGCACATAATTCTCTGTCAAACAGGAATTGGCATGTTTTGGTATGGATTAAATAAACATGATATAATATTTTAATTAGTGAACTTTTAATGTGCAGGAAGCAGATTTGATTCCTTTTGATTGGACCAGTGTTTTGATAATTAAATTTTATCAGCATCCGCTGAAGAGCTTTTAGTGCTGCATTTATGCAAGCGTTTGCTGAAACAGAACGATTCATTGCCTTAATTTTCAAGGAACAATCATGCTGTTAAAGTGGCAGGTGAACATTTACAATCAGCCTCTTTTGTTTCTCCCTCCCTGCTGTTTCGTGCTTCCCGGCCATTCATGTCTGTCTGTTATTTATCTACTAAGATGTATGAAATGTGGATACTGTCAGCAAAAATAGGGTGTTATGTTGATGCACTCGTCTTTTATTTAATTATGAACTGCAACCACCAACAACATTGTTTGGTTGAATTCAGTTTAATATCGGACAAACATTTTTATACATGTACACACAAATTACGCATATGAGTCTGTAAGGCTTTAATGGCTAAACAGGCAGAGTGAGGCATTTTTAATAGGCAGCATTCATTTACTGTATGAATATAATTTATTTCTAAATGATTTTAACAGGCTGTGTCCTAGAGAAGTCCAGGTGATTTGATTATTTTTATTTTATTTAATGTAATAGCTTAATAAGCACAAGTGTATATATCCATTTATAGTGGAGTTTCACTCTTTATATGCGCTTGCCTGTAGGTAAATATCCATGCATAAATCTGAGGTAAATCTTTAGACGACTCTTCTGGATGTTCAGTAAATAATTTTAATAAGTTACTGGAAATTGTGCAAATTTGTTTCAGTGAGAATTATTAAGAAAATATTTGGAGATTAATGAGATCATTGAGAAGTGCCACTCTTGGACGTGGAACAAGCTTATTTTAATTAGAGGAGTATAAATGCTTCTGTAAAGTGCATGTTCATAATTCAGCTGTCTTCAACTGTTTACATGGGTTGACGTGCATGTGCATCTTTCAGATATCAAACATTAAATTTAATGAATGGATGAAGTGGCTCGAACAATACTCACGTACTCTGTCGTGATCCATACCAGGCAGACATCAGGCTCTCTCTCTCTCCGGCTGCTCTGAAGTGATTACAGCAGAGATGTGTTTGTGTTGGGAAAACAAACCGTTACCTACTGTAGGCTGTCTCTCTCTCTCTCCCCCTCCTCTGTAGTCTCTCTGTTTCTTCCCTGGGGGGGCGATGGCAGGTTTCTTCAAGGCAAGAGCAACAACCTTTCGTGTCGCTGAACATCTTTACATTCAGAACACGTAGACCTACAGTACAGTAGAACTTTATGCCGGCTATTTTTCTGGGTATTTCCAGGAAAATAGTTCACACTGTAGAAGGCTTGTTAAATGTTGTAATGCACTACCTCTCACAGGTAGTGCATGGAGCCAAAAGGTTTTGGACTTAGGTTGGTGCTCTTCCTTTTCATCGACTCCTTTATGACTCTGTAGTTGAGTTGTTCCCCTGATGGACTTGCTGCCTTGCTGAACGCCCTCATGACTCTGTTTAGGTCGATCCAGTCTGGTGCTGCAGTGATTTGATGGCTTTGTTCGAGGCCCCAAATCGGCCAAAAGCTTGCATGTTTTGCTCTCTGCTTCTCCAGCTCCAATCAGAGGCCTGCCGTCAGGAAGTGAACCCGTTTTAGTGGAGGTTGAATCCAAGCAGCATGTGTGGCTGAGCTTTGCATAGTTCCCTATGCAAGAGAGGACTCAATTATTTCCAGATGTAAAACAATGGAAATCAGCATCACCCAAAGTCATTATGCACAAGCTACTAATGACTAGATTTCAATGTTACTAACTTTAGATTTACATTTCTTCAAATTATAATCTTCAAAAAATAATTTTTGTAGTACTCTTTGTAGCCAAGTTTAGGAAATGCTTGTAGCATGTACTCCCTTTAGAGCCAGCTTCTTTATTTTGATCAAACTCTAATTTCTCTCCTTGTGCCTTCTTGTTACCTGCACTCGTTACAGCCCGGATGAGGATTCATGTCAGAAATTCATTCCTTTTATTGGGGTAAGTATTATCTCTCTCTCTCTGGCATAACATTATGACCATTGACAGGTGACGTTTACCTCTTTATCGTGACACGTGTCAGTCAGTGGGATATATCAGGGAGTGAACATTTTGTCCTAAAAGTTGATGTGTTAGAAGCAGGAAAAATGGATGAGCTTGAAGCAGGTGAACGATGACCCAGACGACTGGGTCTGAGCATCTCCAAAACTACATCTCTTGTGGTGCTTTCTTGGTCTGCAGTGGTCAGTATCTGTCAAAAGCAATCCAAGGAAGGAACAGTGGTGAACCAGCGACAGGTCATGGGCAGCCAAGGCTCATTGATGCACGTGGGGAGTGAAGGCCGCACTGTTATGGAAAAACTTGATGCTGGTTCTGATTGAAAGAACCAGCATCAAGCATAGCGTCATAGCATAGCATCAGCATAACATCATGTGGATGTTACTTGGATAGGTACCACACCTAGCATTGCTGCAGAGGATGTACCCCCTTTTATAGAAATCGTATTCGCATCCTCTTTCAGCAGGATAATGTGTCCTGCCACAGAGAAAAAAACTTGAACAGGAATGGTTTGGGGAGCACAGAAACGAATTTAAGGTGTTGACTTGGCGTCCAGATTCCCCAGATGTCAATCCAAGCGAGCATCTGCACAATTTTAGCTAGGCAGTCACAGTGTTATGTCTGATTGATGTAAATGCTGCACTTTTCAGTTTATCTGTGGGTTTTTGTGGCACTTTGAAGTGATGCTTAAAGTGATAAACCTTTGCTTTTCCATTCTATTCTTCAGATGGTGAAAGTTGGCATTGTGGAGCAAACATCTGCAACATCAGGTAAACCACTGTTTGGCCACTTTGTGGTTGTTGAATATTAAAAGAGATGTTTGGTCATAGGCTGCATGTTAAACCTTTATATAAGACTTCATTAGACAGCTTTACTGAATGAAGTGAGCAACATCACCATATCTACATTCCTGTTGATCCTTATGAGCGTATTAGATATAAATATATTCTCAAGGCATTAATAATCAATTCCAGAAGGACTTGTTGATTTATACTGTATCAATTAATCCTGAGAACCTGATGTTATATCATCTTTGTTATGCTGAGATTTTGACTAAATAATAAAGAAAGAGCTTCATGTTAGTGTTGCAAGTCAACAAGAAGACATTTTTGTGTCTAAAGTCATTTAAATTGAGAGATGGCTAATTTACTGATTGTAGGTATGATGCAATCTAACAATATTTCAAAAAAATTGCAAGAAATTGTTATTCCTGATGCTACGTGCCTCCTTTCACAGCTCTTTTTTGCTTTTTCCTTTCTCAGGAGACTCTGATGATGCAGCGCCTCTGGGCTCCTCGCTGCTCTCCTCCACCCCTCCACAGGTATCACCCGCTTTCAAAGAGGCATCGCCCACGCCGCCCTCGTCTCCCTCTGTCAACACCAGCTTTTGTGCTTACAGGTAAAATGTGCTGCCTGCTGGAGGGAAATTACATCAAGTTCTTTTTTACTAATGTCCTTGTAAATCAAAGCAACGTCTCTGCACAAAGTTTAAAATTAAATGCTTGAGCCACAAGATATTTCATCTTCTGAGACTTTATACAAAGTCTAAGAGCCAAACTGGCACATTGCAAGAAGCTTTATGCAACGCAGTCTCTTTGAGGGGTCCCAGCTTTCACATTCAAAGCTACTGATGCAAATTCTTTACAAAAATCTGTAACGTTTTACGACTTGTACGTGTATTCCACAGCTGCATATTTGTCTTTCATTTGTTTCATTTAAGCACATCTTTTCTTTAAAATCTGAAGTTTCACATAGCAGGATATAAAAATCTGTTTTTTCGCAGCTTCTAAAATGTAGAAATATTTTAGTGTGCCATTGTTTATTTAACAAAGAATCAAAAGAGAGAAGCAGTGTGGATAAACTAGACAGATTAATTATTTTAAAAATGAATACCATGTTTGTGTTCTTATATAGTGCTGTATTTATGTACATTTTCCTAAAGAAAATGAACGCGTGAATTCCTCCTATATGATACTGCTCTATCCTCTATATTATCTCATATTGTTTTTATGAAATTTCCCCCTTGTGGGACTAATAAAGGTATATCAATCAATCAATCAATCAATCAATGTAATTTATGCAATAAAGTTTAAAATGAAAGCCTTTTCACTGTATCAACATTGCTGTTTTCCTGCAGCTCTGGTGGTCAGGTGGAGCTCATGGGGCTTCAGGTGGACTACTGGGTGGCTCCGACAGAAAGGAAGAAAGATGTGGAGAAGCGAGACTCCTCCTCCAAAAACACTCTCAAGTGCAATTTCCGCTCGCTGCAGGTCAGCCGGCTGCCACTGGGGGGCGCAGAGCCAAGCTCCCAGCCCACCATGTCTATGACTGTGGTGACCAAGGAGAAGAATAAGAAGGGTATGTTGTATGATTGTGTTGTCACAGTGCGCTGGTGCAGTGGTGGGAAGCCCTAAGGCAGGGGTATCAAACTAATTTTGCATCTTGGGCCGCAAACAGCCCACTTTGATCTTACAGTAAGGGGGCCGGTCCTGTGAAACTCCGCCTTTCTGTCAGTATAAAGAAGTTTAACTACATAATATCTTAGTATAAGAAAAAGAAGGGCAATTTCAACCATATATCTCAGGTTTTCTACATGAAAAAGAAAAAACCGCTCTGGCAAAGAAAGAGATCTGTCAGCACGACTCCTCAGGCTTAAACTGAGAAATAAATGTGTAAAATCACAGAAAATGTTCTAGTAGCTCATTGCTCAGACTGCCCTGTAACTATAAAACAGAAATATTTTGTTAATTCACAGAAAATATCATATTCTTTTTCTGTAGTCCCATTCTATAAAAAATAACTTCTGTAGTTGATAGAACACTTCCTGTTTTGTTTGTTTATCTATTGATTAATTACTTTGGTGTAATATGAAGAGCCATGGGAGAGGTCTTAATCAGGTTGAAAATACATTTAAAAGTCCAAAATTTATGCCCTTCTTCACTCATTTCAGAGCCATCTAGTGGGCTGAATTAGAGGCTTCGCTGGGCCAATTCTGGCCCCCAGACCTCATGTTTGACACCCCTACCCTAAGGGTAGACTTTGGTTGTGAATGAACCCTGAAAAAGTCAATAAACTCTATAGTAGTCATTAAGAAAACAGTGTAAAATGATTAAATCCAGGATTGCAAAAATGTTTTCACACACGACTCCTCAGAGACCAGAAAGATTCTGAGATCACAGTGTGCATCTCTGTTGTTCCCTTCTGCCAGTCATGTTCCTGCCAAAAAAGAGCAAAGACAAGGAGGTGGAGTCAAAGAGTCAAGTGATTGAGGGCATCAGCCGCCTCATCTGCACTGCCAAGCACCAGCAGACCATGCTGAGAGGTAATTTTCTGCACAGACCTCCTGCTCGGTTTGCTCTTCTTTCTCAGCGGCCCAGACATCCTCAGACAGATCACAGCTGCTTCTATTTTGACTGATTACTCACATTTTAAAAAGATCAGATCAGGAGTTGTTCCTCGCCGACCACTTCGTACTAATCAATATCTAATCAGTCAATCACATGGTGGCGTTTCGGCATGTAGACATGGTCAAGATGACAAGACGTCATGGTTGTTGGTGCTAGACAAGTTGACCTGAGTATTCCACAAGCTGCCGATCTACTGACGTTATCACAGCCATCTCTAGGGTTTACACATAATAGTCCAAAAAATAACCAAACCTAACAACAACCTAGTGAACCTAATAATGTGGCCGTGAGCACACATGCAGTATTTATTGATGTGATTATAGTACTTTACCTTGCAGACACTGCAGTACATCCTATTTAAAATACAGTATTTATAAGTCAAATCTCAGAAATTTGTAGTTTATTTTTGATGAATTATTGTCACATTCGACACTCTAATGAATGCAGAAATCTATCTGGTCTATTGTGGAACTACTTTATTAACAGCTGGCTGAAATTACACTTTTCTTTTGCAGCTCCAATGAGCAACTCTGCAAAATTTAAAGTTTAAAATTTGCATGAGCTGTGGAACTGAGACCTATAACCACTTTCATACTGAAAGCACTTTTTGTTCCGTGTACTGCGGTACGGCAGTTTGGCAGTTAATATTTGAAAGCAGTAACACCTGTTACATCATGAAGAGGACCGTGTGAATTTCAGCTGAAAAGCCATGTTTATTTTTATGGGAGGGGCGTTTATATCTGGTGATTCAGATCTTAAGATAAGAGGAATACTTTACATGTCCAGCATTTATTCCCAAAATTTAGCGTCACTCATATCAACAGGAAATGAATCCATAAAAATTGTGAGCTGTTTGAAGCATAGTACTGGATAATTCAAAATAATGGGTGCCTTGCACATACCTAGAAGGAGTATTTGTTATTCAAGGACCCTCAGGATTCAGAGAGGTTTCAACCTTGTTAAGAGTTTAAAAAAAGCCATCTCATAATGAACTCCAAAGAAGACCACGGCCATGTGCTTTTACACATTCACTCAGCTGCTAACTCAAAACCCTAAAGCGCCATGAATGGATGAAGTGTGTCACCTCTTGCTAGATTGGCAGGTAGAACTGCTTCGGCGTGTAACCGTTTGTCTCTTCCTCCGCAGTGCTGATCGATGGCGTCGAGTGGAACGATGTCAAGTTTTTCCAGCTGGCTGCTCAGTGGTCCTCACACGTCAAACACTTCCCCATCGGGATCTTTGGACACACAAAAGGCCCTTATTAGCAGCACCTAAGAGACTGAAACATGGAGGACAGCAATCCCACCCTCCCTGCCTCCCTCCCTTGTGCCAAGAGCTCTTAACCCCCTTCCTCCAACCTTTCCTACACTTCCTCCTATTCTGCTGTCTTAATTTAAACTCCTGCTTTCCACACTTGCATTGTCCCTGTTATTTAATCTTTTGCGTGTTTTTTTTGTTTTTGTTTTTTAATTTTCTATTTATGTAAACACATCTCAAGGCAGAGCTGCTATGAGAATATTTCTTTACTTGGCTTTTTAAAACAAAAATCCTGCTGACGTTTTATAGACTTTTGAGGAAAAAAATTGAGTAACAACTAGAAATGACTTCTAACCTTTAACATAATGAATGAGTGCCCAGGTTTCACTTGGCACTCAGTTTTGTTGTTGTTTTTTTTTTCCTTTTCAAATTTGATGAAGATGGTTTTAAACACTTGGCCAGCACAATTAATCACAGCTATATATATATAAAAAAAGAGCCATCTGCCTTGTAATGAAGGTCATATTTTCTAATTACAGAGAAGAAATTTTGGATTTGCAGCCGCAGCGACTGTTGGCAGTTCATTGTCTTAACCCAGAGGGAGAAAGGATAAACGGCCTCCGTGAAGAAGTCTAATGTGCAATAGACGAAATATTGTGTGAATGCGATTCTGCTAGAAGATTACACACTGCTCTTAGTGGTGATTTTCACCCTTTGCGTCCCTTCTCTTCTTTACTTTACCCTCCTGATAAACTGGTTCAAGGTTTGAAGAGAAACTGTTTAGATGAGAATTACGAGCGCAGTTAACCACAAACTTACAGAAAAATAGGGCCATTTTGGGAAATGCTATCTTGTTGAGAATTAAATGAGAAGATTAATACCTCTCTTATTTTTTATGGTAAATTTGAAGCTATAGCTGTTTACAGTAGAGTAAATAGGTACCCTTGTTCTTTTGAAAGGTAAAAGAATAACTACTTAGCAGCACTTCTGAACCTCACTTAATTAAAACCTTATATCTATGTATGTTTAACCCCTATAAAAACTGAGCCAAGCTAACCGTTTCTATGTTTAGTAGAGTAAGAATGAGACATTGCGGTTTTATGGCTGGTTAAAGGGGAATAGTTAGGCACATAATGCCCCTTTCCTCCAAGACACACGCACACAAAATAAATAAATCAGGTTTTACACTTCAGGTTTTGTACATTTTATACAAAGCTAAGCTAATGGTTAATGACTAACCTGGCTCTAAACAAACGGAACAAAATCTTCTTACCAGCATCTCCAGAGGTCACCATCTATCTAACATCCACATAGAAATTGAGCCAGGGTAGCTGTTTCTCTGTTTGCAGTGCTGAGCTACGCTAATTGGCTGCTTACACATCTGGTAGCAACTACAGTACTGTGCAAAGGTTTTGAGCCACCCCTCATTTCTTTAAACTTTGCAGGAAAATGGGAAATATGTGCAGTGATTTATTGAAAAACGAAGCACAAAATAGAATATGTATCATTCTAATGACTTTAAAAGTCAATATTTTGGTATGACTATCTTTATTCTTCAACACTTCCTGAGCTCTCTTAGGCAAGATTTCTTGACATTTATTTAAGTAGTCTTCAGGAATAGTTCTCCACGACATTCATAGCTCTTCTCTAGATGTAGACACTGCTTTCCAGTGTTGCTGTACTTTTCTGTGTTCCATTAATTTTCCATCTCTAACTGGCTGAAATGCAGCCCCAAACCATGACAGAGCCTCCACTGTGTTTTACAGATGGCTGTAGACACTCACAGTTGTATCTCTTTGCTCTCTCTTCGTACATATTTGAGCCAGAAATTTCACATTTGTATTTATCACTCCATATGACCTGTTGCCACCGATTTTCAGTGCAGTTCTTGTGTAATTTAACATACTTCAGCCTTTTCTCCCTGTTTCCCTTCTTTATAAATCACTTCTTGACAACCACCATCCCTACATTTCTGATGATCAGCAAACAGCAGATGGATAAACTCACTTTTTATAGATTCAGCTTAAGAAAATTGGAAAAAATATGTGTTTGTGACAGGCTGACAGTAACACGGGGCCACAAATACAATTTAAAACTTATTGTTTTTATGTTCTGACACAACACTAGTTCATCCCTTAAATTAAAGCCCGGAGAGCTATTTCTCGATACAACTTAAAAAAATTCCAAGAAAATCTGTCTCCTTGGAAGCAAAATATAAAGACATGAGGGTTGGCTCAAGACTTTTGCACAGTACTGTACTTGAGAAAGTTGGAGCCCAAGGTCCACTGTGTTTCCTAAGAATTATCTGAAAGAAGCAGACTCTGCACAAGTGTGGCACACATCAGCTCAGCCAAAATCAGGAAATGCACCACTGATTATTGGAAAAAAAATTGACCACTTCCTGTTTTTGTTTTGTTTTTTTTACTATAATTTAATAGTTTATCTATTGATTAATTACTTTGGTGTAGTATGAAAAGCCATGGGAGAGGTCATTTTCAGGACGAAAATACATTTATGCCCTTTTCATTTATACCCTTCTTCACTCATTCCAGAGCCATCCAGTGGGCCGAATTAGAGCCTTTGCTGGGCTGATTCTGGCCCCCGGGCCTCATGTTTGACACCCCTACCCTAAGGGTAGACCTTGGTTGTGAATGAACCCTGAAAAAGTCAATAAACTCCATAGTAGTCATTAAGAAAACAGTGTAAAATGATTAAATCCAGTCTTGCAAAAATGTTTTCACACATGACTCTTCCTTAATGAAAGCGGTATCACTCTTTTAAATGTGGCTAATGAAGCCATGTAAGACACAAGCATCCAAATTAAATTAAACAGAAGTCATCACAGTTCCTCGGTGTGTATGCAGCAGCCATAATCTGCAGGCAGTACAAATACAAGTGCACAACGCTCATGATTAATCATATTTAGGCATGGTGCAGACTAATGTCACCTCATCTCAAAATGTGTGGTGTAGAGCTGTGGCAGTGGTACTGATCTTCTCATTTAACTCGGCAAAGAAAGCTAAACAGCATAACTCTCGAAATGCCAAACTGTCCTTTAAGATCAGCATATAAGATGAAACAAAACGACAGAGTGTATTAAATGCATTCATGAATTCTTCCTCCTTGAGCCCCACACTCCTCCATACACTCCATATGTTCTGCTAAAAGCAAATGTTACTTTTGCCAAAGGAAACGCTCAAGAACTGCAGCTCACTCATTACTTGTGTGGTATTATAGATGACTTCATAATGTAGAGGTGAATGTATTGATGGTACCTTAATGTAAAGCACTTTTAAATGTTTGTCCAGTATAGATTAGTATGTTACACCCCGGGAACCTGCAGGTACTATTGGCTGTCTGCCGTTATGTCTGAGCAAAGTAAAACAAGCATCCCTGTCTCCTCAGTGCTGTGAAAGCAAAGTTCATGCTCGGCGTGAGGCCTCGTCGAACTATTTTAGATTTTAGTTACATGTTCTGTGAGGTTAGCCTAGAAAGTGTATGTGGATTAAGTCTGTAGATTTTGCTCCATCTTTAACTCACTTTTAAGACTGAGTAATATTTTGCTTAAATTTCTTTCAGTAGCAGTGTCATCATAACCTTTACCAGTTTCTTGATAAGTGCCTAAATTGCTTAATTTTGACAAATCAACGTAAGTAAATATCCCTGGCTGAAATGGTGCTGATTCGAGCCCGGACAACAACAAAATATCTCAGTACAGCACATTGATTTTGCAACGCAAACACGTGCGGTGTGCATCGGTGGGAAGTAAAGTCACGCTTGACCAGCTGATTATCAGTAATTAAAAGAACACTACGGTCCATTCATGGTGAGCATACATTTGTTGTTTCTCTGTGTAGAGAATATTTTAGATGTTTTTTTTCATGTTGTCTCAGAAAAGGCTTGTTGAAAGTTCCCTAAAGACTACCACTGTAATCCCAACAACTGGGAGTAATAAAACTACTATACACACTAAAATGTACTTTTCATGTGTGGGTTACTTGACTTGGTTAGTACTCCAGAACGGATAAATTTAGAATAAGAATATGTGATTAAAAATTTTATGTCGTTAGCCCTACTTCTTAAGAGGAGCTATAAAAGGCTGCTACTGTATATAAGAATGTCCATGTAATAAAGCTTACGTGGACTTTCTGCGCCATCTTGTGGTACAAACTGGTATTAAACAAGTACCGTCCAGCCCTAGTTCAACTTTCCTCAATATCTTCAACACAATACGCAGATTTTTTCTGATTTAGCTTTGAATTCACAATAACTAGCTTTTTTTTAAATTATTGAACTTTTAATTGCAAAGCAGGAAAACAGCAGACAGAATTATTATAACAGAATTATAATAATCCAAACGAGATGCAACCAGAGCATGTACACGAATAGCAGAACTGTTAGCTGTAAGGGATGATCACAGCTGACAAATACTGCGTAGGTGGAAATAATGCAGAGAGAGCTATATTATTGATGTGTTTCAAAAAGGTGGGAAAAACGAGAGACACTTTTGTCACTGTTTATTTAATACAAACAACTATCTTAAGGCATCTACCATCTCAATCAAACCTGATAATTTTTATTAAAAGACCAACTACAGAATGAACAGAGGTGCTGTTTTCAACCTCTATAATAAACTCAAAACCAAGAGGTCATTACACTTCTTAAAAACGTGAAGATCTACATATCTGGTGAGGACCATGTGAATGAAAGCACAAGAATAAATTTGGTGATCTTTATTGCACCAGTCTGTTAGTAGCAATAGTGGAAGAAGTGCAAAGTGATACAAATACAAAGAACTACAGGGAGTGTGTGCATAAGAAATGGGAACAAATCCAGGAAAGACCTGGCACATTTGACCCTTCAGTTGATCCATCTACTGTTCACTGAAGCTTCGTCAGAAATGAGAAACGGTCTCGGTGGAAGGGTGGCTGTCAAGAAGCCATTCATAAGGAAGGAAAATAGGGAGGAAAAGCTGGGGTATGCCAATGATATATGCATGTGTTTCTAAAGCTCAGCTCCTCTACCAGAAGCTTGGGAGTCCTTCCCTAGGACTGCACTGTTCTTTACAGAGACCTGGAATCTGCTGGATCTATTTGTCCAACTTGGGGTTTACAGCTTCAAACACTCCTATTACCACTGAGACCACTTTGGACTTCACCTTCCACATACGCCAGTTGTTCAGTTTCCTGTACTTCTCTTTATAACCCTCTATTTTTCTCCTTCGTACTGAAGTTGCAGTCCGCTGGGATTGCCACGTCTATCACAGCTGCAATCTTCTGCTCCTTGTCAAGCATCACTGCATCTAGCTGGTTGGCCGGCAGCTGCTTGTCTATCTGGAATATAACTACAGAAAACTACACAGTTTTGATCTATAACAAGGTATTGCATGATAGATAGATACATAAATATACTTTGATATGATATGCAGGAAAAACAACTGGTTAACTGATCAATTTGGCAATAAGCAGAAAGTAATATACTTTATACCTATCTATACTTTATACCACACAGATAGATAAACCATCATAGTTTAAGAACCAGTATAAGAAGCACTAAAAAGTAAATATAAAGATCCTAATGAATTAATTTTATAGTAGACCTCTTTTGGAATTACATGCTTTGTTTGGAGTGTAACATTAGCATGAATTATTAACCTGTAATAAGAAAAATAATAATAATTAGCGTCATTTGTGCGTCACGTGGATTGCAAACTACAAGATTAAAATGGTACAACTTGAAAGAGGGTGGGTTAATGGTAAAATGTGAGCTGAATGGTGTGAATTAAAGGGACTGGAGTGCTGGCTGGTGGTGCCGAGTGACAGCCAGGGGGAGAGAGAGGTCCTCCTCCACCGGAGCAGGAAGCTGCTGCTGGGACTGGCGAGAAGACAGAGGAGGTGCGAAATAACGTCGACATCAGCAGGCAGCGGGGTATCCACCATAATGTAGACCCAACAGTGCGCCACATCTTCCCCACAGTGTGAGCAGATGTCCCGGGTGCAGTAGTGAAAACAAAAGCAGAGCGGGCCGTATTCGTGCACGGTGAAAATGAAGGAGCTGAAGGGCTGCGGTATGCGCTCCTCACTGGGCTTTCTGTCCCGCAGAGAGCTGACTGGGCAGCCGCTCCTGAAGGAGGAATTCCAGAGACGCAGGCTGGCAGGCTGCACCAGCCTCTACAAGAAGGATATGCTCGGACATTTCGGCTGTGTCAACGCCATTGAGTTCTCCAACAACGGCGGGGAATGGCTGGTGTCTGGTAAGTTGTCAAACCCCCCTCTTCTTCCTCTAGCTTGCACTGTTTTAATTTGTTAGCATGCTAACGCTAGCTAGCCAGGCAGTCAGCTGTAACCGTAGCCGATGCTAAGTTAGCCTAGCTTTTCTTGCTGGCTAGTGGGAGTCAAACAGTCAGAGGGGGCAGCAGCAGCAGCTGCCTCGGACCGGTCCCATCTTCTGTCAGTGCAGAAGATGACCCATGTGGCCTCTGAAGTGGACATTTTTCCCTCTCATGAGTCTAATCATGGCGACCTCATGGAAGCTGTTAGTGTCCTGAGAGGATTAAAAACAATCATCTGGCCTAGCGTGACAGCCTGTGGCTTGCCATTTTGAGTCTACAGTTTACATTGCACCGTGCGATTCCAGCATGTTAGCATGAGTCCGCCTTATGACACGCATCTATTTATCTGCCACAATAAAAAGTAAAAGATGCATGCAATACAAACTTGGCTAGAGTTAATTAGCATGTAAGGTTCTTGCATGAAATGCAAATCACTGGTGTTTTAGTCTTTCTGGTATGCAGGCGGTGATATAGAGACTTGAAGGGAGTTGGGAGACAAATGTATCTCATTGCAATCCTGTGAATAGGGATAAGGAAAATATTGTAACTGGGAAACACTGGTTCCAGGACAAGCAAGGTCCAGTCATGTTGTTAACTTCACATTCAGGTTTTCTCTGGCAAAATGTGATGAGTGTTAAGTTAAACGTAAATATGTAGTTCCTGTCTACTTAGTTGAGCACCCCAAACACTTTCTGTTGCAAGTCTCATTCACACACACATCTGTCACACACACATACATTGATACAACACTGCCATGTATGTCTAAGCATTTTGTTTGGTTTGCTAAACAACATATATAAAATATTTTTATTTTATCCAGTATTTTTGCTCAAATTTCTGTCACTATTCTGTTACTTGTTGCACTGAATTCACAAAGAGTTTCTTTCCCGAAAGCTGATTTATCTGCAACCCGTGAGAAAGCGTTGTTTTTAAAGTTTGGTCGTAATGCTCCATCTTTACTTGCAGGTGGAGATGACCGTCGGGTGCTTCTGTGGCACATGGAGAAAGCCATCCACGGCCGCTCCAAGCCTGTGAAGCTGAAGGGGGAGCACCTCTCTAACATCTTCTGTCTGGCCTTTGACAGCACCAACAAAAAAGTCTTCTCTGGTGGTAAGAAAAAGACAAATACTATCTGATCCCTGCTGGACGTAACTACTCTTTTTAACCTTTGAGCTGGAAGTGTTTGTGGGACATGTACAGCAAACAGAATTTAAAAAGTATTCAGACAGATAAAATGTTTAATAGGGACTTTGATGTGCGCTGTGGAAAAGCTGAGGTTGATTCATTGCACATGAACGATGTTGAGTATAAATAATAGATGGGGAAAAAAATTAGCTGCAGGAGTTGCTGAGTTATAATGTTTTGGGTACTGCTTGCTGTCTACAGTCTGGCTGCTATTCAAAAGAGTCCAGAGACTCTAAAGGGCTGTCAAGCTTTACTGAGCTATTATTTGAGAATAAACTAACAGTAGTATCTAACACACCCTTGAAAAGAAAGCTACAAGTGTGGTCAGAAGTTTACATCCACTCATTATGAGCATGAACTTCATGGTAATTTTGAGCTTTTAATGGTTTCTTTGAACTGTTCTTTACCTCAGTGAAATGATTGTACAGCATACATCTTACACTTACTGAAATCTTTTAATAAGTGGTGTTGAAAGTTCTACAATCACTGATCACGACTGACTACAACTAGTCGTTTGTCTTTGCCGCATGAAAAAGGATTTATTTCAGAGCACTCACTGGACTGACCAATACTCAGAACAATGTTAAAGTCCAAGGAACTCTGTGATGATCTAAGAAGGAGAACTGCAGATTTCTAAACAATCGTCAGTTCAAAAACTGAGCTTTACATCGCCTCCATCCAAAATGGACTTCTTCAGGCTTGAGTGAAATTAGCAGCTGCCCACATGGACAAGCCAAATGCCTTCTACAGAATAAAAGCACGGTATATTTGGACAATTAAAAGTGAGGCTTTGAAACCTGTGTAAAATACACCAGCTCTAAAGCACGATGGTGGTAGCATTATTCTCTGAGGCTGTTTTGCTCCTACTGGTAGTAGATTGCACAAAGGGAATTCTTCAACTTCACTTCAAATTAACAGCTAGTTGGTTGAAATCTGGGCACAATTGGTTGTTCCTACAGGATAATGATCCCTAAACATACATCGGAACTAGTTATGGAGTAAATTAAACATGCTAACATTAAACTTCTGGAATAACCATTCCAAGGTGTCTGTGCCAGGAATCCAACCAGTTAAAATGAACCTTACCAATTCTACCAAGGAGAGTGGTTAAATATCCAGCCAGAATTATACCAAAAGCTTTTTCATGGCTTCAGAAAGCATGTGGTTGAGGTGCAACTCGCACATTTAACAAATATTTTTAGCAGTGTTTGTACATAATTGAGTCTGTATGTATACTGACCCTGTGTGGACTGGAGAAAATTCAAATCAGTTTCAAATTTGTGCATCCATTTCTTGCTGTATGTATGTATGCTGTACAATCATTCCACCCTGAAAAAGGAACAGCTCAAAGAAACGACTTAAAGCTCAAAATTACCACGACATTCATACATGTGACTGTTTGATAACTTCTGTCCATAACTGTAGCTCATAGCTGGACTGGCCATCGGGCATACCGGGCATTTGCCCGGTGGGCCGCTGGCGACTTTTTTGTTTTTATGGGCCGATGGATTTTTTTTTTTTATTATTTTTTTTTTTTTTAGTAAGGGTATATATATATAATGAACGGTGTTGGATTGGCCAATTGGTCATGATTGACTCTGGGCTGGACCAATTACAGCCGAGGAGGCCGGATGCAGGGGTCGGCAACCCGCGGCTCCGGAGCCGCATGCGGCTCTTTAGTCCTTATAGTGCGGCTCCGCCTGGTTTGGGAAAATAAATTAGAAGTATTTAGCTGAAGTGTATTTTATTTATGTTAGTTCTTTTAAACTTGTAGTTCTAAATTGGAAGATTATTGTGATATTGAAATATAAAAATAAAATTATATTCTATTATTTTTTCATCGCTCAAAATAAGCGCCACACACTCGCGGAAGCCGGTGTACCCACCGAAACGCCGTGAATTTATCGAGACTTTCAACCCCAATTACGGATCTTCGGATCCACATTATGTCAGCAGCTGTTCTCCACCGTGAACTATGTTAAAGACAAACACCGTGAGTAAACTGACTTCGTATGAAGTCATGAACACGCTTTGAGCATCTCTTTATTGAGCACTTTTCACACACGGTTGCTGTGCGCATACAGTCGGCTGTAGCTTTTCAGCTCACAGCCCGACACACACCACCAACAACACAACAGCACAGATAGCGCAGACGCGTAAAGGCGGCGAGGCGTGATTGCGGGTGTCGCTCAGGTGCGTCCGCCTCCCCTGCAGCGGCGCTGCAGACCACGCCCCCGCAGACGATTAACCAGGTAAAATACATATTTAGGCAGAATTTTCCAAATATCTATTTTTCATTTTCAGCAGCATAGTGCTTTTTTCCAATTATTTTTTAAGAGTCAGGTCAAGGCTCCAACAGCCCAAAGGCGATATATAAGGAGGCGGCTGACAACAGTTTTTGTTTGCTACATGGATCATTTTAGTTCAGCTGGGTGTCTTTGCTTTTGTTATATTTCTTTAAGAGTTCAAAATGTGTTAATTACGTAAATAAAATGTAATTTTCTCTGTAGCACTTCATGGATTTCATAAGCAGCACACCTTAGTTGTTCACACAAAGCATAAAGATAAAAACAGTATATACAGTGTTATCTTCATTTTAGATTTCAAAAAGTATTTGCGGCTCCCAGTGTTTTCTTTTGCGTGGAAACCGGACCCAAGTGGCTCTTTGGGCGTAAAAGGTTGCAGACCCCTGTTATAGACGAACTACAGAAAATGGAGAACAAAAAAAGGAAAGGAGGTGTTTATGAAAATCTGTAATTTATTAATTTTAATATTAATTAATGATCATGTCTCACCTCTAGTGTTCTTGGTCTTAATTTAAGGTTTTTCCTATAGCGATTGACAGATCACGCGACTTTCGCGCATTGCATGCCGGGAACTCGAGGCAAAACAATCCAAGTACCGCATCAAATGCAAGCATTTGCAGCACCGCAAAACGTTCATTCTCCGGTTCCAATACCTTCTTGGTTTTTCTTTGCCGCACAAAAAAGGAATGTACAAAACTAAGGAGAACAATGCCGGTCCGTACAAAGACAGACTCGACGAAAAGGCAAAGAAAAGATATGAGGAAAAAATCAAAGGAGTGAAAGGGTCAGACCCTTACGAGCACACAGAGTGGACAAAAGACGTTAGCGTGCTGCCCAACTTTCACCACGCTCAGATTTATAATTATACGGTTCTTGGGTGAGTGCATACACTCATGAAGTTTTTAGTAACTTCAGGTCACTGCAACAAGCCCAGGTACAGTTTACCGACGGATGGGTACAGGACCTTGAAATAAACCGTGTAGAACGACCATCGTACAAACAAAGGTAAGTTTACCAGTCTCACAAATCGTCTTCATAAATACACATTCGTTAACCGTTTATTAATATAACCTTTGAGCTCAACGGTAATTAATTAGTAGTGGAAATAATTTCTGGTACGCATTACAGAAATGTAGCAGTGACAATAATATTGTATGCTGTAATCGCACTGGACAATTAGTGATACAAAACAACTGTTTTATCCTGTGAATAAAAGTATGTTTTTGTCAGTGTACCGTGGTAATAACAGAAGCGAAACGCAATATTGTGTCAGGACAATTCACTATTTATGCACAATAAACAAACAAGCATAGCGCGACAATTTCTGTACAGCCCAGACTTGCTTGTAACCTATATCACCAATTATGTTAAGAAAAGTGACGTATTAACTACTACAAAACACTGACCTTTGTGGGAATGCTTGGAGCAGACTAACATGTGAGCTGGAGTGTTCTGGGACGTTATATTTGGTATATCCAGACCATCCGTCGGCTCTTACTTCAGAAACATGGCTTAAAAATTTCTCTTCAACGATGTAATCCGATAAAAAAAAAAACGATCTCTTTACCCGTCGGCTTCCCGTGGCTGTCATGCGACCGGCTATTGCAGTTAATAATACAACAGCTTCTTGCCATTTTTTGTGTTTCTTTTTATCACTGTGTAACTGAGTTCAATTGAAAGCCTGCGTGCGCTAGTACCTCTTGCCTCAAGTTCCCAGAATCCTTTGCGGTTTTACCGCTGAATGACGTCACATTTTCAATCTCTATCCTGGTGGGCCGGTCTCCAGTCAAAATGCCCGGGCCGATTTTTTGTCCCAGTCCAGCCCTGCTGTAGCTTGAAGTTTAAAATGTGTCCTTTTCCTTCACCTTGTAACCTGCTTTATGTGTTTGTTGTTGAACAGGAAATGATGAACAGGTGATTCTTCACGATGTGGAGAGGTGGGTAAAATGACCCTTGTTACTGTAGTATCAAAATGTTTTGATGAGCTCGTAGCCATCATGAAAAGGTCAGCGATTTAACTGCGCTAACAAAATGATTAACGCTTGACTGATTGCTGCTTCTGCAGGAGGGAAACTCTGAACGTGTTCCTGCATATCGATGCTGTGTACAGCTTGTCCGTCAGCCCGGTCAATGACAATGTGTTTGCCAGCTCATCCGATGACGGACGGGTGCTTATTTGGGACACTCGCGAACCGCCTCATGGAGGTAAGAGGAGTCGAATTAGATGATGAATAAGTTTGTATAGATCAGTTTGAATCCTCATGCATTTTGCACATTGGAGGTTTCAGACACCGATCTCTTTTGTTTGCTGTCATGGTTGTAATTGATAAAGCTGCTAATATCCAGTCACACGGTGTATTTTAAGTGTGTGTGTGTGTGATGGGTCTTGGTGAGACTTGTTGATATTTTTACAAATGCAGTGGATCATCTTGCATGACGTCTCCATCCTGCTATTTTAGAAGCCTTCCTTGTGACCAAGTTGGCCTGATAATACATTTAGCAACATTGGGCTTCCTTTTCTGCCTGCAGGCTTTTTTTGTCGCCTGCTGTAGTCCAAATAAATGTTTTTGCGTTCCTCTCATGATGGAGCCGATCATAATTTCCACTGTATGCGGAAAGCCCTGTGCTGCTATTTGAGTGATTGAGTGTGATTGTTTGAAATGTAACATTCCTTTATTAAAAACTGCTGTGAATATGAAAATCTTCTCTCCCTGTAGAGCCCTTCTGCTTGGCCAGCTACCCCTCAGCCTTCCACAGTGTAATGTTTAACCCCGTGGAGCCCAGATTGCTCGCCACGGCCAATTCCAAGGAGGGTGTTGGATTGTGGGACATCCGCAAGCCGCGCAGGTCAGACGTGTTTCTCTTTTTCTTTAAGAGATGATTAACTTTTGTTCTTCTTGAAGAATAAATTGACTCAGCAGTGGAAATTATTATGATGTTGAAGCATAAAAATAAGATGGCGTCTGCTTGTATTTTATCCGTTGTAGTAAGGAGAACCTTTCATGCAGTAAAACTTTTTTCCTGAAATGGAAAAAACCTGAAACTAGATTTATTAAAAAAAAAAAAAAAAAATCTTTGTGGTTTCACATAAAGCAGTCTAAACCAGAAAATTATTAGGTAACAGGTTTACCTGACAGTCTCCACCAGATGGCGCTGTAACATCACCATTAAACTAACACCTGCTTTTCCTCTTCCAATAGCACAACTGTATGGTGGCCCTGAGAGGCCAAACTGACTCAAACTTAAGAAAACACCAGCAAATAAAAAAACGCTGCAAAAATAAAAACCAAGTGACAAGCTACCAGTAAACATAAGTGTCTTAATTCATATAGAATGGATATCAGAGGCTCAAAGAAGCTAATTTTTGCTAAATGGGGCTTAGAAGGCAGTTGATACAAACACATAACATCCTTACAATATATGGTGTAACACTATAGATAAACTTACCTCAAAATATATAAAGCATATTAAGATCTACAGCAATAACATGCAACAAACAGCTATACTATTAATCCAAAATACACCAAGTTTCATATAACTGAAGAAAAAAAAATAGCGACATTTATTTTTAGGTATGGGTCCAAACTACGCAGTGTTCATTAAGGATGTTGTTGTTTTAATGCTTTGTATCTTGTTCTGTTTAATATGAACAAGCACCTAAAAGTAGTCAGTGATCACTGTCAGCCTCACTGGGTTTTTATTACCGCTGTTCATCTGCAGCACGTTTTAAAGCTCAGTTTTTAAAACCTTAGGATGTAGTTACAGCCCAGGGCTCATTGCTCGCCAGACACCAGATATTTAAACGGGTCAGAAAAGAATCACTCTGAGGATAACAAAGATTTGAATGCAACAGGAATTTTATATAGCGAGTAATGCTAGCATTCACAACCTGTCTACATTTTTCAGCACCTCCTGTTTATGGCAGTAATTATCCATAAAATCGTGCTTTTACAGCGTTTTTCTATTTGCTGGTGTGTTTTTTGTTTGTTTGTTTTCAAGTTGCAGTTCGTTTGGCCTCTCAGGGCCACTGTAGGACTCTCCTCCCACTGCAGGAAAAACAAAAACAAATGTTTGCATCAATAAAAATGTGTCTGTGAAAACACTGAACTGAATGGCGCTGAGTGTGAGTTTAGACATACTTGGGATTTTAGCGCAGAAATGATGGCCAGTAAAAGTAAACACTGAGTCATTTCTCCCCCACCGGTGTTGGCTCTGCTTCTCTGCAGTGAGGGGGATGTTTAGAGACGCTCCTTAGAAATGTCCTCAGTTCACTATCAAGTTTAAAAATAGCTTCCAGCTGAAAGGTGTTTCATGAAATATTTAATTTACTTAGCCAGAGTAATTTAACAGTCTCCCCTTGGCTAAAGGGCGGACTTGCTTCCTAATGATGTCATTTTCATCGAGATCATGATGTACAGTAATGTGCAAAAGTCCTGAGCCACCCTCATTCTTTATATTTTGCTTCCAAGGAGACAGACTTTCTTATAATTTCTAAAGTGGTTTTTAGCTGTAGATCTCCAAACTTTCTCAAGTTTTTCAAAGTTTTTCTTTTTGGCTGCTTTTTCACTCATTTTCAGTCCAGTCATTGTATGTGACCATTTTCAGAATAATGTTTTCACCCATCTAAAAATGCACCTAACTCGAGGGATGAATCGTTTTTGTGTACACAGACAACTTAGCAATGTGCCAATTTTAAATTGTATCTTTAACTAGCAGCCTGTCATAAAAACACAGCAGTTGCTCCCATTTGCCAAAGATAACAAAGTTTGAGAGACATAAAATAGTATTTTTGCACCAACTAGGCGATTTCCAAAGAGCTACTAGCTGAAAACTTTCCATATGTCTTCATTGTGTCCAGTATGTCCTTAAAAAATAACAGCATTAGACAGTTGGAGGACAAAAGAAGTGGCAGCCCTTAGGAAAAAAAACCACACACAGCAGATGAATAACATGTGAAGTCATGTCCTTAACAAAAAGGAAACTTTTCAGTAAAGACTCCAGGCCTGAGACATGTATCTGACCCTTCAGTTGATTGATCTTTTTGCTTAAAGCCCCAGTAGACATGGAGTGAGTGAAAGGATGGATGGCAAGAAGCCGTTCTTAATGAAGGGAAATGAGGACAAAAGGCTGAGATCTGCTAAATTACACAAGAACTGGATTGAAAATCAGTGGCAACAGTTCTTATGGAGTGATGGATCCAAGTTTAACGTTTTCTTTTATACAAAAACACACAGTGGAGCATTATCAGTCAGTGGCCTCTCCAGAGACTGAACCTCAACATTATTGAAGTTTTGGATCATCTAAAGGCATCCAAACATCCACAGAAGAGCTTTGAGAGCTCTTCCCAAAGGCTATAAAGAATTACAAGAAAGCTTGACTATGAGAGTTCAGGCTGTGTTGAATAAAGGTTTTTATCCCAAATATGGACTTTCAAGCTTATTAGAATTGTACAAATGCAGTTTTTGACTTACATACTGTATTTTCATGTATATTTGCAAATGTTTGACTAAGTCACTGCACCCGTTTCCCATTTTCTTAGCAAGGTATAAAGAATTTACTCAAGTCTTGCACAGAACTGTATCTTTCTCTCGCTGTTTTCTCCTGGGGAGTTCTTTCAAAGGTGCCAAAGTATGTGGAAAAGTATGAAGATCAGTACTTAGAAATTGTGTAATGCTGTTTTTAGTAAACTTTCACAACATGTTAAAGTTAAACCACAAGAAAAAGGCATGCTATTCATCTGTCTGAATAATGGCTCATCAGCACTGTTGTTTCTCTTAAATAAATACTTAAATATTTTGGCTCTCATTATTGGAACTACAAGATATTTATTTTGGGATTACTTATGTAGTGAAAATCACCTTGTTTTATTCTCATCTGGTTGTTTAAAAAAAGTGGTTACCTAAATATTCTTGCTGTCTTCTTTGTAGTACTGTGAACAATGAGACGGGTATTATCATTTCTCTCCTCTCGCCCTCTCAGCTCGCTGCTCCGTTATGGAGGCAGTATGTCCCTGCAGAGCGCCATGAGTGTTCGCTTCAACAGCACCGGCACCCAGCTGCTGGCTCTGCGGCGCCGCCTGCCGCCGGTCCTCTACGAGCTGCACTCCCGGCTTCCCAGCTTCCAGTTCGATAACCAGGGCTACTTCAACTCCTGCACCATGAAGAGCTGCTGCTTCGCCGGGGACAAGGATCAGGTCGGTAAAAAGATCGTATGTGTTTACCGACCTGTGTTTTAAATGATTCACAGGACAGCTGATGTTCTTCATTTAAATGTACATGTGCAGCAGTGTTAAAACAAAAAATCTCAAGAGTGGAATTTAGCTCCTAAAACAACAAGCACATACGAAACATAGAACAGTGATTGTTTTAACTGACTTTGTGGATACCTCAAATGAAATTTAAGGAGAGTATTTGGAGAGTGTGGGCTTATTAGACACAATAAAAATAGAAGAATATATTAGTTCCTTCTGTGAAACTGGGACCTTTGAGTGCTGGAGGAGCACCAGAAGCCTCTGGCCTCAGTCACTGATCCTCCTGTTGGTCCTCTTCAGACATGACATCAGCCTCTAGTCATGTTTATTACGTTAACATTTGCCTTTGGTGTCAGTTAGGCTCAGAAAGGCTTAAAAAAGATCTGAAGGTAGTTCAAAGAGTGCAGAATCGGGTCAGGACAGCACAATAAGGTTTGAATTTGCTCAGCTGCTGATGGAATGGAATTTCTTTAACACCTACACAGCAGTCGTGAACTTTTCTAGACATTAATTGATGAAGGCACATGTGAGGAGGCAAATTTCCAACCCAGTCAAGTCTGATATCTAACAGTCTTTGACCTGCTAGCTCCTTAATACAAAGACTGAATTCTGATTTGCACAGATGTGAGATCAGTGCAATCACAGCTTGTAAGTGTATTTCTTGTGTCCTGCTTCAACCCCCTGCATTCAGACAACAATGTTGCCTAAATTGTTTGATTTTTGACCAGCGAGAATGCATCTGACAGGAACTGTTTCCTGCTCTGTGTCAAAATGCAAGAAGAAAAAAAAGACTTTGGACAGTCTTCCTGCCTCTTTCTGATATTTTCCAGAGTTCATTAGTGGACTCATTAATCTAGAATTTGCAGAGTTCCAGATAATATTTTAAGATGATTCATTTTAATTGAACTATTCTCAAAATTTACTGCTAAAATCGACCTTTCACTTTATTGGAAAACCATAACATGTGCAGTAATAACATGTATTAAATGACCTGCTCGTCAGTTTGTAGCATTTTGCAGGTTTCAGATATGTTTAATTTGTAATCAGGGATGTAACGACTTTCAAATTGTCAGGTGTACATTCACATAATCATGACCTGAGCTGTACTAACCTGTTTGTACAGCAGCTGTTCTGGGCCTGTTTAATCACAAATCATTTCCCTGTGTTTAATGTTTAGCAGGTTTTCATGAAAACTTACTTGCTGACTTGTTTGACATAAACAAAGCAGAAGGCATCTTGCAAAGGGTTATTATATACACAGCGAGCCATCTGTGTAGCTATTTTTTGCCGTAATCGGGTTATCTTTTCTTTTTTTTTTTCCAGGAAAAGCACTGCATCATAATTACATTGATATTTTAAAACTGAGTTTACTGAGCCGCTGAGTATTTTGAGATGCTGTGTGAGTGCAGTTTGAGAATTTCCCAAGCCAAGTAGTATACTCTCGGCTTCTTGTACTAGGTGTACTAATTACATTATGGATGTTGTAGGAAAATGAGAAGAAGTGGTATAAGAAACCAAGCAACTGACCGGATGTGATGGAGGTTTGACCAAATGTAGCAGCTGTAACCAAGTAGCTCTTTTTTCACACAGGCTCTGCATGTAATAGAGGATTTTCTCAGAATAGTGTGAGAGCAGAAGAGCTGAGTGGTGACTTGCTGCATGAAGCTGATAGAAGGGAAAGAGGGGAGTTAGTTTTGGGCACAACATTCCTTTCCTGATGTGTCCTCTGGGAATGAGAGGCAAAGCACACAGGTGCTGAGCTAAAAATGTGTCCATGACCAGCAGCTAAACTAATCTCACAGTCTCAGCCTCAGGCATAATTACTTTTCATCCCTGATGATCATTTTATGTAGGATTTCTCTTAGATGAAGACACAGGACATGGGTTTTCTAAAAGCATGCATATAATGTTGGAGAAGAACTGTGTAAAAACAGTGTGCAGTAAAACCTTGTGAAGAAAAATGCACCGGCGCAGACCAGCAGAATGTTTACAGAAGGAAATTGAAGACATTCATTTAAAGTCATTTGCTGATGAAACACCACAAAAATATTCCACAGTTTGACAGACTGTAAGGAGCAGATGACGATGCCTTAAAGCGCATGTGAATTATTTTATCAGAGAAGAATTTGCCTCCACTTGTAAAATGGGGCTTGAAAGACATTCCCATTAAATAAAAATCTGCTAAAAGAAATACAAAGATGTAGATTTTGTTTTTTTGATTCTTTGAACACTGCTGCTGGTTACATAAATGGGGTAACATCTGCATCTGCAAAATATGCATTCACTGGCTGCTTTATAAGCTGTTTGTTCATGCAAAAATCAGCCAAATCTACTGTCTGCAAGTTAATGCATTTAGGCTTGTAACCATGGTCAAGATGACCTGCTGAAGTTTAAAGTGAGCATCAAAATGGGGTAGAAAGGTGATTTAAGTAACTCTGAACTTGGTGCTGTTGTTGGTGCCAGACTGGTGTGAATACTTCAGAAACTGCTGATGTACTGGGATTTTCCCACACACCCATTTTCAGGATTTATAGAGAACGGTCTGAAAATGAGGAAATATCCAGTGAGCATCTGTTCTCTGGATGAAAGTGCATTGTTGATGCCATAGGTCAGAGGAGAATGTCCCAATTGCTAAAGGCAACAGTAACTCAAATAACCAGTCATTACAACCAACATCTGCAGAAGAGCATCTCTGAATCAACATCCCATAAAACCTTGAAACAGACGGCTTACATCAGCAGAAGACCACACCGGGTTTCACTCCTCTCAGCTCAGCACAGGAAACTGAGGATTTAATTCATACTGACTCAACACAATTGGACAAGAGAAGATTGGAGCAATGTTGCCAGGTCTGAGGCTCAATTTCTGCTGCGTCGTTCAGAGGTTAGGGTCAGAATTTGGCATAAACAACATGAAAACATCTTTCCTTCCTGCCTTGAATCATCGGTTTAGGCTGGTTGTGAGGATGATTAAATGCCACATCCTACCTGAGTATTGTTGTGGATCACGGCCATTCCTCTATGAAGGCTGTTTCCAGCAGGATAATGTGACTTGTCACATAGCTGAAATCATCTGAAACAGGTTTTTTGAACATTACAAAGAGCTCACTCTACACAAGTCCCTTTCTTTTGTTTTTTTTTGTTACAACTCTAAAGTCTGGTTAATATCACCAGGACATATAATGCAGTGGATATGCTAGCTGTAAACGGGTTTTAACCATAAAGTAATTCTTCTTTCTAGTCTTTCCTTCTTCATGCTGTTTTAAACCATACGTATAAGAACATAGAGCACCCCCACCCCGACTCTTTCAAAGCCTACCTTAAGCGACAAGTTCAAGTGGAACCATCTGTTCCCAAAATCCAACAACAGTCAAGACGGGCAGCAGGAGCTCTGTTGGGGTCAGACTGTCGTGTCGTGCGAAGGCGGGGTTTGATCGCACATTATGAGACACGGTGTCGCGATAAGATCGGTTGTTTTTGTGTTACGTATTGCCCAACCACCCAAATTCCCCATGGTTCATTTCTCCCAGCATACATACGCATGTGAGCAATTTCCTCTTTTTAGGTAAATGGAAAGTTTAAGTCATACAGAATGGAGCAGATTACAATCTAAACATCCTTTTGTTTTCCCCTTTTTCCTTCAGTACATCTTGTCTGGGTCAGACGACTTCAACCTCTACATGTGGAAAATCCCAAAGGATCCAGAAGCAGGTGAGTTATTGGATCTAACTGCACCGATGGCATATTTATGTGGCTTTGTGGTGATATGTTGAGCAAGATTTATTTCATTTTTGACATTTCGGTGCAACAAAAGAAGTGAAATGATTTGATAATCTATATCCCAGTGTGAGATTGTCTTCTGTCTAGTCTGCACATTAAGCCTGACAACTTTTTGCATTTGGAGACCTCATCAGGGCAGACTGTGGTTAACCCCTTAGCTCATTTGGTTATAATAGACTTTCCAGGCACGAGTAACTACAGAAAAACCTGTAGCGAAGCTTCAATGCAATGTCAAATTAACGTTGAATGTTTCCACCTCCTCACATGAACTAAAAACAATTTAGAAATTACTGCTCGATATATTCTTACAGTGAAAATGCCTCGGATATAATTACTCCAGGAGGAAAATCCCCAGAAATGCAGCAATCCAAGAATGTGGTATTTGTAGCTCTGTAGCACCACCTGCCATATTTATGACTTTCACTTTTCAAGGAGTTACTCACACTCGAAATATGCACACAGAGCCTTTTTGTTTGTCAGGCTAATGGTATATTATAAGGATTAGAACTGCTATATTTCACAGTCTGCATTTTCTGCCTCAGGAGATCAAGAATCAGGCTGAATTGCTGTATAACCGAATGTTTTTCTTCTTTAACGAGTCCCTGTTGTAGTCTTCCATTTCTGTCGCTCTGAACGGATGTGTTTTGTCTGCCGGTAACACGTTAACAAAGCTTTTCTTTTAAGGAGGCCCTGGTCGTGTTGTTAACGGAGCTTTCATGGTCCTGAAGGGTCACCGCTCCATAGTCAACCAGGTCCGCTTCAACCCTCACACATACATGATCTGCTCCTCCGGTGTGGAGAAAGTCATCAAGGTAAGTAAAGGAATCTTTATACTGTGATGTTTGTTTTCTGACTTTACTAACTGCATTTGAGAAATGTTTGCTGCAGACACTAAAAGATTCTGACCAGGCTGTAAATATAAAATAAAACGGGCAGTTTAACAGGGAATCTCTTGGGATTGACTCGCTCTTTGAGTCCACCTCAAATGGTCATTTGAGGAACTGCAGTTTTTGGCGTCAGCTCTTCTTTCGGGCTTCGTGTTGGTACACAGATGTGTCTCTTTCCACTTTCTGCAGCATCAGGGTGACGAGCCGTTAGAGAAATGATCCTGTTAGTGGACTGTCCCAACATCCGAGTCTCAGCATCATCTGTTGTTTGGACAGCAAACGTCCCCTTAAGTGAGACATTGATCTCCAATGACACCACTGAGTAACTGACTGAGCTCTAACGTCCCGCTTGTGCAGTGGGGATTGAAAATGGATGGATTTCCCCGATCACTATTGTCGACTGAAGCAGATGATGTTGGGCAGTGTTCATAAAGTGGGTCATGAAAGATGTGAGAGGTTCTACAGATACAGTATTTCTGAAACCAGAGCCAGGCTATATTATGAGATACAACAAGGCTTTCTAAAATCTTTGCAGTTTAAGGCAGCTAAAGGTTGTGTAAGCGTTCAAATAAACACTTATTATTACTAAACCCTTCACTTGAGCTCAAGCTCGATTAAGCTGCAGTATCAGTTAAATATTGCAGTTAAAATTAAAAAAACTGAGGCTTCTCCTTAAGTTCTCTCAGTCTGCTGAAGCCATTAGTTTTCTTCTGTGGACCACATCGAATCTGGTTGTCTGCAAATAGTGAATCATTTGGCACAGCATGATTTTATAATATTAGAATTAGAGCTGCGTTTCTGTATTATCTTATGAGAAAATATGCTGCTCATGTTCTCTGTAAACCAGGCAAGCAGTATTTGAAGTTTGCTTCATGTCTCAAAGTTAATAACACAGCTTTGCATCATCAGTTTGCCTCTCCCCATAGAAGTGGTTGTTTTATCCTCTCTGTTTGTGTCTGTAAGTGGTCCACATCCTTGGATGTGTGTTTCTTAAAAAATGCTAAAATGAGAGGAGATGGGGTTGTAAACATGCAGTACTCTGCAATAATCTTGAGCTACGCCTCATTTCTTTATAATCTGCTTTGAAAATGGTTGCAGCAACTTATTTAAACATGTGCAAACATTCACCGAAACAAAACATATAAGGTAAATTAGAAAGTGAAAGAGTGAATATTTGGTATGACAACCTTTTATTCTTCAGCACAGCGTGAACTCTCTTTGGCAGCTTTCTTGTAATTTAAGAATCTTCAGGAATAGTTCTCCAGGCTTCTTGAAAGACATTCAGCGCTCTTCTTTAAATGTAAAATGTTTTACGTTATTTTTGACACTACCTCCCAACACCACTGTAACCCCAAACAATACAATTGCACATACAATTATTTCAATTTAAAACAGACGTCTCGCTAAGTTGCCTGTTATGTGCAGACCCAATGCTGAGTCATCCCTTGAGCTAGGTGCAATATTTCTGCATGAATGATTCAGAGGTCAGTGTTAAGTAGCTTGACAAAAACAAACAAACAAACAAAAATCCTCTGAAAATAGTTTGGTGTCGGAACTGGAGTGAAAAAGCAGGCAAAACCTAGAAAGGCCTTCAGATATCCTGGAAAACTGTTGCTCAGAACCACTTTAAATGTTTCAGGAACGTTTGGCTGCTTGGAAGCAAAATATAAAGAAATGAGGAGTGGCTCAAGACATTTGCACAGTACTGTACTAATGTTAGAAGTTATACCTGTGCATGATAATAAGCAGAGTGCTAGCATACAACATAGCCTAGCTGAACTCTAAGCTTTTTGTATTTGTTTATATATTTGTATATTATATAAATGTATAAACGATCGTGGCTCAACAGTTGGCAGTTCGTCTTGTAATCAGAAGGTTGCCGGTTCGAGCCCCGGCTCCGACAGTCTCGGTCGTTGTATCCTTGGGCAAGACACTTCACCCGTTGCCTACTGGTGGTGGTCAGAGGGCCCGGTGGCGCCAGTGTCCGGCAGCCTCGCCTCTGTCAGTGCGCCCCAGGGCGGCTGTGGCTACAATGTAGCTTGCCATCACCAGTGTGTGAATGTGTGTGTGAATGTGTGTGTGAATGGGTGGATGACTGAATGTAGTGTAAAGCGCTTTAGGGTCCATAGGGACTAAGTAAAGTGCTATACAAATACAGGCCATTTACCATTTTAACATTTACAAAAATTAAAAATGGCTTCTTCGGTTTAAGAAATTCTGTCATTGATGGTGACAAAATCCAGCTTCTCTTTTTTTGTTATTTTGGTTACACAAACTTGTACGTCACTGCACTGAGTGGAAGTCGATACAGGTACAGGTGTAATAACCTGATCCTGGCTCACTCTTCCTACTCCTCACTTTCTCTCTGTCATCTCAAATGTTTTTGTGTGGGTTTTTTTTTTTAACTGCATCTTTCCCTTTTCCTTCCTTCTACTTCACCCTCCACTGACCCACCTTTACCCTTTTATGTTTCTGCCCATCTTAGGTGTGGAGTCCCTACCAGCAGCCTGACAGTCTGGGAGATCTGGAGGGTCGTGTGGAGGACAAATCCCGCAGCCTCTACACTCATGAGGAGTACATCACCCTGGTGCTCAACAGCGGCAGCGGTCTGTCCCACGATTATGTCAGCCAGTCTATCCAGGAGGATCCCCGCATGATGGCTTTCTTCGACTCATTGGTGCGTCGGGAGATTGAGGGCTGGAGCTCAGACTCTGACACTGACCTAAGTGAGGAGGCCATCATGCAGCTCCACGCCAGGGGACGCCGCTCCACACGAACCACACCAACCGCTCCTACTGCTGCCTCTGCTGCGGGTCACCACAGCGACTCTGATAACTCCTCCTCCTCCTCCCTGGCTGGACCTGATGCTTCAGGAGCGGAAGAGCAAGCCGGAGATGAGGGGGAGGAACGACCCAGGAGACGAAGCAGACATCAGCGCCATCAATCTGGCTTCCTGGTGAATGAGGACTCAGACTCCAGCGAATTTTGGCTCGACCCAATGCCCCGTCCTCGATCCCCAAGCCCCAGGGACAACTCCACGATTTCCAGTCCCACCTCCTCTCCCTCGCTTCCCGCTGGAGCCTCTAGCTCTTCCACATCCACTTCCAGTTCCAGCAGCGACGACGAGGAGCGCCGTAGCGCTGTGAGGCGGCGTAACGTCATGAGGCGCAGACGCATGCATGTTGTCTCTAGAGCTGGGGATCGTCCCGAGTCCGTACAAGCTCTCTTTTCCGCCATCGACTCTTGCAGTTACCCATCAATCGCCATCGATGACCTGTCTTCCTCCTCGTCAGGCGAGGAACAAAACTCCCTCGAAATCAAGCCCCGAACCGACGGCGCCACAGATGAGGAAAAATGTCTGAGCCCTTCTGACTTTGTGTGTCTGAGCCCAGTAATGTCTCCGGAGAGCCAAGAGAATGAGGAAGGGAGTGACAGGACTGAGCTGGAAAGACATCCAGCTGCATCTCCTCAGTCACTGGATGGATGCAGGACTGAAGGGAGGGCTGCTACAGAGCCAGTTTTAGACAGCTCTGATAGCGGAGAAGCGTTTGGCAGCTCACCGGCTGTTGACAGCACCTCCCAGAGCCGATGCACCCCCGGAGTGAACGGGCAGCACCGGACTGTGGCACCAACGGGAGAGTACACAACTGAGGGCCCACATGTTGCCTCAGATCCAGAGGAAGAGACTGGCATTCCACCTGAAGACAAGCGGCCACAGAGAGAAAAAGTCCCCGCACTGAGTGCTCTAAAGCGGACTCACGTGGGATCAGACGAAGCAGAGTCGGCCTCATCGCCCTCAGAAAAGAAGCTAAAAACATAGTGATGCTTTCTCGCCCTGGAAAGAAACTGTTAAGAGACTTCGTTTAGGAAGTGGGTTTTCTATGCGTTTTTACAACTCAGCTTTTCTCCTTTTTTTTTTTCTTTTTTTTTGTCTTGTCATGTGACACACACTAACTGCTTACGAGCAGGAGGCGCTTGGAAGCTAAAAAAAAACCCGACTGATTCGTTTTTTGTTTGAGAACAAATCAGTCAGACGTTGTCGTCATTCTTCAGGTCAAACCACAGATGACATTAAGAGATGTATAACATAAGCGTAATATTGTTGATAACAGTGAGACGTGTTTAAGTGAGACGCACTTATTTTCATGCATCATCAGTGTTTCTTTCTCAAGCTCTGGATGTTGCACAAAGCTCCACCCTGGATTTGGAGCTCTTCCAACCATAACAACAAAACGGTCTTTTGTAGGACAAAAGCTTGGCGGAATTTTAATTTCTATGATTTCACACTGAGTGTAAATCTGGTTAGGTTTATTCTCATTTTTAAGTGATTCTCGGCTCAGACTGCTTCAGGGGGGCCTGAAGAATTGACTGCCTCCATAGAAATCCTGAGGAGCACCGTTTGTATAAGCTGTGTATTGAAATGATGCTTTCATTGTCTCAACCAGCTGTTCGTGGTCTCATTATCCAGCCCCTGGGTACCATTACAAGCCAGCTCGCTTTTGTTTTCTTGCAATTAAAGAATAATTTGTTCTCTAGTGACAAAGCAACAGTGTCTTCCTAAGGCTGACTCGCCGATGGGTGAAACATTTACTCTTTCTGACACACGTCTGTCTGAGGTAATGGAAAACGAGTCATTTTGTTGTAGATATGGGCTACTCGACTGCTGTGAGCTTACAGAGTTGCCATGGCAACGCAGCCTCAACTCTCCCGTGAAAGAAACGTGACCCTGAGCGAACCGTGTCAGTCCGAGTAGAATCTTTTATTGACTTAACCAAAAAGCTCCATTTCATCAGGAGAGGGAGTTCAGTCAACTATGACTGAACTAAGCTGACAAACGCTAGTACTGCAGATTTACATGTCAATACAAGTGATTAATTTCTGAAAAACACTGGAATAGGACAGGACCACAGTCTTGGGTTTCACTGTTAGGGAACTAGATTGGGATCAAGGATAAAAAAAACCTATATTTTCAGTCCACGAATTTCCAGAATTTGGAGAAAAACGCCGGAAGAAAGTCTTTTTTTTTTTTTTTTTGTTCCTTCTTAATTCACAGAACTACAAAAAAAGCCAGAATTTTTCCCACATGAAAGACTGACTCTGTTCCACACAAGTCTGAATTTATTAGCTAAATTCTAAATATTTATATTTTCCCGTGGAAGTCTAATTTAGTCACAGAAGACAGTTTATTATATGACTTTGTTTCATAGACTTCACTTTTTTCTTAGAATTCTGACTTTATTTACTTTTTTTTTTTTTCCACAGAAGTTTAACTTTATCGCAGAACACTATTCTCAGAATTCTGATTTGGCTTCAAAATAGATTTGTAGCAAGTCTGACTTAAATTCTGGGAGGGATAAAAAAAAGCCAGGACTTCCACTGGGGGGGGGTCATGACCCCTCCCACACAGTGGCCCGATCGTCTTGTACTTCAATCTAAGATCTTCACCTGGCGTCTGTGTCAACTTGGTGCTTCAAACCGCAAATACTGCAATTAGTGGACAAACCCCTTGAGCCAAAACCACCCCTAAAACTACTGCATTAAGGCTGCATTTAACACAGCTAACAACACAAACTCACCACAAGCTCCATGTTTCTTAGATCCTTATGGTCACATGATCTGTTACTAACTTGGCGCGTGGATACGTTCTGGCATTCTGAATGTTTTAATGGCTTTTCATCCACCTTGACTTAAAAATGTTATCAATTTTAATATAAGCGACATTAGAGGGCGTACAACACATTGACCAATCAAAAGCTTCAGAATAGCTTGTTTGTTTCTTACCTTTACACCTTATTGTATGACTGATCTTTGACAATTTATTCTACTTTGACCATGTCTACCTTTGAGTATATTTAAAAGGTTGCTTTCCCAGCTGTTCAACATTTTGACAAACTCTGTGCTAACAGAAAGGTTTGGGGAAAAGTAATAATAGTAGTCAGTAAAGGCAGTAGTGTTTCATAAACGGTAAGTTTTACATCAATAGCTTCCATTGGAGCATAATCCCCACCCCTAAGAAAACAACAGAAATGCAGATTTTTAGGGATCTGGCTATATATAAACAGCCATATTAGGTATATATAATTTTAGTAATTAGACCTTCCTTTTTTATTATTATTTATAAGACCTAAAATGCCAGCTCAGTCATGGACATGACCAAGATACTTTGTAAAAGCTGTACTGCGATTAATAGGCATTTTGTTTTTGTTCCTGTATCGTCTTTTGAACTAGTTTCGAAATCGTTTCACAGCAGTAGGCTCATTAAGCCTCGTGCTGTTTAGATACCAGCCAGGGAACCAGCATTAGAAAGTTTAAAACAGCCATGTGGGATATTCATTATGGCTTTGGAAGTTTTGTATGGACTTAGATAATTACCACAATATGTTTTTCTGCTCGGAAGAAGATGAGTAATGCGGTTTTCTGCCTTTCAGGCTACCGTGAGGATTCACATTTAGAAACAATTAGATTGTCTTTCTGATACAGGTCATGGTTTCTGCCACAGCTGTCACCCATCTGGCTTGTACCCTTTAGTGCCAAGCTGTTTTTAACATGCCACCAAAATGAGGTAGACAAGAGATGGGTTAAGAGCCTAAGATTTTTTGTTTGTTTGTTGATTAAGCCCCACTTAATGAATCTTTCCCTAAAAACAGTGTCCCCACATTCACATTCTTTATACACTGAAACTCTCCTTTCTTCAAACCCCAAGATGTTTTCACATACAATAAATTCTATTGGTGTTCTTTAAGCTGTAATGTAGACACCAATCAGCAGCCCAGCAGGTAAAGCGTGACATTTTTAACCTGATATGAGAAAGTTCTGTATATCCAGCATTGCAGAACAACATTATCATTCATTTAAATGGTCTCATCACACTCCTGTAGCTCTGTTTTTGGTCTCTGCCATCTCCAAAAATGGATTTGGTTGGTGCTAAATGCTTCACTGTGTCCAAAGGCAGCTCCCAGCTGTGTTAGTCAGGTGTTTGGTGCTGAGCAGGAACTTTAAGGTAGATTTTAGAGCTTTTTTGCCAGAAATAGACAAAAAGGAGAGTCTATTAGCTATACCCAAATATTTTCCGCAGATAGTCACACCACGCCCCCTCTGACTACCACTCAGCTCTTCTAACAGTGTGGCGATTGTCCATGAAGCATGCAACGTCATTATTTTCTGAAGAAACTGGCATCCTGTCTCTGCTTGAACGACGAGACTCTTCTGCCAGGCGAAAGCAGACTAACAGAGGGCTCACCGGCAGCTGTCGAGAAAGATTACAAAAGAAAGCACAACACAAGGCATCCCAGTCTCGGGCTGGTGGTGAAGTGGTAATCTGAGGGCAGGCTTATCGAGCTGCCTGCACAGCTTTCTTGTCAAAATAATTTCCTTTTCTTCTTACTACTGGCTGTCACTTATCTGCAGGAAGTAGACACCCTCGTTTAACCCATGCTTCCCCTCGTGCAAGTATTCAAGTTGCGATATTATATGCTTTGGAGCTGTTTCTGTTTTGCTAGGCGTACGCCTGCTGGGTGCATTAGGCTTAATGATTAATTACAGACTACAGGCACACACGGGGGTTTGCCTGTTTTATGAGCTAATTGTACTGTTTTACACACTGATGTCAATCTAAATTATGTGGACAGTTAAGAAACCTGAAAAAGGTCACACGTCACACAAAACTCAAGTGTCCTTGGGTGGTCACATTAGGAGGAGAACTGCACTTGTTTGTGAACTCTTTATCTGTATTTGTTCAGGGAAGGTTAACTGGCTCTCTGTTCCCTTTCCTTCCCTCATAGAGGGCCACTCGAGCCAAAGCCTTTGAGGACTTCCACTGGAGCAGGAATGGGTTTAATCACATGTATTGTACTGGCCTGGGAGGAGACACCATGTCAGTTTAAGTTACGTAAAAGTCTTGAAAATCTAATTTTCTCATTAGCCTCCTTGTGGAGTGTTATGCTCTTACACAAAAAATCTTTTTCTGACAGTTTTGGTCGTTTCTGTCGAGGGATTTCTATATTTTCAATTCAATTTTATTTATATAGCGCCAAATCACAGCGACAGTCGCCTCAAGACGCTTTATATTGCAAACTATACCCTACAATAATACATACAAAGAAAAAATACAAAAATCATATGACCCCCTATGAGCAAGCACTTTGGCGACAGTGGGAAGGAAAAACTACCTTTTAACAGGAAGAAACCTCCCAGCTCAGGGAGGGGCGGGGCCATCTGCTGCGACTGGTTGGGGTGAGAGAAGGAAGACGGGATAAAAGACATGCTGTGGAAGAGAGACAGAGATTAATAACAAGTGTGATTCAGTGCAGAGAGGTTTATTAACACATGTTGATTTAGAAAGGTGACTGAAAAGGAAATGTGCAATGCATCATGCATATTTTGTCTTTCTCATCTCCAAGTAAGGATTTAGCAGTATCTCCATATATATTTATTGGCAAACTCAGTCCAATTAAAACCAACTAAATTCAGTCTCAATGGCATAATCAGGCTCTTGAATGCTTGAAATATAAGATTTCTGTAGTTCTGACATTACAGGAAATGAACACTTTTTTTCCTGGTTTAAATCTGCAAACTGCATCAGCCACTGTTCAAGGTGGCAACTTTCTAATTCATCACATCCATCTAATTGAGCTGCTAACCCATTTTAGATTTATTCAGATAAGTTAGCTACCTAAAAACTTGGCCTATTACAGGCATACTCATCCAAGGACAGTGGTCCCGCTTTGTTTTAGAGCTACAGATTTTAAACCATGTTTTTGGGAGCTTTGTCCAATCTTGTTTTTCTGACTCCTGAGCTTTTAGTTAAAATCAGCTCCCGCAAGCTGCTGCAAATCTGTACTCTAAAAGCACCAACCTTTTGTTTTGGACTGAGTCGTGCTGTTCTCTATCCTGTTCCTGCAGTATGTTTCTTTTGATCCCAGATGGTGTTTTGGCTCCTGATGTTTGACCACAAACCCAAACACATGTACAGCTCAATAGGATTATCATGGTTGTGCTGCAGTATCCCATACATGGCTCAGCTTTAACAGCAAGGACAGCTATTTAAGAATTCCCCTCCCGACATGACTGGAATACCTTGGGAACTTGCCAGAGACCAGACTGAGCCAAATGCACCAGCTCTTCACATGACCCGTGTGCCTCAGAAAGCAGGCCCGAGTGTCTTTGCACCACTAACTCTTCAGAAGATATTCTGGGATTCTGCTGAATGTTGACGTCAAGCAGTTGGACCGCACAGAAATTCCCCTTGTCTGCCCACCCAAACTGTGCGGCGTGGAGTGTGCCACCAGAGTAATTATACATATTTCAGCGGTTAATTAGAATGGGTTAACCGATGCGTTTAATAAGCCATCATTTGCAGCACTGAGAGGACGAGCCTCTTTTGTCAGACGGCCAATTAGAGCTCATGTTGCTGCTCTCTGGGGTGGACTTCTATTAGTTTTGGCTGTATTTTAAAGCATAAAAATAGAAACCTTATTAGCCTCGCTAGCAGTATAGCTGTAGAGATCACAATGTTGGTCAGTTCGTTAGTTTGAAATGGCTCAACAACTTGAAGTGTCCTGATTTTTGGGATTCTTTTTTAGGAAAATAAAATAAAATACTGTCTCTTTCAAGTCTAAGATTTTTATATTTCAGGTTATAATAAAAGTCATCTCGTCCTTACCAGATGCTAAAATGATTTAGCTCCAACTTCAGATGGACAACACTATATACGACATGTTAGATCTGTTATTATTTATCAAAGAAAAATTAAGTCAAAATTCTGCAGCAGAGTGTGAAAAGTACACCCCACAATGCAACAGCTGGTAAAACCACCTTCAGCAGACTTTGTCAGTCTCTCACATCACTCTGGAGGAATTTTGGCTTCTTTTCAATGTGATTCAGTTCATTGAGGTTCGCAGGCATCCATATATACACAGCAGTTTTGAGGTCTCACCACAGCAGTTTAATCATGTTGAGGTCTGGACTTTGACTGGCCATTGCAGCACCTTCATTTTTTTCTTTACTGCTGTACTTGAGATCATTGTCGTGTTGCACGACCCAATTTCAGCCAAGCTATAGCTGACAGACATTTGACTCTAAAACTTTAACTCTCTCCTCTATAGCGGAGTTCATGGTTGATGACTTCGAGGTGCCCGGGTCATGTGACTGCAAAAAAGGCCAAATTATCACACCACCACTGCCGTGCTGACAGTTGGTTTGAGGTGTTTGTGCTAATATGCTATGTTTTTGGTTTTCACTAAACATGGTGATGTGCATTATGGACAGAAATCAGTCACATCTGTCTAAAACTTTGTTGCAGAGGTATTGTGGTTTCATCCCTTGCAGCTTTGCAAATCTAAGCAGTGCTGCCATTATTCTTTTTAGATAGATTACACTTCCTCTTGGTAATCCTGTCCAAACAAGCCATACTTGTTCAGTCTTTTTTTAACTGTGCTTTTGTGGAGTTTAGTATTTAACATGCTAACTTGGGCCTGGGGAGACTGAGATGTAGCTCTTGGATTGGATTTTTTTGTTTGTTTGTTGTTGTTTTTTGCAGTGGTTCAGAGTGTTGCACAGTCTATCCTTGGGGTGAAATTGGGACATTCACTCCTGAAAAGACTGGTAACCGTCTTGAATGTTTTCCACTTGTTTATATTCTTTTTCACTGTGGAATGGTGGACTTCAAGTTGTTTGGAAATACCTTGAGAACAACACATATCTGGATGCTCCAGACTAGAAAACGGCCAAAACATCTGTGTTTTATGGAGGAGCTCCCACTTGCTGAGGAAGTTTATTTGATTGACACAGCGAGGCTGTATTTATCTATTTTAAAACCTGCTAAGGACAAGATGATTTGTTTTATTATGTTGAGAAATGTGAAATGATAGAATTTAAAGAATGTCTACTTTCTTTTTTCCATGAATTTAATTTGATAGCAGCAGCATCCATTAATAACAAATGTCCTCTTTAATGCTCTTTTTTTCCAGGTAGGATTTCTTTCACACTTTAGCTGATTTCATTGTCATTCTCAAAGTTTGAAAAGCTTGTTCATGTTACAAAAGGAGGACATCATAAAACTTGAAAGAGACTGAGAAGCTTGTCATAATTAATCTCAACTTCCCTTCAGGGTCAAAATATACTTTTCCATCATTTTGGCTGCATTGTGTGTGCTGGTACTTGAATTGAAAGCAACCAGAGTTCCTTTTTTTTGGTTCACGTCTTATCTGAGAGACTTCTTCAGATATAAAAACTCTCTGACTCCCACCGCCCACTGGAACAAAAACTTGGTTATCATGACCTCGCACTGCTGAGCAGAGAGCGTTTCCTCTTAGGCACGAGGGACAGAAAAGGGACACACAGCACATTAAGAGAGCACTTAAAATATGTGGTTATTAAACTTGGCCTTGGAAAAGATATTAACCGGGGAGAAACAGAACAGCAGGAGGAACAACACTGGCGTTCTTTATGAGGCAGGTTTGTCGGAAAAACTCAAAATTTTGTCCAAACATCACAATCGGCATGCTGCAGACCCAGCAACAGCCTCAGACAAACTCTGGTTCATCCCAAGGACAAAATACACAAACAAGCTAAACAATAAAACATATGCTGTGCAAGAGAGTTTGAGCCTTTACATAGAAACAGCTCCTCAAAGCAAGACTGAGCTTTAAATCTGCACCTAAAGGAGAAAGGACACTCTTTCGAGGAGGCCAATATTCACATGACCGAGGAGACCGACAGTTTCCAAGAGGAGTAAAGGAGGCCACCAACATTTACTGTGGATGACCATCGCTGAAAAGAGGTGGTGCCCTAGGACACAGAATATCAGCCACCTATGATGCACTCATGAAATCTCTTTCCCCATCGTTCGCACATTGACTGCTCCTTAGCAAAATGGAGCCAGTTATGCATTACTAGCAATGCAGCTTGATGGCTACTTTCAGTTCCTTTCTTTCCACAAAGGTAGCTTTTTACACCAGATGCCCTTCCAGACACAACCCTAAAGAGAATTTTCATCTCTGGGTGAAACTGAAGTAGATGCCTTTTTGATTGCTAAATGAACATGTTAACCACTGCACCACTAAAGGCATGATCACTAACAATATGGTGTAACGCTTGTTTGTGCTTCAGCACACTCATGGATAGCAGCTGGTCTGTGTTGTGAGTAATATACAACAGTGGCTGTACAGACTTTGTAGAATTTTACTGCTGTTTATGTGCACTGCTGTCATCCTGGATTGTGGAGTCCGGGGTGGGGTAGCATTGCTCTGACTTTGGGAGTTGGAACTCCAACTCAAGTGTGAGGGGTTTCCAGAATTTCAGATTTCTAAATTCAAATTGAATGCCCCAAGAATTAGATCTTGGCTCATGTGATCCGAAATTTAGGAGTGGGGGAAGAAGTCCAGTTTCTTTGAATTTTAGCCCTGACTTTGAGAACCTACACAGACATGCTAAATATAAAGTATCAGCTTACTAACAAGAAAGTTTGTAAGAAAGGCAATCTGCTGACCGTTAGCATATTGGATAGCATATAACTGTTAGCTTCAAGACCTGAAGATGCAAACGGTGGGGCTGCAGGCTCTGCATTCTTAATTAAATCATTAGTCTGCAAATGACTTATCAAACAGAGTTAGTTCACATAGATAATAACCACTGTATCACCTTTTAGCCAGCTGTTTCTGGACGTATATTAAAAGTAAATGTAATGAATTGCTTTGCTCTTCAAATGGCTGTAGGCTAATTAGCTAATGGAATTGTGTATGAGTCCAGACTCTTTAGTAAAAGCTGCAGTCAGCTGCCTCTAGTTTTCTGCTATCTTTGAGCCACAGAGCTGCTGCTGCATGCCTCTTTCTGCTCCTTTGTAGGTGCAGAGCAGTGGCAGGCAGCTTCCTTTTGGCCGGGGACTGTGCAGGCAGTGAGCTGGCAGCCTGCTCTCTGACTGTGACATCACTTTTCCAAACACTTACCACTGGAAGTTTGTCCATATATGGAAGAGCTCCACTTTCTCCAGACTGTCAGGTCTATCCCGCTTTCCTGCACTGTGTAAGCCTCTGTGTGCCTCTGTGTGTGTGTGTGTGTGACAGGGAAAGATATAGCCGGTTTTACCTTACAAGGCAGACAGACTTGGCCATCTCTTCAAATGTTTGCAGGAGCTTTGTGGTGACTCACCTTTCTACTCACAGCTCTCATACTGTAGTACATGGATGGATTATGAGATTAGCAGGACTGGGGCTCAGACAAAAGGACCCCCCTTACCCACCTTGTCCAATAATCTATTATTTTTATAGCATGATGATTTAATTTTGTTATTTTTACATCTCATTGTTATCCAACCTTGCTCATACCAGGTTGGACTTAAGAATGGACTTCATTCTTTGTGGCATAGATTCACAAAGGTGCACAAAACATTCATTTTGGCCCATTAACATGATAGCATCACACAGTTGCTCCAGATTTGTCAGCTGCACATCCACGATGAGAAGTTTCTGTTCCGCCACTTCCCAAAGGTGATCTATTGGATTGAGATCTGGTGACTGTGAAGGCCATTTGAGTGCAGTGAACTCAGCTCTTAGTAGATCAGCAGTTTCTGAAAAACTCGGGCCAATAACCATACCAGATTCAAAGTCACTAAAATCAACTTTCTTTAACTTTAACCCTCAATTGTGGACGGCTGAATGAACTGTGTCACAGACACTGATTTCTGAAGTGTTTCTGAGCCACAGAATTGTCTCTGTTTTTAACGAAGTCCCACCTAATTTCTACAGATGTTTTTATGGAAATATTTTAAGTTGGACCAGTTTTTCCTTTGTCCACACTCACTAATTTACAACACTTTTGCATGCAGTGTCAGACTGGTTTCATTCATCCACACTTTGCATCATTCTTTGCATTTGCCAAGTGTGATGTGTGAACAGGCATCAGTTTTGGCACTGATTTTATTATTTATGCATGATCTCTCTTGGACTGTGTTTCTTTTCATTTTTATGCTGATGACTGTACGATCTTATGACCTCCTCTTGGATGTCAAATATTTTCTCCAAACTTTAGTTAGAGTTGGTTCATGTCATTGGATCCCAACTTATGACTAAACAGATTGTACTAGGAGCTTCGTTCCTGCTGGATAATATCAAAACTGTTGGAAAGCATCTCAATAGTGACTGAAATTTTTAACACAACACCACAACATGAATGCAGCCCTCTTTGAAACCACTCCCTTATGTTTGCTTTACAGTCATAGAAATAATTCCAGTTTGCTTAAAATATAACTGTAGTAAATATTTTTAAAGATATCCTGCTTATGTGCAGGACTGGTGCAGGACGGGCAGCACGGTGGTTAGCACTGTTGCTGCACAGCAAGAAGGTCCTGAGTTCAATTTCGCGGGGGTCTTTCTGTGTGGAGTTTGCATCTTTTCCCCGTGTTTGCGTGGGTTTTCCCCGGGTACTCCGGCTTCCTCCCACAGTCCAAAGACATGCATTTAGTGGGGATAGGTTAATTGATTAATCTAAATTGCCCATAGGTGTGAATCTGTGAGTGAATGTGAGTGTGAATGGTTGTCTGTGTCTCTATGTGTTAGCCCTGCGACAGACTGGCGACCCGTCCAGGGGTGTACCCCGCCTCTCGCCCTATGACAGCTGGGATAGGCTCCGCGACCCTGGAAAGGAGAAGCGGAAGTGGATGGATGGATTTTTAAAGATATCCTGCTTATGTGTTACTACCTGAACAATAATGAAAACATTTAAAGTAATACCAGTACATGATTTTTAAGGGGCTATTCTGCATAATGAGGGGACTACTTTACTTTTAATACCTATATAGCCTTTTAAATTCAAAGTGTGGCATGTGGTATAACTGCAATGCACTCTGTAAAACAACCTACCAAAATTTGACTGGTGCCCGGTCCACCAAAGCCACTGGACTGGAATACTGTTAATTAAGCAAGTGGTTTTTCCATATTATGTTACTTTCTGCTTTTACTGCATTGCATTATTTTAAAGGTTTTGTTACTTAGTGTTTTTGCAGGTTAATTGCCTTATTATAGATCAAACTACAGAACAATAAATAAGTGATTAAAATCATCAACAGCTGTAACATTAAAGTGGTACATGCATCAATGAATCAGTTATAATCCAATAATATCATTTTGAAAAGTGTTACTGGACATAATAAGTGCATTAAATATTGGGTACTTTGAATATATTTGGATTATACAACCTGTGCAATATTAAGCTACTGAAGTAGGATTATAGGTTTTACTTAAGTAAAAAGTTTAAATGCATTAAATTCCCCCTCGCAGAACAATTATCCAACATGCCTTCTTGTGAAGCTCCACTTTTCACATAAGAAGTCAGAAACAGGAAACATAATCTTAGTTCTGTTTTCAATATTTTCTGGGGAGCCCCCACCCCTGAAAACAACAACAACAACAACAACAACCCAGAAACGCCCCTGTTTTTAGGTTACTTTCCTCTACTTCACTTTGAATGCACGGCTTTTAATTTTACTTTTTGATACTTTGACTTGCGGAAAGATAATTACCTCTAATTATTTAAATAAAACAACTGAAATAAAAAAAAGAACTTTTGTGTTGTTTAGCATGTGCATCTTTCTTTAAGTCTTTTAAAACAACGCTCTACACTTTTTTATTCTGATTACAGGCCGACAGATATTTGGCTCGACCCAGGCAGTCAACCTTGGTTATAAAGCCTCACCACTGACAGCCCAGGCAGCCAGTCTGCTTCGGGGAGGCGGTTTCTGAGTCCCAGAGGCGTCCAATCGGATTCCTCGGTCTGCTATCGATTCCAATTTGTCTGAGGCAAAGTTTTTGCGTCCGTCGCTCCTCGATACTAGACCTGCCTACTGCCTGCTTACGGCTGAGTGCTCCTGCTGAGGGAAAAAAAATAGAGCACATAGAGGAAGAAAAGAGGCAGAGTTGGAGGGAGAGAGAGAAAAAGAGAGCGAGAGAGGGAAGCCGGGGGTGGACCGTTAATTTCATCCACACACCGTCTTGAATGCGTGGAGGAGAGTAGACTGAGCTGCTGTAAAAACATCACCTCGCCGAGGACCGGAGGACTTACGAGACAAGCAGAGAGCGTCTATATATAAAGCTTTATATATACATGTATAATATGGAAAACTATGATGGAGAAAATGACTATATGCAACAAGAAGATGACTGGGATCGGGATCTCCTCTTGGATCCTGCATGGGAGAAGCAGCAGAGAAAGGTAAGGGCTTTGACTTCCTTCTGTCTCCCGTGCGGAAGTGGGATTGTTGCCTGTGATAATAATTAGGCTCTAATAACACAGCTCATTAATATTATCGTCACACATCCGCTTGGATGTGCGCTTGGCGACTTTGGCTCCTGAGCGATCCGTTAGTGGAGCCAGCAGACAACCAACGGCAGCCCCAAAAACCAGCTGGCAGTGGTTTGCTTTAATTATCAGGCTCATTATCGCGGCGAAAATCACCTGTGCGGCTTCTTTTGGCTACTTTTAAATGCGGCTCCAAAACTTTTCTCGCCTACAGATCTCGAGGAGACTTGCACATATCCCACAGAGCTGTATGGACATATATAAACCGTGTGTAGGAACAGCACTTTACGTGCAGCAGGAGGGAAAGCGTATAAGGGGAGGAAATACAATTAGAAGGCGGACGGGACGGCTACCTTTTCAGCGCAACAGATGTCAGCCATGCGCTTGACTGCATATGGTGTGTGCCTGGCCCCTCCTGTCATCTGGCTTATGATGCGACGTGGATTAGGCCATGCTTAACAACCCGGGGATGGAGTGTATTTGTGTGAGAAGGGGGGTAAACTCACCATAAGTCACTCCGACTCCTCTTTATTTAGCGATATGACCATTTTACGCGCGGATTCTGCATATTTTCTATCGCCACGAACAAAGGAGTACCTGTTTGTAGTTAGGAAGTTGTTTTCGGTGTTATTACCAGTGATAGAAAGTTAGCCATTTGACTTCTGACACTACTTTTCTTCCCCTTTAAGCGATTATGAGCTCTGTAACCCGAACTGCACACAGTTTATATTTTCAATAAAGAGCTTTAAGAAGTCCGGATCTTCTACACGCGTCTCCCAGCTGCTGCTCGTTTTCCAAACGGAATATGAATGGTCTGTTTCGAGAATGGGTGCTACTTTTCCCCCTCCCTGCTCCCCATACTTGTCCTCTGCTTTGAAAAAGGGGGAAGAAAAACCCTGTGGAATCTGAGTAAGCGCTGTGGTTTGGTTTGGGCTGGGCTTGCATGGGAGCAAGCGTGCCCAAAAATGGTAATAATCGGCCCCTCTCGCTGCTGTTGGAAAACTTTTCCCCGAGTTTCTTTCTTGCTCTACGAAGCTCTCGGCTTCTGGTTTCCTGGATTATGTCATCGGCAGGCTGCTACCGGTCGAGAGCAGATAAAGGGGAAGTAAAGGAAAGGTATGCGGGACTGATGTCAGGTGTGAACAGTAGACAGAAGTGCTTCGGACATCAGTAGGTCATTGTCTCGTGCTGGCGCTCCTTTAGGGGCTTTTGGTATAGAAAGGTCATCATGCAACAAACGGGGAGGTTTCACCTGGCTGTTTTGTTCAGCCCATATCACAAACAAGTCAGAATTTGTGGTGAAACACTTGCCTGTGATGACCTGCACATTCTTGTGCCTGCATGGCCCTCATTGATCTAATCATCCTGCAGAGAGCAAGAATATTTATTCATGTAAGCCTCCCCTTGTCTGACAGAGCACTGATGATGGGTTATGTTGAGGTCTGACCAGACACAATTACAGACTGAGAGGGATCACTGCAGCCCCCACCTTCCTTTGCAGGCCTCTGTCCTTTGCCCCAAGGAGGGCATAGATAACTGTCACATGCGTGCACACTTCTCCATGTGCATGTATGCACACAGCACTGAAAAATTCCTCCCAGGCTTCAGCAATCAGCTCTACTGCTGATGTACAGATAACCAGGAAGCCTTTCATTCTTTCAGAGTCTCTCCCTCATAACTTTATTTATTCTGATCTTAGTGTTTAAGTGCTTCAACATCTAAGATGTTGGTCACTGTATTTAAACATAGAACGAAGCAATAGTTGATTATTTGAAGGTTTTTGCTGTGGAATATAACTGGAGTTACCTAAACTCGCTGTTGTTTGGATACTGATACAGACCACCAAGATGTGATAATTAGTTGGATAAAAATTTACAGCCATATTCATTCTCTTTGGGTCCAAGTGGCCATATGTGTCCAAGCTGGGTGTCTCTTTACCGTTTAAGCGTCTTTTACACTTTTTAACAGTGCAAAAGTACAAAAAAAGAGCACATTACACAGGTGAGGGCTTTTTTCCAGGATATTTTGCAATTCACTGACATACACACACACCAGCCTGGCGTGTCTGAGAGTGCTTAAAATATTTGGCGTCCGATACAAGTCTTAACCTGACTCCCACGCACAAAGATATCTTCTAATCTTGAAATCCTGATGTCTTTGCATACCCAGGTGTCTGCTGCCCTCTGCCAAAGGTTACATGAAGCTCACATATTGTCACCTTTATCACGTGATACATTCCTTAGTGATCACTCTGAATGAACTTTATCATCACGCTCCTTTAATTTTTGGTTATTTTGTTTTTCTGTAGCTTGAAGGTGGAGTTCAGGTGTTAACTGCTCTAGCTAATTTGTCCAGGTTTGTCCTTATAAGGGTATGAGCTGCAGCATGTTCCACCAGCTCTGCCTGTAAACCTCCCGCCTCCTACTTCCCATCTCACACACCCCTAAACTCTGTGTTCCCAACCCACACCCACATTCCCCTGGCCAGACTCTACAAGCCAGGTCACAGATCAGAGCCTCTGATCTCACGATTTGTTCACCTTCGCCAATAAAGTGGAGACAGACGCAGAGCATACCTGTTCTCTGAGGCAAAGAGCAGAAAAGTGGTCTGTCTCTTTAATTTGTGGTGACTGCCGGCAGCAGAATCAGCGTGCTGATCAATAGATTTCTCTGAATTGTGATGTCAGAGAGTTCATGTGCTATGTGGCCAGGAAGGCTTTGCAGAGACTTGCCTGTCTGTGTGATGCATATGTGGGAAGTGTCCGTGAAGCGAATCAGTCACCACTGTGATCAATCAGCACTGGGCGTGGCTGTCACAGGCAGCAGACTTCCCAATTCGGCACCCTGACCGAATCCACGTACAGTCACTCAACCTCATCTTGAATAAGGAGCATGATTAAGTTGATTAATTAATTTGATAAGCAGTAATTTCAATAACTGAAGTAAAAATTTCAAAGCTTTTCCCATGTGACGATCTGCTGAGTGATTTCCTTCACCATACATGGATATTTTAGTTCTGTTAATAAGCAAGTCGATTGGCTGCTCGTGTCCTAAAAAACATCAAGTTTCATCACTCAGGAAACTGACTCAACACATGAATGACGGTGTGACGTTTTACTTCTAGTAAGAAAACCTGTAAGAGATGAGTGTTTTGTTCCACACTGGCAGCTGTTTGCTACATTGCATAATAGGATGTGTAATGTCAGCTCTGGCCACCTCTCAAAATGTTTCCTGTCATCAAATTCCTCTGTTCCCATAATGCACCTTTCCAAACCCTGTTTTTTTTTTTTCTTTTTTTAAACAAAAGGAGAAGAGTGTCAGATCGTTGGTGACAAAACAGTGGATGTCAAAAGAGTGAAAAAACCCTCCAGCCACCCACCCTCTCTGTCTCTGTCTCCCAGGCAGCTCTGCTCTCCACACTGATCAAGGCGTCATGTGCTGAAATGTTGCTCCTCTTCACTACATAAAACATGAGCAGGCTGAAGAGTGTGTCACATTTATTTTCCATTTTCAGTAAACTGCCCGCCTGTGTCATGTGATGTTTTCCTTGCTGCGGCCTGTCATTGAGCCCTGATGACCACTGCCACCAAGGACTGCACTCAATCATATGATTAAACTCACATGTGCTTATCATCGTTTGTGTACATAGTGCTTGAATGATATTTTGAGCCAGTAAAATGTAATTTTGTCAGTGACCTTATGAGACAAACAGGGTTTTAAGTCTTATAATAGCACTTAAATGAAACGCGCGATAGGAGATATGCAGAAAATATGAACAACAAAAGAGAAAATGCATTTTTTTAAACTTGCGAGGGTCAGTTTGTGAACATAAATTTACACATGTGAATTTAGTTTGTTTAAATATAATATAATCTAAAAATATGGATGATATTTGCACTATTGCCGGTCTACAAACACAGAAACACACACACACAGTCAATGGGAAGAGTTGTTGCTCAGCCAACTTTGATGTAAAACAGTCCCAGCATGTGCTTTGCAAAATGTGCAATAGTCAGAATTATAGTGTTAAAATATGTCCGCAGTCATGGTTTAACGTGAAAAATTCAGGTTATCTGCTTCCTCGGGGCGAGACAGGCTACAAAAAATAATACAAGCAAAGACTTTTTCTTGGTTTAACCTAAACAGTTTATGTTGATGTTCTTTATATCTTCCTAGGGGAAACATTTATTAATATGTATGTAAACATGGATTTAAATACAGAATATAAGGTAAAAACAGAGTTTTAAGCTCTAATGAGCTTGAAAGTCAGTATTTGGTATGGCGATCTTTATTCTTCACTCAGCCTGAACTCTCTTAGGAAAGTTTTCTTCCCTTGATGATTCTGATTACAAGCAGACTGGACGTGAGTGAAAAAGCAGCCAAAGACCTTCAGAAAGCCTGGAGAACTATTGCCAAGGTTAAGAAGACGAGATGTAACATGTTGCTGGGATGTGTTAGCCACTCTCCCGTTTCTGTGATGTATCTTTATATTTAGAGGACTTTTAAAAAAAAAACGATTGCGAGACCCGGTCGTTTCTCCGATGCGACCTTTATCTGATTCAGAGATGCTTCAGGGAAGTGAGCAGCCTTTTGTCTGTTTGTCAGCAGGAGGTGGTTCAGCATCCTTTTCTCAGTCACTTAGTCATCTGTCAGGGTGGCTGCAGCTCCCTGTGAAGCACTAAAAAGTCTCAAAATTCAATATGTGAGTGAAAGCTATCTTATTAGAAGTCTCGGGAACTCCCAGGTGGATCCTACTGTTGTGGTTACTGCAGCCAGACTATAAATCCCAACAGGGGCTCCCAGGAGAAGCAGTCATGATACCCCGGTCACGGCTCTCAGGGCTGTCTCGTTTTCCGTATTGATGGGGTCACATGCTGACACCCAGACTGAGAGGGCGCGGGATCATCCACTCTCCTCATCATAGGAAGTTTTATGTGCGTGCTCCTAGCTCAGCTGGAGGGGTGTGCTTAGAGGAGATGTGCAAATTTTATATTCCAGATTTTAAAGAGCAGATGTTTTGTCTTGAATTGATATTTAGTGCTTTAATGACACAGACTTGTTTATAATTTTGACTGAAATAGATTTTTATTCGTCAAAGAAGCAATTACTGTCAACCTGTTGAATGCCATATGTGCGTTCCCATGAAAAACTGAACGTTTTCCACGTTTCTTCCAGTTTTCTCATTTGGGATTCAAACCAAAAACAAGATTTGCTGCCATGAAATCTTCCTGTAAACTGATCCGGCGTGAACACGATGTGGGTTTGATGGAGTCGGTTTCATAATTAGCTGAAACATCTTGTTATCTGCTGCTAATGGGAAGCTTTCAGTCTGGAGGAAACCCTCTCCTCTTTATGGCCTGAAGCTTTTGGCGGATGTACGGCGTGTCAGAAGACTGTGACCTGTGTCTAATGACTCTTACATAACCTCACTCTGTGTCTGGAGAAGGGGTTTTATTCTACCTGGGCTTTAGTTGGAGGACTGGTGTCACTGTTTGCCCAGGAAATGTCAAATTGAAGGAGCTGTTTTTACTTTAATTGCTTCTTATGTGATGTTCCCTTACTAAGTTCATAATTTTTGGAAGAACTACTGGATGCACTGGCACACAGTTAGACACTAATGGTTCTCAGATGTAACTCAATGAGTTTTCATGATTACCAGCTATGCTATGAAGTAGGTATTGTCTGTATCTTGTGAGTCTCTGTGTGTGTGTCTTCAGGGGAAAATGGAGACCTGAAGACACCTTCTTTCTTCAACCGCACAGGCTTTTTTGAGTTTATATTTACTGGATTTGTCAAGGAAATAACACTGCAACTGTGCAAGGTACAGGCATGAAACTTTGTTAGTTCAAAGTAAAGACTGCTGGAATCAGAGGGGCAAATGTCAGTTCCCACTTTATGTCAAGTTACTTTATGAAGTGCAGGAGTATTTTCTCAGCGATCTTTTTTCTGGCATGAGTGTGTTTTAGGTCCTTGCATTCCTTCCTAGTGTTTTTTTTTTCACCTGAATTTTTCCTTGGATACAGATTTTTCCTGATCAGATGCTGCTGGAAGAATTAGTTTTATCTTTAATATCTGAATAGCCATGTGCAGCACTGTGGATGTATGTCCTCTGTGTGTGTTACCATGCACTGAGAGCCAGCGATTGAGAAAGCTGTTTCCAGCTGTCTGAAGAGAGAAGGTCGGACCGCTGCACAACTTCTGGTCCGTTCTTGGCCTGTAAAAACATTTCCGTGCCGTTGGTGAAATTCTCATCGCTGAACAGTTTCTCCTTTATTTGCTTCAGGAAGGTGTATGCTAATCTATCCTCATCCAGCTGAACAGTACATCTTAGTTTGTAAGAATCCACTGTTTGAAAAGTCAAATGTGAGCAATTACCAGGCTCTTATCTGAGCAGTTCCCAAAGGCCCAGGCCCTGATGCAAATTCTTGACTTTTCTCTAGCTCCAAATTTAGAAACGTTGTATACAGAAGTCAACCCCAAGCCCTCGGTCATTAAAACAGTTTCAAGACCCATTGTGCACTGAATTTTAATTACTTAGTTTCACGGGTTTGGATACGTTTGACTGCTTTGCTTCATTTGAAGTTTCATGAATGAAAATTAATCCTGCATAGACTGCAGTTTGTTGTTATGTGTATGGCATTGTAGCCTCTTTGAGACCCCAGACTTGGAGTCTTTTTAGAATCCGCATTAACTCTGAGCTCTGGGGTCAAGGTGCATTTCCTGTGGAGACGACACTGCCGAGCCAAAAAAAAAAAAAAAAAATCTGCTCAATACCCAATATGCAAGAATGTGTGGATCCACTGCACACTTACGGTCACATGTTTTCAATAGCAGAGGGGCGTTTATAGGTGATCTGTCTGCATGTTTCCAAGAATTTTTTTCATGCACCACATGGGAAGGATGTAGTCGAGTCTTTCTTCCGCTAATGCTATTAATCACACCACATGCATTCTCAAGTGCATGTGCTGACTGCTTTGAAGCCAGGAGGGGGTTTGTACTGTACTCAGAGGGTCTGTGCACATGCTAGTGTATTAGCTTTAAGCCTCCTCATGGGAGCAGCTGTAGTGTGTTTCCTATACATAAAAAAAGGGGGGGGGGGAAAGCTTTGAGTAAACAGACACCATGGTAAAAACAGGGCGCAGGCACACCTTTCCATTCATTCATCTGTGTGGGTGTAGCTCAGGGGCAGAGAAAGGAGAGCACAGGGGGAGGAGGCAGTGAGTGGAAGAAGAGACTCGGACAGAGCAGCTTTCAGGGCTCGGGACAAAGAGAGTGTGTTCAAGAGGCCGTCTATTGTCACATTGTCAACCTGGATTCAATAATTCATCATCACCAGCGAGGTTAGAGTTTGAGCTATCAAATGACTTCTCTCTTCAGGTGCTTTAGCTTAGCATAAACACTGGAAACTGGGGCGATGGCTAACCTACAGCGATTAATAAAAGAGAAGATTTGTTTCTATACCTCAGTTTTTGTAGGAGAAAAAAAGATGGTAACGTTCAGTCACTTGGGACCAGAGACTGGTCAGTGACTACCTACTAACCACCAGTTATGAGGGGAAAAATTAGTATTCCCCAATTGGTTGCAAATGGTTGCCGACAGTCGCTGTGGAAAGCTTCATTCATCCAGTCCTAGAGCAATTGCAAAAAGGTGTCAATGTGAAAGATTTTGCCCAGCGATGTCCAGTAAACTGCTTGACAACTGGTTGGGAAATACACGTTTTTCCTGAGAGAAACATGGTTGCCAAGCGATCTGTGGGCTTGTGTGAGCGATCCTTAAATGAGTGAGTTTTAAAGGTAGTGGTAGGTGCACTTTTGTTAGATGTCAACTGCTTGATCTTCTTTAGTCTTATTGCTAAGCTAAGCTAACCAAGCTACTTTTTTGTAATTTTTTTTTTTTTTTTTTACATTTAATAGACCGACATGTAAGGCATATAACCCTCCTCATTACATCTACACAAGATAGCAGGTAACCTTGTTTTCCAGAATTTGCTTTTGAGTTCTTCCTTTAACATTGAAAGAAATGGTGAAACAGGACTCGTAGCACTTAAAGACCAGCTGCAAAGTTTCCAGACTGAGGGGGAAAAAACAGGAAGGACATTCCTAATTAGCAAACTAGCTAAGAACATGGTCAAATTAAACAAATGGATTTCCAGGAAGCAGTTTGCCACCCTTTTTACAGAAAATAATCCTACACCCAGAAAATGGAGGCCTAGTAACTATAATATAATTCCTGAATTCCAGAGTCTGATCTTACTCTTACACTTCCTATTCCAGATACTCTTTTTTTTCTTTATCGAAAATCTGCTGATAACTTCCCACATGATGTAAGATTGTTTCTCACATGGCTTAACTGATTTTGGATGCTCACTGACGAAGTGGATGTGAAAAACTCATCAGATATGGGGTTAAAAACAATCACTACAAACATCATTCCATAACATCAGCTTGAAACATCTTTTCCATCATATTATATTTTCTTTTTCCTTCCTTTCATCCGTTTCTCTCCCTTGCTTCCCGTTATTTAAGACCTTTCTCTCCACTATCTATCCCCCTTTGTGCGGCTGAGTGGGTGGCAATGGATTTAGGGAAAACTTGTTTTGTTTTTTTCCTCCGTGCTAGTTTTAGTCTGGGCATGTTGAAATCTCCCTCCAGCTTTATCAGGAAGCCACTGCGCACAGGGTGGTGCATCGCTGTTTGCACTGTGTGTAGTAAATGGGCAATTGGAGCATTTGAACAATACAGACGGGATGTTTCTTAGTGTTTTATTTACACTGTGGGCAATTAAGTCTAATTCAGAGGGAGTCACATTCACTGCAGTGACTAAGCCTTCCTAGGTGGCCAGAAGGAGATGAGAGGAAGTAAATATGAAGATGAAAACGATCCTGTGAGTGATAATAAGTGAGTTCTCAGGGTGGGGAGTGTCACTGGGAAAATTGAGGCCGGGGGCTATTTGTTCTGTTGTACTCCTACACTCTTCTAAAGTGGGACAAGTATTGAACGTCTGAATTTCAATCAGTGGCTGCTATTGATCGTCTGCTCCACCGGCACTCATGGTCAGTTAGAGCGGACTCCCTGCAGGCACGTCACATTGTGGTCTGATGACTCTGAGCTGTTTGTGATACGCGTTTAAATTCCACAGTAGCAGCGAGGGCTGAGCGACACCTCGGCTCCCTGCCCTGCTCTCTTTTGTCAGTTTCCCGCAGGATTAGCCTGCACCCTCCTGACGTCACTTCATTTATGACGGTAAGCAGCAGCAGCAGCAGCTTCTGTGAAGTGCTCGCAGCAGATCTCATTACAAGTTGTAACAGACACCTCCCCTTGATGGCCCCACCCTGGCAACCCAAAGCAGGAGGAAAGCCGGCCTGCTGCTTGTTGGTGTGTAGTGGAGAGCCCTCGGCAGAGCGGTGGGGCAGCAGAGTGGTTTAAGCTGCGTGAAGTGCTGGCAGGTGCTGGTGCTGGTGGATGGACTTTAGGAGGGAGGGTGGTACAGCCGTCACAGTGGCTAACTGTGGAGTTGAGTTGTAGTTTTGGCAGATGTGTGCGCGTGTGTCCTCCTAAACGCCCATAAAAGTCTGCCCACACTTTGTTTTTCTCAGTTTTTTTTTAAGGATAATCTCTATGACTAAAAACTAATACAGCTCAGAACAGCCAGAGGAGAAACATATATCACATATCACTTTATCCACTGGTGTTGGGGGGGTTGGATGGTTTTATTTGTTTGAAGTTGTCTGTCCTTTCTGTTGATGAAAAATTGTGGTTCAGCTGTGTCGCCCTGAGCACAGAGTTTCTCTCAGGAGCAAAACAAAAAAGGAATAAAAAAACTTAAATTGGGTAAAATGGGGTACATTCATCCTTTCTAATAAGTCAAGTTATCCATGTATTGGGGCGTTTGATGGCTTTGATTTATGAACCAAACACTGATCCAGCTGAATGTCATCTCAGCCGAGCATTTACTAGATGACACTCCAAAAGAAGTGTCTCATTACTTTCATTAAAGTGTTTCATGTGAGGCCGGTGTGCCTCCATCATAGCTCTCTGCACTTTCTGCAGGACATTTATCTCAGCTTGACGCATCGGTCTAATCTAGGTTTGTGTAGCCATTTTTGGTCATTCTTATAGATGTGGGAATATGAGCCCACATTAACATTTTTTTAGTCCACCTACCATGTAACTTTTTGCTATTTGCTGTTTCTTTAAATGAGCAATGAGCAAATCATCTAGGCAGTCATTTCAGAAGTCTTAAAAAGGGTTTCATATATTTTCATACAGGATTATGAGTACAATTACAAATGTAATTGCTGCCACAGCAAATATGTGTTGCACATATTCAGATGGAAGCGTTTGATTGGAGCTTTTCTGTCACGTTTATTTTGGAAAAACTGACATCTAAGCTAAACTCGGATTGTCTTTGGGGCCAGCAGCAGGTTTGCACCACTTTAAAGGGCTGTTTTATCTTATAGCAAGTCAGCGGCCCCTGGAGCTGAGCTGCATAGGTCAGGGAAGCTGTAACCAAGGTTTGGATGCATGTATTACTTGGACCCTTGGCGGTGCTCGTTTCTGTATAAGCAAATTTTCAGTTCAGGTTTTTTTTTCTGAACTGAGAGTGTTACCACTTCTCTGTTTGACTCACAGGTGGAACTGATGAACACGAAGTTTATTTTTTTGTATGTCTGACTATCAATAGCACCAGACTGCACTGTTTTTATGGCTCAGTGCTGAAACTCAACCGAATTATACACAATAAATTGATGTGTGCATGCAGCAGCCTAAGTGGTTTTCTTTCTTTTTCTTCCCGTGTGATGCCATATTTAATGCTACATTAATATAAGAAATTGGACGAACAGGTCTCAGCATTTTTCCCTTTTTGACGTGGAGAGCTTCACAGATAACATTTTTAGCCACAGAAAAACAAGCAAAGAACCTATTAAAGGCTTGAAACACCCTCATATGACCCACGTCACGTAGCCGTCCCTCGAGACTCTCCCATTAACATTAAAACGCTGAACAAATCAGGATTTTTGAGAACTACTTTGGAAACAGATCATCAACAAACACCAATGTGTTCCTGTGTGAACACATTTCCATTGTGCTGTCTGTCACAGTGAAACAATTACAAAGGTAGAAAGAGGAAGAGAAAAACGACAGATATGAGTTTTTTTGGGACATGTGAAAGACACACTGATTCTTTGCTCTGGCTACCTGCAGAATTAAATATGTTAATTAAAGTAATTACAAAGTGTGAAAGCGTATTTTGTCTTTGAACTTGGAGAGAAATGTCAGTTTTCCTGGAAGCTTCTAGTTTGGTGCACAGAAAATTACTGCAGAAGTGCACTGGCCTTAACAGGTCATGTACAGTACAGCTGATGTGTAGATGAGTTGAAAGTGTCTTTTGTTTGAGTGCAGTGTAGCTCCTCCCCAGCTCAGCATTTCTCTGAGTCAGGTGATGGTCAGCAGTGGAAAAACGCTGCTTCGGCACAAAGCAGCACCACGACTGGCTACCTACCATCACACGACGGCTGCTGGCAAACCGAGCTCGAGCTGACTCACGATTACTGTGTTTTGCCTCTGAACCCGGCCACTGTGCTTCATCGTATCTGTTTACATTGCCGTCCAACTGTTGTCAGAGACAGCTCAGGCATGACTCAGGACTTGAAGCTGTGATAATAAGTTCTCTCTACAGTGCCAGCATCTTCGTAAATTTGTATTTTTCTTAAACAAAATTGTATTGACACTAAAACTGCAAACAAACAATATAATTTAATTGAAGCAAGCATATAAAAAAAACATGTGTATGCACATGTTGTAAACTCAGCCTCCTGCAAAAACACAGACCTTAATGTTTGTTTAAGTACCAGGAACATAAGCTGTACTTTCATTTTGGACACATACGCTGCAGTGAAATGGGATCCGTCACAGAGTGGCCTTTGTGCGGTGGGAGACTCCTGCTTTGAGCCAGCGAAGCAGGGAGATACATGTTCACGCTGGGCTTTTCAATGACTTGCTGCTCAGCAAGGCCTCTTTGATGCCCAGAGTCTATTTGAATAGCATCTGCACATAGATTTGCATCCAATTTGTGTGCTGTGAGATCATCAGAAGTGCTGCGTCTTCTTATCAGCTTGCGTCATACTCAGTTAGACATTTGTCTGGACATAAACCTGCTTGTTCTTAGTCTCATCAAATATGTAAAATTCAGGAAGTAGATAGAAGCTATTTTGCTGTTTTATGGATGTCTTCAAAGTTTGCACTTTGTACATTTGAGGAAGAAGAAATAAAACTACATATTGTAAGATGTTTTTAGTTATTTATTTCCAGTGCTGGAAATCTGTGAAAATTTTGCATTCAAAAGCTGCAAAAGGGTCAGGGGTTGGATGGTGATGCATCTTTCAGGAGAAGTGGTGCTCAAAGTCCGAAAATTTCAAACAAATATTGCTGAGTGCAGCTTCAAGTCAAGTCAGTTTCATATAGTGCAGGGGTGTCGAACTCCAGGCCTCGAGGGCCGGTGTCTTGCAGGTTTTAGATAACACCCTGGGTCAACACACCTGAATCAAATGATTAGTTCATTAACAGGCTTCTGGAGAACCTCAAGACATGTTGGGGAGGTCATTTAGCCATTTAAATCAGCTGTGTTGGATCAAGGACACATCTAAAGCCTGCAGGACACCGGCCCTCGAGGCCTGGAGTTTGACACCTGTGATATAGTGTATTTTAGCCAACCCGAAGTGCTTAACAGGCTCTGGCTCTCTTCCACAGCATGTCTTTTATCCTGTCTCCCTTCTCTCACCCCAACCAGTCGTAGCAGATGGCCTCCCCTCCCTGAGCCTGGTTCTGCCGGAGGTTTCTTTCTGTTAAAAGGGAGTTTTTCCTTCCCACTGTTGCCAAAGCACTTGCTCATCGGGGGTCATATGATTGTTGGGTTTTTCTCTGTATGTATTATTGTAGGGTCTACCTTACAATATAAAGCATCTTGAGGCGCTTTACTGTTGTTGTGATTTGGTGCTGTATAAATAAAATTGAATTGAATTGAACAGGTACCCTCATTCGCAATCCAGGTCTCCAAGAACCCACAACACCAAACATGCATACACAGACAATATAGTAAAGATAATAACTTGAAAATGAGTCAGAATGTAAGAATAAAAACATTTAATTCCAACTGTGGTAAAAAAACGCACAGCTTGATGACACCATCAACATCGCGGTATAGTCAAAATCTCTACCGTTGGCCAAATTTATATCGTTTCTACCGTATACCGTTTATACCGCCCACCCCTACCTCAGAGGTGACTAGAAGCAACTGAAACTAGGTACACCTGATTTCAACAATTGTTGAACAGGTTTTTTATGAGGGAAGGCCGCCCAGAGGCAATAGGGCTGATTGTCTTAAGTGAGGAGAGGGCAGAAACTGTTGGATTATTTAGGAACTCTTTTCTTTCTGTCATAATATATCTGGCTAAACATTAGCTTAACTGAGGTTGAGTGCCATTTGATTTACCTCCCAACATGGCGTCACGAATAGATGCTTCCTTCTGTGCAGTGATGTGGTTGACAGTTGTAATTAGGGATGTCACCAGAGCCTCTACTTATGGTAACTTTCCATATCAAAATTCTGAAAGTGCTGTGGGACTTTTTTCAGTCCTATAGGTAGCGAGTAGGGTTGTCAGAGAAATTGATACTTGGACACTAATTGATAGTAAAGATTAAAATTGGAGTTGCAGCAGGATTGACAGCACTGTTGCAGACTGGCAGCACAAACATGAACATGAGCACCAAAAACTCTGTGAAGTATCTTAAAGCTGACCTCACGTTTTTTATGGAGAATTTTGAGACCTCACTAAAGCTCTTGTTTCAACAACAAGTGTTGTCAGTCCTTTGTGTCTGTGATTTTACAAGATGGCGCTAAATTAACAGGATAACACAATTATTTGTGTCTAAGAAGTGTTATGTTTCTCTTAAAGTCCCAGTTTGAAGCTGAGAAAAGTTTGCCAGCAACTACACAGAAACAGTGTCAACCTACCTTAACAAGTATTTCATCAGCAATGAAAATATGGTGCCAGAAGCACAGAAAATAAACAGAACTGTAGCTGCAAGAGCCAGTGTAGTTCCAGTCATTGCTAACCCAAATCTGCCTCTTAATTTCCTCAGTTTCTGCCCATGGTATTGAAAACGGCGTCTATTCCTGGGTATCGTATGGAGTTTTGAAGTTCGAGCATCGTGACAAATCCCGGTGTAATTTGGTAGAAATAAGAGTTTGGGAAAGAACTGAGCTGATTTCTGTGGAAGCTTATTTCCTACGCTGAAAGAAAATCTTTTTTTTGTCATTCGTAAGTCAAAATTTCAGGTTACTAACTCAACCATCTGAGATAGTAAGTCGAAATGTGGCTTAGATTGGGGGAAAAACATTTAAGTGGCTAAAAGTCTTTCGTAGATTTCTGGAATGTGACCTTGCTGGTAAGTTTTTGGTCCTTTGGACACTACAGAGGGAGTGCCACTGAGTTCCATTATATATATGAAAAATTAGCTGATATCTCAAATACTGGGTAACTCCCACCAAAAAACAATCAAGGTGCATTAATAGAAAAACATGTTCTTTAATTTTGGAGCCACGGTGGTGGAATGGTTAGCACCATAACCTCACATCAACAAAGTCCTGAGTTTGAACCTACCAGCTCGCTGAGGCCTTTCTGTCTGTCTGGCTATCCCCCCACAGTTCAGCGACATGCATGGGGTTTGGTTAACTGGTCATTCTAAACTAGCTGTAGGTGTGAATGTGAGCGTGCATGGTGGTTTGTGTCTCTTGATAAACTGGCGATGTGACCATGGTGTACCTCGCCTTTTGCCCTGTGACAGCTGGTATAGGTTTCAGCTCAACCATGACCCTGAACCGCATAAGCAGAAGAAAATGGATGGATGTTCATTTAATTCATTTTGTGAGGATATACTTTTAACTGACTAAATGTTCTGGTGAAAATCTTTGAGTCAACAAGGTAAGTGTATCTGCCGGTTAAACTGTCTGCATCTAAAACATATTTGTATTAAATAACATCACTGTTGCATCCTTTAGAAATGTAAATCTGATGGGAAATTGATGCAGCATCTGTGTTATTATGACCTGAGCGAGATAACCTGGACTTTGGGAGTCCAACAGATCATCCCTAAAACGTTGCTGACATCCAGGGAGGAAACCACGCTCTGAACACAGATGCTTTTGTGGTCATAAACTTGTGTTGCGTGGGGAGAGTGTGTGTGTGGACTCTGTTTTTTAAGAGCCTCTGAGCAGCCAAGCTGTTTGTTTGCGGGTCTCCAGGCTTTTTTGGTTGTCATAGCAACCGCCCAGTGTCGGGCACTCTGCGGCATTTTCACAGCCGAGCCGGTCTTTGTTAAATGAACACGCCGGAGGAAGAGCTATCGCCACGCTTTGACTTTCTATTGTGACACACACACACACATGAATATGCAGCAGGGCAGGTCTGGGCCACGAGAGAGTAAATATCAGTCGACCGGTCACAATGGCTGCTATTCTTTGTCGGTCTGCGCTTTTTGGCTCGTCCACAGCTCGGTCAGCACGCGCGGGAACAGTGAGGAGCGTGTACATGCATGTGTGCAAAGTGCCTCTGCCTGCACAGCATACAGGATCTCTCTGCACCAGCTGCACGCTGGCTATATGTGCTCCTGTGTTGCATGCTGTTTTTTTTGCTTGGTTTTTTTTTTGCACTCTCTTTCTGAGGCACACTTGCCGCCTCGCATGTGTGCATGCTGAAGCAGCAGCCAAGGCAATAGTTAAATGTAATGACTTTGCTGAGTTGGCAGTTTGTAGTAACAGCCTGTTTGAGTGCCTGGTTGGATGGATGCTGCACCTGAGAGACTAGACTTTCACACGCCGTCGCATGGCTGGACTGAAATGAGCTGTATTAATCTACAGTACCTGTTTTTGCAGATACTTCAGTGTCATGCATTATATTTGACATTTTTTAGATCTTTAGTCTGTAGTTTTATGCACACATCGTGCACATATTTGAGTACCGCCTAACTGGACTGCAGAGCTTAGCAGATTGAGTACAGAAACGCTGGCAACAATTCTGAGATCATTTTCAAGCAAAACTTCATTATGATGGTTTTCCTTTCCTCTGTTTTATATTTTTGTCAGGGGAATATTTTCCAGTTTTTAGCTGGACATTTTAGGACACCGTCCATAAACAATAACTCCTCTCTTTTCAGCTGTTAGTCAACATGTTATAGGCCTAACAACTGGGCAGTTAATTGAAGGTGAGGGAGTTTCAGTTTTATTTGAATGTTTGTCTCGAAGTTTTGTGATGTTTGTTTAGTTTTCAGTCTGGCTTTGTTGTGTTTGTCATCCAGAAACTGTAGAGAGCTGTAATACAGGAAGTAACTGAGAGAACAAGAAAGTGAGAGTGAGTGGTTTGCTCATGCAGCTCTTAGGGGGATATACTAGGGAAACAACAGTGCTGGGATTATACCAGTGATTATACTATCACAATATTACACTCACTATATGATATTATTGTGATTTTTAGCATTTTGCGGTGTGCTGAGTGTTGCAATAACATGTTGAGATTAGCTAGTTTTTCATTTGCAAAGTTAATCTTTGTCGATATACAATTAGATAACGTTATCTCACTTCAGTTATTTTTTTCACTGTCAAATGAGATTATTAAGCACATCAACCATAAAACCTGCCATAAAATGGATTAAGTCTGCTATCAGTCTGTGATTAATTGGGGCCAAGTTGGCAATTACATGCAATCGATTTCTAATAATACAGCAATTAACTCATAAACCATCACGAATGACGTATCTGTTGCAGTCTACATAGACACAAATTCAGATTTAACTGTTAAATTTGTGCTCAGCAACCTTCCTGTTCTATAGGAAAATAAACAGAATACAACTAGCTGGCAGTCATTCAGACTGATTGCAACATGCTGCCATGTCTGCATCTATAAATTAAACAGCAAGACCTTTTGCAGGCCTTGAGCAATCTCTCTAAGAGTGGTTGCAGTCTGCCCAAGTCAGACTGTAACTGTTTGCAGAAAGGTAGCCTCCTATCAACCTGTGCATTTGCCTTGTGATGAAACATGGTCGTGACTGTGCAAAAAAAATGTTAAAATCACCAGAAAACCACTATCTTTATTTATTTATTTGTTTATAGATGTAAGGAGGTTGCTCTACTATTTTTTTTGTGTGTGACTGAGCCATTAGCTTGCTGTGAATGAGGAGGTAGCGTTGTCATGTCCAGTGTTAGATGTTTTTTCTGTTTGAGCCAATTAAAATGTAAGTTTGCTCGGCTAATGTTATCTCAGGATGGTGGTGCAAGAGCTGAGCCCTCTTCTTCACAGCATTCCCACATTATTTTTGTTTATTCAATAAAATATCCATATCTGGTGTCCTGTATTGATACTATATTGCCATGCAAAATATTGCGATACCATGCTGTATTGATATTTCCTCCCACTCCCCTAGATTATACTGGTAAGTTTTGGTTCAGCTAACTGGACCAGCGGCTCACATGTGCCCTGCAGCCTCAGCCTTGGCCTGGTTCACAGTTTTCACAGCCAGAGAAGTGAGTGCTTAAATATCAGTGTGGGTAGTCAGGCTGCATCCTCTAGTGCGCTTTGAAGGAAGGAGACAGAGGGAGACGAATGGTGACCTTTGACCCTTTCAGAACACTCCCTTTGCTAGTTGGCACTCCTGCCCTTCCTCTGTTAGGGAGAGAGAGCACTGTGACTACTAACGGGGGGGGGGGGGGGGAGTAAAGCAGATGCCTCCCCTTCATCTCTCCTCCAGGTTCAGGAGTCAGAAAGGTCATATTGTTCCTGTCCATGACTGACTCTGAGCAGGATGGATGGAGCAGCGGCTCTTATTACACACCCGTCCAGGGATGTTGGGAGCCTCTGTTTGTGTGTGTTTGTTTACCTGTCTGACTGACTGGTAGCATCAATGTTCCTAAGAACACGTGTGACATAAATAGATAGTAACCGCTTCATGTTACTGTTGGGAGTTCTGGTCACCGTATTCATTGCTTTTGGTGGATTATAGCTCAACAAACTGCATTAGGGCAAAAGAGATAACAGCTCAGTGATCAGATGTTGACAGACAGTAAGACTGGACTTTGGGTCAGACTTTAAAAAAAACAAAAACATGTTTCCAGATCCAGGAGTTGAGCCCAGAAAGTGCCAACACTGAACGGATTTCTACTATGAAAGATGTCGTAGTAGTCCAGTTTGGTTTACACAATGAGTTCAGTCAATCAGCTACTGCCTGACAAATGACTGAAACCCTTCTTGTGGATTGCTTTACTCTTTAAAACGCATGCTTTGGTGAGACTTTAATTTTAGTGCGTGGTTTCTTCAGTTTACTCTGTGTTCCCTAAAAGGTCAGCAATGTCAAGACAGATTGCAGATCCAGTGAATCATTCTAAATGACTGCTAGAATTTTATAAATAGTTTTTTTAGTTGGTAAAATGATTAATGAAACGATGAAGCATTTTATATCCCAAAGGTCAACTTGACTGTGACATCACACTGTTTTTGGTCATTGCTCAACTCAGGAACTGAAGAGGGGGAGGTGTTGCGACTATGTTTCATATTTGGTGCTCACCTATTGAATTCCTTTTTAAGTTATTACTCTAAATTTAGAAAATATACATCCATAACTCATACAACTGCAACTTGGCTAGTTGGTAAATGCCTACATTCTCCAACCATCCAACAGTTTTTGTCTGCTTTTCTGAAGTAGGTAAGACTGCGATGGCAGTTGGCTAAACCCCAGGAACATTTTCCAGATCCTTCTGGGGAATCCTGAGACACTCCTAGGCCAGACAAGATATATAATCTCTCCAGTGAGTTCTGGGTCTACCCGGGGTCCCCCCGCCAGCTGGGCATGGTTTGAAAGGCTTAGAGATAGTAACTCTTGCTGGCTCTTCTTCATCATCTCTGTCTGTGAACATATAACATAGTTATTCCTCTCCGTACCATCATTTTCTTTTTTGTCTCCCCCTCAACTTCGGAGATGGGTTTTAAGCCTTCTTGCATGCCAGATGCATGGAGCCACAACGCAGCAGTCTGCAGAGCATCCAGACAGCAGTTTGGCTCGTCCTGCAAGGCTCTTTTTCCCACTGTGCCTCCAAACTGAAGACGGCAGTAACCCGAATCTTATTCGATCTGCTCTGCCAGACCTTTATTCTCAGTTCTGGGTTTTGGATGGAAGGATGTAACAAATATATGAAGCCAATATCAGATTATGGCATTGTCAGAAATGCACAGGGAAGCTGTGGTTTAACTTTAGCTTGGTTTTCATTCGCGTTTTGTGGCTTTTTGGCCACATAGAGGCTTCTCTTGGATGTGCTTTGGTCTCAGTTTATACCACAAGGCCCTGTGTTTTTGTCTCTTTGGACCTCAGTTTCCTCAACGGCATTGTCAGAGTTCACCAAATTTTAATTCAGCGTGAATTATTTGTACTGATTTCCTTTGCATGTCTGAATCTACACATTTGTGTAATTTATTGGAACTAAAATTACAAACACAGCTACGATTAGGCTTTTTTCCAGTTCCCCATGAACAGGAAAATGAGTAACAACTCACCCTTTTATCATTTACTGCTCGCGTACTCTTGAGCAAGGCACTCCTCTCCTGCACAGCTGTTCCTCCAGGGTGCCATTTTAAATCAGAATGTGCTTTCTGTGAGCCTGTCTGGTTAAATGCAATGTCCTAATCCATCACATCAGGAAATCATCTGGGGGTCTGAGGAGGAGGGAAGTGCTGTATGACTGTTAGCAGCTCAGTTTTCCTGGAACAAAAAACTCTCTCCATCAGCACTTTCCTGCCCCACGAGCCAGCGTGAAGTGAAGGTAGGAGAAATACTTAGGATAGAGATGACAGTTTTTACCTGCCTGGGATCTACAGAGGCCCATTTCCATGTCAACTCATCCAGACAGTATTTATTCTCATTACTGCAGGAGCTGCAAGCAGCAGTACAATGTTTCATGTTGTGGATTTGATTATAAAACAGAAAAACTGCTTCTTTTTTTAACCATCTTTGTTAAACATTTTGGAGGAGATACTGGAAAGATATTTTCCTAGACTGTATTTTTTCATTGCAGTTTATCTGCCTGTTTCTGGGGTTTCGTGGGGACACGAGAGGCCCTGAGCTGGAGGCTGAGGCTTGAGAAACCGGTCGCAGTGTTGAAAACCGCCTTCCTGTGTCAAAGGCTCTGCCAGCACAGTCTGCCTTTCCTCTCTCGCCTAAACTCACCCTGCCTGCGTGTTTGGATATGGCAGGGGCTCGCACTCATGAGCTGGCTTGTTTCACTAAAAGGATTGTACTAATATGGAACTGGCAGAGAGGCAGGAAATCTTTTTTGTAAGTGAGGGTGATTAATGAGGTGGGAGAGAGTGGGCAAAAAGGGGGAGGATGGGAGTAGAGGAAGAGGAGTGAGGGGAGATGGTGGGTTTTTAAAGAAGAGGGAAATATGTGAGAGTTTTATACAGTGAGAAATGATTGTAGTTATTTAGTTCAGTAGTGGGTAAAGCTCTTTGTAAGTGTTAATACTATTAATCATAGTCACTGCTTCAATATTATAATTCTTTAGCGTTTTTTGAAATAAAAACAACAGTGGCTTACTCACAGTCGCCTTTTACTTGAGTAATGTCATATGTCAGGATGAGTCTGCTAAAATCAAATTAATCTGTGTCATCTATAATCAAGCTTCAGTCGAGCTGACCTTCATTAGATATTTAAAATTCCCAAATCAAACCAATTTATATTGGTAGATTTTTTTTTCCTTTTAAATCTGTTAGGAATTTTTCTCCCATTTTCCAATATGTGATCAGTATTGTCATTTGTTCCTGGTCGTTTGACAGGTTGAGGTCTACATATAAGTGAACCTATTAAATCCTTACAGCTACACAAAACAGCTTTGTAAAAAGCACTTTAAAGAATGGCATTATGGTTGAAACCAAAGAAAAAGCTATTAAGTTTACAGAATTTCTTTTTTTTATTTATTTATTTGCTTATTTATTTATATAATGCATTTTTCTTTTTGCCCCACTCCCTGCAGTTAAACCTGGTCAGTTTTATTCTTTTATTTATTCATCCGTATGTATTAACATTGCCCCAGATTTTCCCAGAAATGTCCAAACCCACAGAAATATACATGTTTATTGACTTTAATAGTCCATTTTATTTTGGTTGCAGTGAGCTGTTTCATATCCTCTTTATGCATAACAGCCACCAAGCAAATGCAAACTGTAACACAACAAGTTTTACCAGTATATTAGCAGAATAACTTTAGCTAGAGTATCTGTGGGTAAGCAGTTGGCTTTGACATATCACAAATAAAAATGCCATGCAGTACATGTCTGTGAACTTCTCTGTAACAGGTCTAGAGACTGGTTAGCAACCATCTGGCAAATGGTCACAAGGGAAAAGACTTAAGCTTAAGGAAGTACAACTCAAACCAGATATTAAGAATGTCCGCCTTCAAAGTAAAAGTTGCACCTTTTTAAATGTGTTGGTTGCAACAGTAAGACTACATTTAGTTTAAAGGTGAATTTTCTCTGTTTCTGGTTCATTAGCATCTGCCATGCAAACTACATGCAACCTGCAAGCCATCACAAGAAAGTTTTCAGTATAGCACTCTTTACAACCAATTTCATGGTAGCAACTACTAGCAACCACCTTTCCCTAGTGACCAGGAGTTACCACGAGGTTACCGACCGGCCTTTAGGGCTGCATGAATAGTAAACAATCACAGCTACTGCATACAGATTTTTCTCTTGCAACCAGTGGTTGCTAGATGGTTGCTCACTCATCTGTAGCTGTATTTTACTAAAACTTGAGTCAGATTTCTTTCATTGGTGCTGGTGGTTAACAAAATACCCAGTGACATAAATTATTATTGAGTGTTTATAACCACTGAGTACGGGTTATCCAGGTTGATTATCCTGTGGTATTCAAGGGTCCTGAACTGCGGATTCGGTGGTTGCCATGGGACAAACATTGCATGCAATGATGCTCACTGGCAGACTTCCCCGAAGTTGATGTGGAGCAGATTTCTCCCACTCTTGACCCCTGTTGTTTTTACAGCCTGCCTCAGTTCTGGGAGGCTGAGACCAGACAGAGAAAGAGAGAGAGCAGAGAATGGGGGAGGCCTCCAATTTTTACGACCCTCCAGTTCCTCCCACAGACACATTCGTCCCTTCAGTCATGCTTTCACTTTGCTCGGTTACACGTTATGCTGCTGAAGCTGAAACAGACTGCGTTAAACGGCAGTAATGAGAACGATTTTGCACTGGCAGGACTCTGGAGCAGACATGTCAACAGCTTACAGAGATTCACAGCACATACTGTACTGACACAAACTGTACAAGGACCAAACAGTTGCACATGGAGTGCAGAGGAATAGTACGAGACACGCCACACCGTGGATTCATATAATGAGCAGTTTTTAATCTCTTTAGATGCTTCACAGCTGCATGAGTTTTTGGTCAGTTTGCTGTATTGATGTGGGCAACTCTGTCCTTTTGTTGCAGATCCAAAAACAGTGACACAGTTTTTTTTGTTTTTTTTTAAATTAGTCCCTGCTTTTCAACAATCAGACAGAGAGAAGTTGATGGTAGTAGAGAGACAGAGTCTCAGTGACCTACAGAGCTGAGATGATGGGCAAACATGGGCTTTCTTTAATATTGTTTTTTATAAAAGTAAGTCTTGGAAGTTTTAAGTATATTATATTGATGTCACATCATATTGTGTCTGATGATACTGTGTAAGGTTTTCTTGACGATGCTACTCAACCTGCATCCTCCCCAGGCTATAAATATATATGTGCTAAGCACAGGGAAAGCCCTTCAGCCTCACTCTTAGGTAACTCTCAGAGGAGGTTTTTCTCCCTTAGCTCTTTTGGGAGTCCACCATGGCTATTAATTAAGTTGGGTTGGCAATCTTCTGCAAAGACGAGCTTGAGTCATATGGAAACTCATTGCACAGTTGTGGTGTCACTTTCAATCCCAAGGAGGAGCAATGGGGAAAAAGTCACCTTTCCACTCTGTAGCAGTTGGTGCTGGACAAGCAACTATAACCTGGCTTGTTTTAAAAGCAAGAATCCTTCAAAGTGGATCTTAAATCTGGTCTTCCAGGATAAAGCGTTTTATTCCAGGAAAAAAAATTATCATCCTAACAATTTATTGATGGAAAATTGGAAATGGATCAGATAGTATATCTTCACTTTTAACATTACAATAGAAAGACTTTTAGGTTGAGGACTGAACAGCATCTTATTACTGTGCTGGGTAATGTCGCTGGCGAGTCCCACAAATGCGGTGACCGCAAGTGGATCTTGGGTCAACAAAATGTGCACATTTCTCATATTAATTTTCTTTTTTGTAAGATTAGACTGACTATAGCTTTTCAGTTCAAAGCCATGCTTGGCTGTCTGCTCGTGCAGTAATCTGTCTCTCTGTGATCAGTGGAGCAGCAACTCTGAGTCCTGCCCTGCCAAGAGCCTCAGAACACCTGAAGGTGTCTGGGAGTGTAGTCCACAGCGCAGCCAGAGGGGGGTCATGTGATGGTGCAGGTGGCTGCCAGCCTGGACTGTGTGCTGTTGCCAAACTCCACAGTGACCCAGAGACTTAGAGAAACTGCAGGAGGGCCGGCTAATTCCTGTCAGGAGGAGGCCTGTCGTCCAACCCGAAGCAGTCAAACTTGCCCTCCTTCCAAGACATTTAACAAGCTAACATTCCTTCTGTGAACTTTTAGTCGTTTTCACAACTGTGCTCTTTGCAGCTTCACTCTGAGCGTTTTCAACACCCTGGTCTTTATAAATCTGCACTAATCACAAGTTTTAGGTAAAAACTTATTTTATTCTGCTCAGACCATACAAAACACTCCACTTTAAAGACCATTTCCTGTCTTTTTTGCTCTCCTTTAATATGAAGCTGTTTGCAGGTGGTTAGCAAAATGTCCTGATACAATTTAGATCGTCTTTCTGTTATTTTGAAGGTGTTTCACAAAGAGGAGGGAACAAAAGAGCTGGCACTTGTCAAGAATGTCATCGTAGACAAAAAAGAGACAGAACATTGTAAGAATCTGAACCTGCAGAGCCAGCAAACACTCTTATCTTAATACTTTGATTAAATTACACAGTATTCACACAAGCTGCTGACACCACAGCTCTGCCTCGATTGTTTAAAACATTTGGCAAGCCCCTAAAGGGACTATTGATTAGAATTATTTCAAATACCTTAGTGCCTGTTGGAGCTTGACTTCAATCATGAGTAGTATTGCTGGAAAGTGGTATCTTCTGGGTCCAGGGCGTGTGCCTGCTGTTTGCACATAAATCTTCAGTGCTGGTCTTTTTCTGTCAGTCCTGCCCTTAGGGATGAAACACCATATAATCTGTCCGTTTCCCTTCACATCTTCTACAGTATCTACAGAGTTTCCTCCAGTTTTTTTGGCTGGCTGAAACTCCACCACACGCCATCAACCTCGCACACATCTTAAACCCAGCCCTTCCACACTGTAGTTTATTGATAGCCGTGTAAACCTCAAGCCACTCCATTTTTAAGAGTGATCTCATCGCGGAAGTTCCACAAGTGCTTCGAACCAGATCGCCAATGACTTTTAAGTGGCTTTTGTTCCCCAGCAGTGGAAAGCAAGCCAGTGAAAGACAGTGTTGGCTTTCATAAACGCCTGGCTCTGCTCCTGCAGGTCCTCCTTCAGCTCTCTGGAGGAAACATGGTGTCTGATCTTTGCGCACAGTGGATGCAATTAACTCGGGAACTCATAAAAAGGCGTTTTGCAGCAGGGTGCATAACGGGCCCAGTCCTCATGCCAGCTCCTGTTGGGCGGTTGAGGTCCTGCTCCAGATGGTTTCCATTAGCATGTTTGCATGCCAGCAATGCCAGACAATCCAAGGCTTGCTACACCTACTGTATGTATACAATGCTCCAGTGTGCGGTGGTTTTGTTAGGAAAATCCAGAAGTCAAGTTTGTCGGCACCACAGGAAAAGGTGAAAGGGTGGGAGCAGGGATTGCATCTGTCCATCAACAGATTTCCATTGATATGTAACTTTTAAAGGTCCCGATGATGTGGTTTATTAGTCCTTGTAGGAGAACTCCCTCATCCCTCATAAACCGTAAACGGAGCTGGCAGTGTTTCAGTATTTTGTTCACAGATATCTTAACCAGACATGATTTCCTGGCAGCTTTTCCCCGTGGATAGCAATGTTGGACTAGACTGAAAAATGTCAGCATCTACTTCAAGTTCTCCGAAAATGCACAAATTTTGTACAAACATTCGTGGTTCCCAAAAGATGAAACATGTTGATCCTGTTATTTTTTTTTTTGTACCAAATTTGTGCCCTAAAGCTAACAGCATTCCTGTGAGCTGCTCTTTGTTTTTACAGCTGATAATTCTGGTGCACTCCAGTACCCATATTACTGTTATTTAATATATCAGAGAAAGATTTAGTCCCATTATTTCAAGTGCAATGAGCCAAAAATGCAGGATTTATGGTGTTCACCATCCATTGTGCCCGTTACACTTACAGCAAAAAGGTTACAGTTCAAAACAATCCAAATAATCCAAATAATCTCCTGCCGATGGTATTGTCACCGTTGCTTGCTTTATTCTTTTGAACTAGTGCCAGTATCATCAGATTGTAAAACTGAATAAGCCTGCAATACAATACAATGCAAACAAAGAAACTCTGGTTGCTTGATAAGTAAACTCGCCCCCTTTAAGAACCTGGTTGGCTCATGTTTGGTGTATATTTTGCAGTACATTAAATACACACATGTGACGGTGTTTTTATCTTTCCCCATCGTATAGACATTTACAGCTTGGTGTAACTCTCACCTGAGGAAAGCAGGCACGCAGATTGAGAACATCGAAGAGGACTTCCGGGATGGACTGAAACTCATGCTGCTGCTGGAGGTCATCTCAGGTGAAGAAAAAAGCTCCTTGCTTAACAAGATTACCTGAATGAAAACAGCACTTGTTGATTTTTAGCTACCAGAATTCCCCTTACATTACTAGTCCAACAGTATGCTATAAAATGTATTTCTGACAGCTAAATCATAGTGTAGATAACACTGTTGTGTTTGTTTGAACTAAAGAAACACAAGTTAAACAGCTTTATCTCCTATAATGTGTCTGGTTATGAGAGGAATTTAAATTCAGGCCTTCATATTTGATTATGCAGATGGAAACCAGAGCTGTAGGTCAATTTGAAGGTGGAGTTCAGAACAAAGTATTAAAATAACATTACATTGTTTTTGGAAGATGTCATGTATTTTTGCTAATCAAAAAATATTTTTTTGTAATTGAAAATGTGTTTCTTGTCCAGGCGAACGCTTGGCCAAACCAGAGAGAGGCAAGATGAGAGTCCACAAGATCTCCAATGTTAACAAAGCCCTCGACTTTATCGCCAGCAAAGGAGTGAAGCTGGTTTCTATTGGAGCTGAAGGTGAGTGATGTCACATCAAAGCAAAGGTCGGACAGTTTCCATAAAACCCAGAATGACCTTCTCTGTAGCTAGTTTGCATTTCACGTTGTCACCTGTTGATTTTAATTAGGTCATCAGCCAAGTCAATAGCTACTGTTCTGTTGTAAATAGTTATGTATAATGTGGCCTCCGGCCCTCCCTCTCGCTTTCTCCCCTGTTACCATGGCAGTGGCACAGGCTGCTGTGCGGTTTAATGAGATCCTTATTGCCGAGTGCTCGGGCAGAGCTTGTGCTTTGCAGTGCATTTTCTGAGAGTAGATCTTAGGATCAGCAATCCCCTCTGGGGCTGAGGCTGCTCATTGTTCAGCACAAATAACTTGGGGATGTCCATCCTCTTCCCGTCTGAGAGTAAACAAGTCTTTAGCAGAGTAAACACTCGACTTTCACTTTCTGTCTCTCTCACTCTCTCTGACTGTCTGTCCAGTCTTGGACAGACAGTCTGAAAAAATAGTATACTCTGAAAAAATCATATACTGTCAGATATTTTTTGGCTTACTGTTTAGTTTAGAGTGAAAGTAAACAGATATTTTGCAGAGCTCCTCAAAAACTGAAAGATGGCTTTAAAAACTACCCAGAATTACTAAAGATACTAAAGATAGTGTGCTGATTTTGCTGTTAACAGTTTAACATTTATGTTTCTGAACACATCCCTGTGAAAACTGCTTACAAATGTAGTTTTCAGTGCTCTTTATCTACTGCTATTGTCTTGAGTTGGAAACAGGTATTTCTATATATCATCCAGGGGTGGGGGGAAATCCAGACCTCAAGGGCTAGTGTCCTGCAGGTTTTAGATATCACCCTGGGTCAACACACCTGAATCAAATGATTAGTTCATTACCAGGCCTCTGGAGAACTACAAGACATGTTGAGGAGGTAACATATCCAAAACCTGCAGGACACCGGCGATTAAGGGTTGGAGTCCCCTACCCCTGATATCGTCAGTGACTATAAATGTGTATCCCCCAACCTTTTGGCAAGTGGTTGCTGGGGGTGGCTGGGTAAGATCAGCTTCACCCAAAAAAACTCCTTTTTTCCTGGAAACGTGAAAAAATGGGACAGAGAAAAGGAAATTGGAAAATTCAACTTCAGAGTAAAAGTTTTGCCTTACTGTTGCAATCAACAGGTTTCAAAAGGGGAAACTTTTACTTTGAAGGTGTATGTTCTCTGTTTCTGCGGTAAACTACTGGTGACAACCTGCTAGCAACAAAGAAATCCCAAGGAGGAGTGCAGCACCATATATCTCTTTGTGACCTGTAGCAACCTCCAGCAGCCACTCACCTATCAGTGGGATTTTTTCTGGTTGCCATATGGTTGCTGACTGGTCTTTAGGGCTGTGTGACTGAGGCCTAATGCAGTCAACTCAGCCACACAGCTCTGCCTATGATAACAGAAGTCCCACAAACCTGCATGTACAAAGGGAGGTTAATCTTAAAGTGAGACAAGCGAAAATGTCTTCATCAAAGACCAATTGAAGGTAAATACAGGAATAAGGAATAATTTTAACTGTAAAAACCACTCTAGTAGAGTCTGTTCTACTGAAAATAAACCAAAAATAAAGCCCTAGAATTCAAGGTTAATAGATTCTCCTTCAATTTATAACTGTATTGACTAAAGGAGGTATTATATGTTTTAATGTTTTTTGTGAAGTGTCCCTTTAACGAATATGATCCCTTGTACGGTGGCTAAGACGGGCATTACTGTCCCTCCCCAATGCCACTTAATAAGGTTAACCTCTGACCAGTCTTAACGCCTGCTGTTCAGAACCTCTAGTCTTTCCATCATAAGCCGGTCTCTGTCAGCGTCGTGCACAAATCTTGGAAGAACTCCTTAGCTTGAGAAGGTTTTAATGACAAAAGCTGAGCTGCAATGTAAAATCTGAAAAGTCACAATTCTGCTTCATTTGCGTAAACAGGGATTGAATGAAAAATTGATTTCACATATTTTTAATTCACAATTCACAAGCACAAATGTCAACTTTTTAAGTGACTTATAGTATTATTTTATTAAAAAAATAGCAAGTGAATAACTATTTTAAATAGAAATCAACCTATTTCTGGTGATATATTTGGATTTATTACAGAGCTGAAAAAGGAGTGATGACAGAAAATATTTAACAGGTGGAATAATATAATAAGTCTTGTGGTACATACACATAAACAATTTTGTTAATTGAGAATGGTAAAGATTTTTGGTGATTGCTGCAATTAGGGGGAATAAATAGTTACTCCGGTCCGTCCCACATGAGCTCAAACTTGCGCCCATGAGGTAGCTGAGTTTGACAGACCTGATCTGTAATGTCTAAAATATTTTTAAAAAAAACTGGTTTTGTCATTTTTCCAGAGCTCGAGAGATATCAGTTATGTGTTCAGTGAGACCAGCAGTAGGAAAGTCAAAAATATTTGATTACAAACAGAGAACACCAGCGAATAATCACACCTGAGACAGAGCAGGTGCATTTTAAATTTAAGTTAATTGAAATAACTTGAAATTAACTAGAGATTTTTTTTTCTGCCCAGAGTAATAGTATAAAAGCTCCTAAGCCAGACCAACATTCCAGACAGATTATCCGCCTGGAATCCCCTCCTGGTCCTGCCGCTCTGCTAGCTGCGGTGGTGGGATGTGACTAGTCGAAGGCTCACGTCTTTGCGACTCCTCAGGGGGTTTGTTGTGGGTGAGGGATAAAAGACGGGGGGATGCAGTTTCAAATGGAATTAGAAGGATTTTTGTTCTTCCCCTGGTGGATCAGTCATGTTCATTAGAGCTAATCTCAACATGTATCTGCATGTGTCAGCCTGAAGCACCGAGCTCGACTTTTTGCTGCCTCCTAATTCAATCGCGGGCGTCTTTCGCACCGCGTTACATGCAGAGACATCTGACTGGCATCTCGCAGTCTAAGTTTGTCACAGTCAAGCGGCCGTGCTCCAAGCCTTATTGGATTAGAGGCAGAAACAAATGATTATTGAAGGCAGGCAAACAGGGTGACCTGTTGAAGGGGATTTTCATTATCGACAACACAGAGAGGGCTGGACACAGGCAGTTCATTCACAGCCTTCAGCTGCAGGCGCACAGCTGATTGACAGCTTAACAGGTCTTGGCTCAAATCACTGAATCATCACATGTTTCATTCATAAAGGCTTTGCCGCACACATATGGGAAATCATTAAAGTGAAGTTGAGTGTTTAGTTGACCTCTTGGTTATCTTGTTGTCTAATCTAAGCATCGAGATTAAAAGATTTCGAACACTGATATCTCAGCAAGCAGCTGTTTTACTAAATAGGGATCAAAATATAGTGGAGATACGGCATTCTTAGCAGCAAATGAGATCAGCCTCCCTGTGCGTGTGCTGTAACCTGAGCGTCTCCACTCTCTGTTTTGGTAGCTGGTTCGTGTGCAAGTGCATGTTAGGTTATGTGAGTCTGTTAAACTGCTGGCCTCACAAGCGTTCACTCAGTAGTTTAAGAAGAAACTACTCCAAGTTGGGATGTTGGTGCCTCAGGATGACATCCAATTGTTCTGCTGTATTTTTAGCATCTTTATATTTTGATAATTTTAGTGGAAATGTTTTCCAAACACCCAAAATACATATAAGTTTTGTTGCAACAACATTTACAGTAATTGCCTGTATCTGTACAGCACAGAATAGCAATATAGTTTTTTAAAAAGTTGTTGTACAGTAATATTAGATGTTAAGATTACTTATAAATCTCACAGAGCAATATGGTGTTTTTTTTTGTTTGTTTGTTTGTTTTTAAACATGTCTGCATTCCTGAGAGTTTCTTCTTTTATTTTTCCCCCCAGTGTTTCTTAATCCACATCAAGGGACTTAGAATAGGTGCAGTCTGTAAAGCCTTATGTGGCAAAGTTTCAAAGTTTATGGCAATCCATTAAATAGATGAAACCAAAGGGCTTTGCCATCTCCTGAGAGCCATGGCCAAAGTTTTCAACTTTTAAACCTAAAAATTTAGTTTTTCTTTGCTTGAAAACCACCAGTCAAGCCAGATATGAGAAAAATATATTATACTATAAGTAAGTAAGTAAGTAAGTAAAGTTTATTTATTAAGCGCTTTTCATAGACAGGTAGTCACAAAGCGCTGTACACAAAGATTAAAATAAACAGTACAATAAATAGTGAAATGCACAATATATACATTATAGAGTTTAAATGTAAATTAAAAATGTAAAAATGTAAAAAGCATTGGTCAACAGAAAGCTTGTTTAAACAGTAAAGTTTTTAACTGCTTTTTAAAGGATTCCACAGAGTCAACCAAACGTAGTTGTAGAGGTAAACAGTTCCACAGCCTTGGTGCCACAGACGCTCTGTCCCCTTTCGTCTTCAGTCGTGTACGGGGAACAACCAACAAACTCTGAGTCTGTGAGCGGAGACGACGAGCAGTAGTGTATTTTGTGAGAAGCTTGGATAAATAATCTGGGGCTTGGCCATTAAGTGCTCTGTACGTTAAAACAATCATTTTAAAACGAATTCTAAAATCTATTGGGAGCCAATGTAAAGAACATAAAATAGGAGTGATGTGAGCTCACTGAATGCACCAGTCCTGAAATGTTACTGGTTTTCCCTCTTGCAGAGATCGTAGATGGCAACGCCAAGATGACCCTGGGAATGATCTGGACCATTATCCTCCGCTTTGCCATTCAAGACATTTCTGTGGAAGGTAGTGTTGTGTGTGTGTGTGGTTGTGTTTGTGGGAACATTTCCACACGCGTCTTATTCATTTGGTTTATTGAAAAGAAGCCTAGCTCGCTGTCTTCATTTGCAATTGAAAACACTTTTCATTGACACAGTGTCTCAGTGTTAAGACCTTTGTCACGCATTGCACTGAGCTTAAAAAAGTGCACAGTACCTCATAAAGACTTGAGACAATTTCCAGTCATTTGTATATGAATGTGTCAGAGATGCTTTTTTTTCTATCAAGGTGGAAACGTTTGCGATGCGGTCCTGTCCATGGTTAACGTATATAATGCACTTACAGGATAAACCAATTTAAACGCCAGACGTTTGCAAAGTTTGCTTTGTTCGGCATCTCCACACTGTGTTTACTAGTGAATTTTGCTTTACTGGTTTGCTTTAAGAGGATGCTTGACACCATTTGGTATTGACTGAAAATAGGAAAGCATGAAACCTCCAAGCAGTCACACATGCTTTCCATTCTCTTCACCTCCACTTAATCCAGCACTAAACAGGGATTAGTGGAGAGTCGGTCAAAGTAAAAGCCCGAGAGTTGCTCCAACTTCACAATGATCCCTTTTCTCCAACCACAGAGACATCTGCCAAAGAGGGCCTCCTGCTGTGGTGCCAGAGGAAGACTGCCCCATACAAGAATGTCAACATCCAAAACTTTCACATCAGGTACGAGCCCGGAGAGGAACACAAATTTTACTCACATGCTAAGCTGCAGTTACAGTTAATCACGTGAGATTGTGGAACCATAAACATAACTATCGGAGGCTCAAAATTTGATGTCAAACAGGGAAAATTAGACTAAAGAATGTGTACGAGCAGGGGTGCCTTCACCTCAGCTAAAGTCAGTTTTATGTAGTCTGAACCTAAGTGGAAAATTTACCTTTTGTGCATTTTTGCTTTTGGCTCTTCGTTGTTCGCTCATTTATACCCAAACTTTAAAATAAGATTAGGGGAAAAAGGAAAACAGCCCAGTTTGTTGCTTAGTGTTGGAATTATTTCTGACAATCAGGAGATACAGTAAGCAGATATTACCTGAGCAAAAGTTCAGAGCTGGATTACAGGAGGATGGTTAAATATCGGCCCGTCCACTCTGGGTTATGTTACCTTTGTCTTTGTCGTTCGTCTTTGTTTTGGAAACTTTGAGAAAAACAAATCTTTGCAAACGCACAAATCTCATCATGGATGGACGATGAGACGCTTAAACACCTGAGGCATGTTGTTGCTGGACTGGCAGGTGCGCACACATATAAACAGAGGTGTATTTGTGTCACCTTGTGATCTAGATCTCTTCTAACACTATGAACTTGTATACGCTATTATAACAGTAACATAACGTTAATGCAACACAGATTCTTAGGTTGCGATCCCAGCTGTGAGACATCCTGTTAGAGATTTAAAAAAAAAAATAAAAAAATCTGTAACAGGATGCTTCTTCATGCGTTTAAATTCTGTATTTGGGTTTAGTCTTTGTTCGTGTTCGAGGACTTGCACTTTCAGGTGTCTTGTTGCCACCTATACCTCAAAAATCAAAGCTTAAGCCTCTTTCAATGAAGTGTTTTTAAATTTTGGAAGTCCCCTACTGACACATGATACTTTCCTACTGGTAAGCTTTTTATGCATGAATCCTTCTACCCTCCAAATATCGGCAAAGGGCACTGCTTCAGTTAAAATGTGGTTTTCAGCTTGGCTGTTTCAGCGAGGTCTTTATGAGGAGTTAATTTTCAAAACACCCGAATTACACAAACACACAATTTCATAAATGGCTCAGACTCGATGCAGATGAGAGCAGTTGCCTCAGACAGCGCTGATAGTGAACAGATCGGACTTGAAATAGCAGAGTGCACACCCTTAACCAAGAACAGACAGTAGACATCCTCGTAAAGTAGACTGTGAAACGCAGGAAGTGGAAGTAATTATCCATCGACATGTTGCATGCAAATAATTAATCAAATTACAGCGACTAGCTGTAAGTTCTGAATGTGAAAATACAAGTAAGGATGCTGCCCAGGCATCCCTATTTCAGGCCTGGCTGGGCCTGGATCCATGTCACAGAATGCCTCCATGTATGTTGAATTATTGAAAGGAGACCTCTGTGATCCTCAGATGTGGATGAAAGCTGAGATGAGAAGGTGGAGATGAGGTCATTTCAGGAGAAGGGGATTGCCAGAGCAGAGTCCCGATCTTTGATGTGGTCTCACTGTGAGAGATTATAGCAGGGCTTTTGAGTTGGAAGAGGAGGAAAGAGTACAGAGTTTGCTTTTCTCTTTCCTGAACGCTCACATACTGCTGCTTCAGGTATGAGAAGCAATGAGCACCCTTGTAAAAACTCCTCTTGTGCGTTACAGGCACTTTTTTTTTTATGGCGAGTAATACATTAAGCATCCCATCTCACTAATTTGTTGTTTGGAACCAGAAAGCACTAATAAATCTTCTCCAGCTTCCCCAGATTGATGATATTGTGAGGCTCCATCTCATCGTGCTGCATTTAGACCAACTGGTTTCAGCACCAAGGGCAACAATCAATGAGCCACAGAAGGCCAAGCTAAAAATATATTTCAGAGAAATAAAATCACAATCACGATCATCGAGCTACAGAAAAATCAGATTTAGCTGCTATGCCTTGTATGTATTTTATAACCTGGGATCCAAAAATGATAGGATGCAGTGACTTGGTAATCATTTCAAATCTAATATCTAATCTAAAAATCGCAGAATATCCACATGGTCGGCTTTTCTCCACATATTGGAGATGCAAAAGGCTGGAAAGGTAGTGAAACATAAATAAGAGCAAAACAAAACAATTGACAATAGCTCAGTAATATGATCCAGAATTATTTCTCAGATTGCATCACGGTGCATGATAGTTTTAAATGATTGAGAATTATTTGTATACACAGGCCTTCTTTGTGCTCAGGCTTACTTAGGTTGAAGGCAAAGTTGAAAACTGTCCCATGGTGGCAATGACGGTTTCCTTTGTAAAGCACATTTTATTACACACAGTCCTGATGTGCTGAACACAGAGGATTAAAACATAAAGTCCTGTTTAGGTTAACAGTGCCTTAAGGCAGTGAAAACAGCAAAATATAATAAAACAAAAGAAAACCAAATAAAACAACACAAAAAACACCTGTGGAGTGTAAGCGTGTGTGATCAAAGTTTGAAATTCCTTTTGAAAATCATAGACACCCCATGCTCCGGGTGAAAGAGGAGCTGGCCATCTGGTGTCTTATGAACACATGGTTAAATTACCAGCATCTGGATGATATGGGAGTATATTAGTGCATATAACATGCTGATCATCAAATGGCCCAATGTTAACGTTATTGTCAGTCTCATGAAAAAGAGAAAGCATAAGCAGAAAATATCTGCATGAAGATTGTGCTGCATTGTTTAAATATGACAAAATGCAGTAAATGCTGAAGATGAATTATAAATAACTTTATATGAGTCACTAAAACCTGGCATTGTATTGTATTTGTGCAGAAGAGAGCCAACTGGTTTCTGCATACAATAAAAAGCGAACCACGTAACATCTGTTAGTGAGTCGCAGTGAGATCACTTGCCAAGACAATTGCTCTGGAAAATGAAAGAAAACCAGCACCAAGATATCATGTCTGTTCAGTGTACAAAAGTGTCTGAGCAGGAATATCTTTTTCTTTGAATGTGTTCCAGGCTCTGGCGCTCAAATTCCAACAGATATCAGAGTTTTAAACAGTTTCTCTTTTGAAAAGCACCAAAAGCCCCGCCTTCTTGTCTCCTTTGGGTCCCGAACACACGTTGAACATCTGTCTCGTCTTATTATGTCTTATTTCTTATTCTGCAACAAAAGCACAAAGGAAAATTTCATGGCGAAGGATAAAAAACATTGAATTTCTTAAGAGCTATTGTTTGAGCACGTTTTGGTGCAGAAGATATGGGTAAAATGGCACGTGGTGTTGGAATGATTCGGGGTTGAGTTACACAGAGCTGATTAAGGAGGACAGACTGATGGGGATGGTCTTGATTAAAGTTGAATTCCTGCCATTTTTCCTGATCACTCTTTCTCTACCTCGTTCTCTCAGCTGGAAAGATGGTTTGGGGTTCTGCGCGCTCATTCATCGACACCGTCCAGAGCTCATTGACTATGGAAAATTGCGCAAGGTGAGTGTGCTGCTCGACTGCAATCGAAACCCCGAACTGGAGCTATAGACGGGAGTAACTGCATTTCACATGCCTCAAATAAACTCTGAAAATAAGACAAGGAAGTAACATCATTGTCTTTTGACCAATTAAAGAAGAACTCTAGCTGTACCTTCTTCTGTACTGGTTGCCAGCCCCTGTAGCTAACTTTAATTACCATGCTTATATCTCCAAGGATGATGTCAACTGTTTCTATGGTGCGGTTAAAAGCAATATAAAAGTTTTGATGATCTGCTGGTTGTTGCTGTTGCCAGGACGACCCCATGACCAACCTGAACACAGCCTTCGACGTGGCAGAGAAGTACCTGGACATCCCCAAGATGCTGGACGCAGAAGGTGAGCAGGCAGGGAGTCAAACTGTAAAATGACATCATGAAGAGCAGATTTCCTGCCTCTCTTTGTTTAAAGGCAAAAATCTGCTCTCTTAGATTTTCTCTTCAGAAATCTGAGAGCTCTTTGAAGACCTGGGTGTCACCTTAACTCGATCTTTGTATATTTACATCACTTTATTTCTACTTTCAACCACTCTAAAGGCTTTAGTGTTTACAGCTGTGAGAGCTACTGTGCCTTCAGAAAAGAGTCGAGGAATGCAAAAAATACCACTTTTTCTGTCTATTTGTTGATTTCTTGGTAATGACATTCTGCTTTGACTTCAAATGACCAACTTTTAAACAAGTGGGCTTTATCTGATTCCTGAGAGGGTATATTTTGGCCTTAACATTCACTTGTGCAGCTGTGCAAACAATGGGAGACTATTTTCTACTAAATGTAAATATTCAGTTCTTTCTCTACAAATAAATTAAGCCTTACTGACGTCATCCTTTATTTTCAAGTATGGTTTGCTCACCAAGTAGTTTTAGACGTGAAAACTGGAGTTTTTCTGTTAAGAGATGTAGCTAAAGCTATTAATAAATAGCTTTAGCTACATCTCTTAACTATAAATATTATTTGTGTGATGAGTTTTGCTTCCCTTTTTTTCATTTAACTGTTCTGTGTTTAACAACCTCAACCTCCTCCCACTCAACCCTATCCTCCATCCCCTCCCTGACGTCCTCTCTTCCCCACAGACATTGTGGGCACTGCCCGTCCGGACGAGAAGGCAATCATGACCTACGTCTCTAGCTTCTACCACGCCTTCTCAGGCGCTCAGAAGGTATCCTGGATGCAGCGTCTCCTTCCTCCTTCTCCTCTTCGTCCTCACTCCCCTCCTTCCCTTTTTTCTACCTCCACGTGTTTCTCCTAACGGTATCCTTCTCTCTCTGCAGTGCACAACGCCCCCTGCAGGGGTCGTCTTTTTTACTTTCCGCATGGTTCACACCACCAAATGCATGATGGGACAAAAACACGCTGTTCTTAGAGGCAATGAGTGCAAGTGTGTCTCCAGTCTACCTTGTTGTAATGGCACTGCAGGCTAGCAGAGCCACCCCTCATTAGGGTTTCATGGTGCTGAGCAAAAGCAGAGTGGGAAGTGTGGCGACGTTTATCTGATCGGAGTGATGGTGATTGGCTGTGATAGTATAGTTTGACACAAATTAGCCTGAAGTGTATTACAGAGGGGGATATGTAACTGTTTAATTGGACGATTATGTTCAGCCCTCGAGTGACAGCTTAAATTGAGAGTGAAGGAATGAATAAAATTAAAACTGGTGCTTTGTAGTCAAGCAGGAGGCTGGATATGTGGCAGCTGGCTACACACAGGAGTCCATTTCCCTGTTGCTTTGCAGGAAAGAAGTGCTACTTTGGAGTTTCTCAGTGGGATAACGAATTCCTGTCTGTTAGTTTGACAACAGCGTACATAGAAGTACAACAGGAAATGTGAGACTGTGCTGCACCTCTGCAGCATCATGAGGCAGAAGTTATATAAGAGCCAGGTTCATCTAAGAGGCCCAGCAGTGGAGAGAGCACTTCACCACAGCTGTGTTTGAGCAACGTGCACCAAAAGATGTCTGTGTTTATAAGTGGAGAGAGTGGTGTGCCTCATTGAGAGAAGTTAAACTACAGCTGGACTCTGGATTGCATCATAGATAAGGAGGTGTGGGATGACATACAGCTGGCTCGCAATGCAACAAAATGAAAAGTTAAAACACTCAAGAAACCATTACTCCTTATAAAATGAATGTGTTTTCACTTCATGCTTCCACCTCCCACTTTGAATCAAGGCAAGCATCTCACTATTCACAAGAAAAATTAGGAATCGCTAATGACAAACTAACTTGAAGACCAACTGCAGGTAAACTGGAGATAACTTGTCACTGCACCCCCTGCTGGCCCTTTTTGTCTCTGCACACTTTTACTCTTGTGCCTTTTTTCTCTTCCCTGTCCTCTCTCCTTTTCCTCTGTTCCCTTGGCAGATATCATTAGCACCTTGAGGCCAGATGAGAAGGCCGTCATGACTTATGTGTCGTGTTATTACCACGCATTCTCAGGCAAACAGAAGGTGAGGAATAAAACCTAATAAAAAATTTAAAAAAAACCTCACAAAAATACCTGCTGTACTGGTTGGCAGTGAATATTTTTTGCCTTAGTTCTCTGAAGCTTTTTAGCATTTTTTTAGCTCATTGTTTGGGTTATACAGTTCCATGTTTCCATTCACTTACACCTCCCTCATAGCAATGTTTACAGTGTCCAAAGAACATTCAAATACCTCTACTGTACATCATTGGTCCAGCTTCAGACAGCAGACAAAACAGTAAGAGTTTACGTATTTAACATAATGGAGCATTCAGCAGCTAACAGGAAGAGTCTGTGGAGTTGAAAAATAGAACTAAAAGCAGCGTGCATGTTTTGGATTCGTATGTAAAGTTTCTAAAGAACATTTTCTATTGTCCTGCAGTAAAGGCAGGACACCCAGAGTTCTTCCTCTCTGCACACCAAATCCTGATTATAGACTAGGTGGGAGTGGGATATCTGGTTGCTTTGACTTCATATTAAAACATTAAGCAATCCAAGAAACACACACATATTTGCATTGCTGACATCATTGCTGTCTGAAAATTGAGTTTATGTGCCTCGAAGTGCTATCGCTTGATGCATTTTTATTGTGGGAGGCTCCACTGGGAGACTTGGCTTATTCAGAGCCTCCTTATCGCCTCTCTTTCAGCAGTATATTGATCCCTGATACAATGTACACCCCTGCAACTAGTCCCTGCACTCTCAGTGGAATATATTATTCCAAAGACATGCCAAATCCGCTAAAGATCTCCGCAGCGAGTAATAGAGACTTATCACACATGCAGGATATCCGCTAAGTCTCCTGTACTTAAAATCTTTATTAGGATCCACTTCTTAATGGAGCTCTCCTGAGAAGCAGGAGTCCGGAAACTGCTGCTGGCTGGCACACAGTTTTACAGTTCTGGCGTAGATTTCAGAAACGATGGGTGGAGGAACAGTTACTCCTCCTCTGTTTAACACCTCAGATTTCACCCTTTAGGGCAGATATTTAGCAATAAACACTATGAGTTAGACATGTTGGAACGCTCTGCATGTGGAAATCCTCACATTAACTCTGCAAAGTTAAATAACAATATTGTTTTTAAGGAAGTGTAATTCCTGATAATCAGGTTATAATTCAGTTTCTGATCCAAAAATAAATTCTGTGCGACGTGATTATGTTGTCTGTTCCTTTTTCTCCCTTGTATCACCTGTTAGCTACATGACAATGGAACATGAATATAAAAAACGATTAGTTATTTCTCTCATTGTGGAGGTTTCTTTGAGCTGTGGTGGAGTTTGTAGTTACACACATATTCCATCTTCTTTAAGGCCCAATTTTAAGTTACAGCCCCATAATTAATGTTTTTATTAACACTGGATCACATGGTCCATTTTTATTAGTGCATAGTCTATGTGGTGAGGGGAAAACCCAGGATTTTATCACAGTTTGTTGCTGTTCTGTGCTTTGTTTTAGCTTCTTTCAGCTCTTAGTTTCGCTGTCAGACATGCCACTTAATTGTTTTGTTTCTCAGTCAGTGTTGTCAAGTGTTTAAAGTGAAAAGCTCAGTTAAACTTCACACTAGACAAAAGGACTCATTTTTAGCTGCTAAAAAAAAAGATAGGCTTAACGGGAGGGAAAATTGCAATCATGCTCCAAATCTGTTATTTGGTAGAAAGCTGTGGTGTTTAATGAGTGTTTCTGCTGTCCCAAAGGGGCTAAAAAATGAGTAATTGCAAGTTTAAGGGCTTGAATTAAAAAAGGAATGTGAAAAGAATCAAAGAAATCTGATCTCTAGGTTTTAATGTGGGACCTATTATGATAAAATTTCCTTTAATTGTTCCATTAAAAATATTTGTTATATTGAGTCTTGGTGCGCCCCCTTAGTTTTTCCACTGTCTGAAACAAGCTGTTCTGTCTTTTTGAGTTGACTTTCTTCTGACCTGAAGGTTTGAGCAGCAGGTCTGTGGGGCTTCTGCTGATCATACAGAAGAGACACAAAATAGGGCAGCGTCCACAGTGGCACCGCAGATAAATGGGAAGATGGTTTTCACCTTAATAATCCTTCCCTTCTTGTCCCTGTGATGTCACAACAAAGTAATTCATGAAAGAGGTCCTGGCTGTCGAGCCTTTCATTAAACAGGCCCAGCATGCAAACATTTGCTCACAGAAGCACGACCTGCACATCATGGCTCTCCTTTTAAGGCAACTCCTGGTGGAACCCCCGGAGCATGTCTCTGACCGAGCCAAGTTTCCCCTGTGATCTCTTAACAAAAGAGGCTGGAAACAGTCCTCGGTGTGGGATGCCAGGCTGCGAACTATGAAATGGGGCAGGAGGGAGACTTGGGTTTAGCTTACTGAGACTGTGCACCCTCTAAAAGGACACTGCTGCAAGGATGCACTGCCTTTTCAATCAATACATTTACTTGTCAAGCACTTCAGAGTTATATTGACAATGGGTTTGATTTGCTGCAGTCACAGATGGAGTTCTGCCTTTCTTGTTTTATGCTAAAAACTGTGCTGCATTTCTCAGCTAAAATCTGCTGCAGATTTTCCAGACTTTATGCATGTCGCTTCAGTTTCTGCTTGTATTTTCTTTCAGAATTCTTTTCTCTTTACAGCATTTTCATCTTAAACACAACAGGTTACCGACTACATATTGTCATGGTGATTTATTCATACATTGTGCATTCAGTATTAAAGACTGACAGAGGTGTTATGTCAGAGATGAGCCCCTCTGTTCCCCCCACTGGGCTTCACTCTACATTTCTCCAGTCAGAGCTCTCTTTATGTAGGTTGAGAGGCTAAAATAACACACTATTTGCTGCTGCTGTGCTATAAAAAGATAGTGTTGCAGAGAGAACGCTGCCCCTACACCTGATGACAGGTACAGTTTAATGCATCATTGTTACAGCTCTCCGAGTTGTCACCGTTGCTCTCTCGAGTCCTGCCCGCTGGAAACAGGCTGGACTCTATTTAATCTTGAGGCATTTCATTGACATTCTCAGTACAGCACAGACATTATTATACATTATAGGTATGGTAACATGCAGTGACTGTCCTGATTTTACTTTCCTGCAGAGCTGTTGCTGATGTATTGCTTCATTCCCTAAAAATGACTCATTTGGGAAATCTTGGAGTGCTTCTGTGTAGGCAGTATGGATGGATGGATGGATGCAGTCAGATCAAATATATCACCTGTGGCACACTCACCAGTTAGATATACAAGGAACATTATAGATGGCTGCATAACACCAAGGCTCAAAATTTGCTCTGTCTCTCTCAGCTGTGGGTCTCACACTGTTTCCCCCCTCGCCCCCGCCATTTAGGCAGAGACAGCGGCCAACAGGATCTGCAAGGTGCTGGCTGTCAACCAAGAGAATGAGCAGCTGATGGAGGACTATGAGAAGCTGGCCAGTGATGTGAGCACACCCCAGTTTTTATCCTTTAATTGCCCTGCAACTTCTCTACTCCCCCCCCCCTCTCTGTTTTCCTCACCCTTACTGAGCCACTCCCTCACCTCCTACCCCTGGGGGTATTTGTGCTCTAAACAGGTATAAACATGGCATATCAAGATAACCAGCGGCCAGACAAACAGGTTTTAGGCACAGAAGTGCACCAGATAAAATCTGATTTTATGGTAGTTGGTCTGTTTTCTCTCTCATTTTATACCATTTGCTTATAAATGAGGTAGCAGAGAACTAGACCAGACTGGTAAAGTACACGCTGCATGAGAACATTATAGAGTTACCTCACAGTTATGCACATTGTCACAGATTAAACAAACAGATATGAACTTTATGTTTTTATTTAATTCTATCCTTACGTATTTACCTACCACAGTACCTGTGGGCAGGTTCAGGCTAGCACTTTATGCCAGTGAAGCTGAGACTTTAATCTCTCATGACAAAAGAAAGTGAGGCTATTTCCCCAAATAGTGAACAATTCCTTGAAAAAAATCAGTGGATTTTTAAAGGTTAACAGTTTATTAAAACCTATTTTAAAAAGACTTATTTTTGGTGCATTCAGTGACCTGTCGTAAAGTCAGGTTAATTTAAGTGAAGTTTCAATAAAAAAATATTTGTGTATATCTGATGCTTTGTTGTGGATGATGGTAAAGAAAATGAGAGAAAACATGCAAAAAGACACAAAACTTACATTTCGTTGCAATCAGTTAGTAAAACGTAACTAGTCAACTAATTATCTCACCTTGTATTCTTTCTTCACATGTCAATCACATCCAACACATCTCATCTTCTTCCTCTCTGACAATCATTACGCTCCAATTTCTGTGATTTGCATGGTTCTTCCCCATTCATCTCCATAAACTCATTTTCCCTCCATCTGCCTCCTCATAATCTCATCCTTTACCACACACACATATACATACATACACTTTTCCACGCATTACACAACACCCCAGTTGCTGGAGTGGATCCGTCGCACCATCCCCTGGCTGGAGAACCGAATGCCGGAGAACACCATGCAGGCCATGCAGCAGAAGCTGGAGGACTTCAGAGATTATCGCCGCCTCCACAAGCCGCCCAAAGTGCAGGAAAAGTGCCAGTTGGAGATCAATTTCAACACCCTGCAGACCAAGCTGAGGCTCAGCAACAGGCCTGCATTCATGCCCTCTGAGGGAAAGATGGTCTCGGTAAGTCAGGGCAGTTTCTGAAAGAACAAACTTGAAAAAGTTTGAGATGTCAGAAAACATTGTAGCTTTTTTTACTCTATTTTGCATTTTCTACTATTACATAATATGAATAATTACACAGTGACAACAATTACATAAACATTTTACAATTTGTAAAGTCTCAAAATATCAGGAGCCATTTTTCCCATTATAACTGTGAAATAAGTAGTATATGAACAAATCGAATAAGATTCCCCCAACTGTAACTTCACTGTTTTCAATTCCCCTTTGGTTCAGTCTTAAAGCTTTCATTATTAACTGAAAAAGGCAATAAAACCTCATCTGTAAAGCATTTATCAAAGCTCAAATACAGCCAGACAAAAGTAACAACTGCTTTTGAACTTCTAAATGTCTCAAACGCCAAGTCTGTAAAACGATTTTTGTGTAATTAAGGTGCTCAACATTTGCACATGCAAATTCCAAGCAATTTGAATGCATGTAAAACATTAAGTGTTTTCAAACAGTGCAACAAATAGTACCTTAACATTTTACACTCAAGGTTTAGCAGTCTCAGCTCCACGTTGAGGACTGATCTAAACAGAATAAGTCGTCACTCCTTAAGTAGAGTATATACAGTTGCTAAGTACAGACTTAAGACGGTGAGCCATAAAAGTAAATGCGACGTTTAAATAAAGTAATGCTAGGTTGTGGATGTGTATAGCTGTAAAATAATATATGTAGTCACAAAACATGAAAGCTGTTTTGTTTACTTGGATTTATAGCTCAGATTTTCATCTGTTGAAGTCACAGCCTGGTTTAGACTGTTTCTCCTTTGCCTCATACAGGACATTAACAATGCGTGGGGAAATCTGGAGGGAGCAGAGAAAGGCTACGAAGAATGGCTCCTCAACGAGATCCGCAGGCTGGAGAGACTCGACCACCTGGCAGAGAAGTTCAGGCAGAAAGCAGCCATCCACGAAGCCTGGACTGAAGGTACCTACTGTTTTGAAAAAAGTGCACATATGAACATAAAGAACTAAAGCGCTCCTGTGTTTAGTGCTTTGTGGCTGAGGTAAAGTAAAAATGCAGCATTATAGGTTGGAGATATTTTAGCTTTAATGATATACTTTCTGTGTCTCCCCCTGCAGGTAAAGAGGACATGCTGCAGAAGCGGGACTATGAGACGGCCTCTCTGTCAGAGATTAAGGCTTTGCTGAAAAAACACGAGGCCTTTGAGAGTGACCTGGCGGCACACCAGGACCGCGTGGAGCAGATTGCAGCCATTGCACAGGAGTTAAAGTAAGAGAAGTGAACAGATGGAAATCGTAAATTGTGCAGGAACCTTCTGTGGATCAATAAAAGGATGAAGCAGAGTTGGATAATTTGAGGGCTCCTGTGCATTTACAGCTTCCCTGTTTGCACAGTAAGAGCTGAGCCTACAACTAGGACATTCTGCTCATTCTCATTTCATGCCACATAAAAACAAAATCAACAAATCAAGATGACAGACAAACAGGAACAAAATTCTTATCTATGAAAGATGATTAATGTGAGTTAAAGCTGCTCTACTGCAGATAACGAACCACTTGTGTTCCTGTCTCTTTTGTGCTCCAGTGAGCTGGACTACTATGACTCCCCCAGTGTTAACGCTCGCTGCCAGCGGATCTGCGACCAGTGGGACGCTCTGGGAGCTCTGACCCAGAAACGCAGCGAGGCTCTGCAGGTAACATGGGACAAGCCCAGAGGGAATCCAAAGTAAACAACCTAGCAAAGAGTCACATTTCTGACTCGGTTTAAAGAACTCACTTTAAAGTGTTTTAAATTCCCCCTGTCCTTCTTTATGCTGGTGAGGGCAAAAATTTAGAGATGAAAGAGTTTTTCCTCACAGTGAGAAGCTGTGACGACAATTTCAGAGTTCCTGCTGGCCTTGAAAAGCCTTTCAAGTTTAGAGACTTTATTTGTGAAGATATAACCCCCAAATCCCTCTATGAGCTTTGTGAATGCTCATGCAAAAAAATAAGCCTCTGCAAATTCTTGAATTTCACCCAGATAGACTTTGAAGGTCAATAAAAGCCCTGTAAATTTATGTTTATCACATTTTAATGCTCAACAGAGAACAGAGAAGCTCCTTGAAACCATCGACCAGCTGTACCTTGAGTTTGCCAAAAGAGCGGCTCCATTCAACAACTGGATGGAGGGCGCAATGGAGGACCTGCAGGATACATTTATTGTCCACACCATTGAAGAGATCCAGGTGAGATGGGGAAAAATAGACACGACTTTAGGGAATAAATAGAATTATGTGCCTTCAAACACAGAGCAGGGGTTATGTAGCTGAGAAGTTAACAGAGGTGTTTGTTAGTTTGGAAAGTGTGCTTGTTTACTTTCTTGATGTCGTTGGCTAAGCAGCTATCGTCTATGTCAAGTTAATGTGAAGAAGCAATATATTGCCTGCTAGCTTAACAGCATATTGCACCTTCTAGTGGAACATAATGGTAATAAATGAACATATGACCAAACCAAAGTTGATATATCTTCAGTATACTAAATAGATGCTTTGGATAAGTCATAATGGTTGTTACTTTACATTTTGCTGAGTACTTATTATGATGTGAGACTACTAAACTCATAAATATACTAAGATTTATGGTTTTATTTCATGACTCCATTATTGGCAGGACTGTTGCAAAGCAAACAATCCCACTAAATGTTATATGGAAACAAATTCTCCAAAACTTTTGCACCTAGCTAGTCCAACACCGTCTGTTTTAGAAAGACCATTCAAACTCTAAAATGACCGGAACAGTGTGCTTCTGAAAAGTTTTGGACTAAGATTTACTATTATCTAAATATTTAACAGCTTCAGTTCCATTAAGTATTCAGAGCCTTTGATCTGTGGGCTAGAACAGGGAACGAAGCAACAGCAGAGTTCAACGGGAATGGGCTCTCTTTTGTCCTCACGCCCATCCAGTTGTGGCAGATTGCTGCGCTTCCTAAGCCTGGATCTGCCAGAGGGTTCTTCTTGTTAAAAGAGAGTTTTTCCTTCCGTGCTTGATCTGATTGTTGGAGTTTTCTCTGTAATATTTCAGGGTGCTGAGGTGACTGTTGTTGTGATTTGGCACAATATAAATAAAACTGAATTGAATTAAATTTTAAGGTCAAATGACTCCAGGAGTATTCTAAGACCATATGAAAACTATAAACTGGACAACAGGCAGGCAGGTTTTGCTACTTAATGATTAAGCACTGATAACATTAGCTGCCTGTTTGTTTTGAATTTCTCTCTATAGCTGCTTAGCACTGAAATTGCGTTAGGAAGCCTGTTGTTAACAGTTAAGCACTTCCAGGTTTGTTTGCACTATTGTGTGAGGTACTTCCTCTTTGCCACAAATCATATTTGATCTAACAAAGGAAAATTCCAGCCCAGTGGCAGGATGGCTGTTACAGAAAGCTTTCATAAAATAAAGCACTGTCTGGTGCCTCTTTAAAACTGAAGTGTTTTTTATTTAAAACTCTCAGCAGGTGGATGTTGTTCTCTTTTGATGGGCTTCAGACTAAAGTCTAACATTTATTAAACAGATTTGACACAGACATGGATCTTCTCATCTCACTCACAGCAGGAATGCAATTAAACGCAATATCAAAGTCTGACTTTATCAGAATCTGGTCTAAAACCATGAAAGCAGATGTAAGCAGACCTAAGCAAGTTTGTCTTAACCTCCTAAGACCCGAACTCTTCCACGACATGCATTTTTAATTTCTCTTTGATATTTGGGCATATTGGGGCCCGATGAACGTAAAAACAGAATTTCCAGATTTTTTTTCTTTACCTTATTTTTGTTTTTAAGAAACATGAGAGCCACAAATGAGGATATTCATTTAAGATTTTGATAGAACAGTAGCAGTATAATGTTCTCGTAAGTGGATATCAGGCCCATGTAGAGCAAAATTTAGTATTTTGGTCAAAATAACCAAAAATGTGATGTCCACATATGTGGACGGCAGGTCCTAGGAGGTTAACTAATGAATCAATCAAGAGAACAAAAACGAAAATGCAGTTGTTTGAATTTGGCTGCTTCTTCTTTCTTTTTTTATATATGACATTCTTAATATCTCTGCACAGTGTAATATAAGTTCTATATCACTACAGTTTTTAGGCAAAACAATTGAAACTCAAATTTTTGTATTTCATAATTCACAAAAAAGACCAGTTGTCTTTATTTGTCTACATTTTGTGTGTCAGGGATTAAGCACAGCCCACGAGCAGTTCAAAGCCACGCTGCCAGAGGCTGACAAAGAGCGCTTGGCCATCCTGGGAATTCACAATGAGATTGCCAAAATTGTGCAGACCTATCATGTGAATATTGCCGGCACCAACCCGTATACTACCATCAATCCACAGGAGATTAATGCCAAATGGGACAAGGTAATACAATCAATAAAAATGTAAAATATGATGTTTTTTGTTTTCATTTGTTGGAATTTTCATGTGTGTGGGTTTTTTTTTTTTTCTGTGCACGATGAGTGAAAATTTGGGGTCTAGTGCATTTTTTCTCCTTTCAGTTATCCATTCACTACTTAATCCAGATTTTTAAGTAATCTGGAGTGTCCATAAATCCAAACCACAAACAAAAAAGAACGAAAGAAAGAAAACCTGTGATAGAAATAAAAGCAAAAATGTACAAGACAAAAAGTTTGGATGAGGCATAACATAGTAAATAATAGAGGTCTTGGGAGAACAGTTGGTAAAGAGAAAAACATCAGGGAAGGAAAAGCTTGTTTTGTGTCATGTTGGGTTTTATTACTTTTTAATATTTAATCAGTCAGAATACAAACCCACATTTTATTGCCCACAGTTCTGCATAATAATTCAGAGATAATTAAATTTAGAACAAAAGACGGGGAGAAAAAGGAAGGCAACAAAAGAGACAACAAAGAAAATGTGAGCTCTTTAAAGTCACTTAAAATGAGTATGGCAGCTCCAGTCAAAGCAAATTCATGCTTTGGTAAGCTTTAGTGGCATAAGAGATTTGTTTTTATATTCAGTAAGGGAATAAGAACTTGTGTTATGGAAAAGTGAAGCACTGAGAGACAATCTTTTTTTAAAAAGTGGGGGAAAAGAGTTTCTCCATTCATTACAGGTTGCATTGTTCCCGTCTTTATTGTTGTCACACGAGTCAGTATTAACACAATTGGGTGTTTCCATCAATCTTCCGGCTGCTGTAGGTCAGGCAGCTGGTGCCGCAGCGCGACCAGGCTTTGATTGAAGAGCACGCCCGGCAGCAGAACAACGAGCGTCTGCGCAGACAGTTTGCCAACCAGGCCAATGTCATCGGGCCCTGGATCCAAACCAAGATGGAGGTCAGTGTGAACAGAAACGGCAGTTGGATGAGCACATTATAAGTTGAGAATGAGGCCAGAGTGATGGTTTGGTCTTTAGGTCTGAACTAGGGGTTATTATTTTTTTTTTTCCTGTCACAGAATTTCATAATCAAAAGTTTTATATAAAGGAGACATTTTTATGTTCTTGAAAGCTTGATCCTGGTGGTACTTACATAATGGTGACATATGTTATATTCAGTAAAATAGCAGAGATGCTGCCCTTTATAAAAAAAAAATAATTGATGAATGAAAAGCTTCAAAGTCAGGCTGTGGTATTTGATTTTTGGCTATTCTTGAATGTATTCATGTATGCATGTCCTCATCTCTGCTGTGACTCATTGTTCTCATTAAAAGGTGTCATAACCTTCTCTGTGTGCTTACACAGGAAATTGGCCGCATCTCAATCGAGATGCACGGCACCCTGGAGGACCAGCTGACGCACCTCCGCCAGTACGAGAAAAGCATCGTCAACTACAAGCCAAAGATCGACCAGCTGGAGGGAGACCACCAGCTCATTCAGGAAGCTCTCATCTTTGACAACAAGCACACCAACTACACCATGGAGGTAAACATTTCTTCTGGCGCCAACAAATATTCACATTAGTGTTCCTAATTTCACTTCTCACTCCGGGTCTTCGACTCGTCTGTCTGACTTGGCTGCGTCCTGTGAATACTTTGGTTTTCTTGGTTTCCAAACACTACAGAACAATAGATGGCGGTATGTTTACATGGCCACAAGAAAGTCTTTACGAATATGAAGCTTTTGGCTGGTCTTTAGTGTACAGTATCAACTTTCTGGCTCATGAGCCAAGTTTTGGGGAACTGTGCCCGCCAAGAATAGCTTTTACAAGCCAAACTAATTTGTATTTTGTCTGCATAATTACAGACATATTTTCCAAACTTTTATGTAGGCAACTGTCCAGAATCGGCTACTGGGAAGCAACAAAAGCACCTTGTCTACTGTTTTTTAGTAAATGAAGGATATTCTTTTTTCTTATGAGAGTAGATCTCTTCTTAATCTACTTTCTTGTTGTCTCACACAACAAATTACATGAAAATATTAAAACCAGCAATAAATTCACTAAAAGCTCATTGGTGTATGTGCTGTTGTTCAAAAATTAGAGAAGAAACACATCTGTTAGCCATGATGTCGCGCTTTAAGGGTCAGTCCCGTATATACAGTCCTCTCCTTACACCACAGGTGTCGAACTCCAGGCCTCGAGGACCGCTCTCCTACTTGTTTTCCAACTAACCTGCCCTTGCAGCTTCTTATTGGCAAAGCACACCTGATCCAGGTAATCAGCAGCAGGTAGGGCAAGGATATCACAAAAACAAGCAGGATGCTGGCCCTTGAGGACTGGAGTTTTACGCCACTGTCTTACACTCACTGATCTGCAGTTGAAACTAGTCCCCAGCAAGTAGAATACTGGCTCCTGTTGCAATGTTTGCCATGCTCAGCTGGTTTAGTAAACTGTTTTGCATATTTGTTTGTGTTTTGACGATTTTCTAGCTGCTCATATTTGAGCAGAATCTAATGGATTTGAACCCTGAGTACCACACACTGTAAAATCAGTGCTGAGAGATGGTTTAAACATGGTTTTGCTGTTTTTATGGGCTTTGTTGACTTAAACATAGTTTGGAGGATGCTGTTTTATACACAGCTGAGTGAATTGTACTCAGTCTGGAGTGCAGTTGATAGACAGCCATTACTTTTCATTGTAATCTTTGTACCTGTTAGAGGAAAAGGGCAGACAAATAATAGAATGTGCATTATCAAAGCATTCAGATAGTTGTTATAACATTTTATTCTTCAAAAGTACAATTTACAGGCTATATCTGACACATCTGCCTTGTACTGAGCTGCAATTTTCCTCTTCTCTTTACACAGGGCATAAAACAATCTACAAACCACCTCTGCTAAAGCTCAGCTAAAACCAGTCCCTCTGAAACTCTTCTTTAGCCAACCTTAACACTTCCTTTGCCTTCATCTTTCTCTCCCCTCCAGCACATCCGTGTGGGCTGGGAGCAGCTGCTCACCACCATCGCTCGTACCATCAACGAAATCGAGAACCAGATCTTGACAAGAGACGCCAAGGGCATCAGCCAAGAGCAGCTGAACGAGTTCCGGGCTTCCTTCAACCACTTCGACAGGGTCAGTACTCGCACTGTGCAGACACACTGGAGAGGTCCGGACATTTGCAGACAACTTTACTTTGTTTTAAACTTGTGACTATTTTGACATTTGGGAAATATGCTTTTAGGTTCCTTCACTAACAAATTTGATGCACCTGTGATGTTTGTCTGATAAATGTGAGGCTAAATCAGGAAACACAAAAGAAGAAAAACGGTTTTCCATGTTCAAGTAACTGACATCGGACACTAGCTGGTTAATTAGCATGCTGTACCTCATTTGCATTCAGCAAATGAGATGAAAAGGTTTCAAAGTGCAAGTTGCACAGTTTGACAAGGGTATTAACTCAGACTGTTTCCTGGCCAGGTCTGTGGGGTTTCTACACATACAAGCACCAATAGCAACAACCTAAAACCTCTTTGGGATGTGCCAAAAATTCCTCTATGCAGGAAAAACTCTGAACTTCTGAGGTGCCCTTTTGTGAGCTTTATGAGCTCTAGGCTAACCATGTACTGCCTCTACTATTAGACAATGCATTTTTCCAAAATGTCAAACTATTCTTCTGCAGATTTAAGTAACACTGTGGCATTTGGAGTCACTCATTTTTCTGTATATTCAGACATCACCAGCAAAGCAAAGAAGATGAGGTGAGGCTGTATAACCTAACCGGTTTGAGATGATGTTTTTATCCTGTCATGCTGCCCGACGTGTGGCTAACAGCAATCCTTTAACCAGAAACTTGAAGAAAACGAGTGTGTAGAGTAGAGTTTGTTTGTGGAACGCGTAAGGGTGCACCCAAGGGTTATGGCTGGGTTGAAAAGGGACTTACAGTTCAGTGATGCAACATTCATCTTTAAAAGCTTTCAGACGTTTTTGCAAAAGTGGTAGTCTGGCAGAATGAGCCTCAAGGCTCAGCTGGATGCTTTTGTGATACGTGAAATTAAGATGAAACACAGAAGAGGAATATTAAAGTTAGCATTACAGGCTTTCCTTGGATAGCTGCCTCTGTACATCTCCTTCTCCTATCTCCAGAGCTTAGTGTTTACATTGGCGCAGACATGTCAGGAACAGCATCAATTATGGATGAGATTTTATTTATCTCCATCACCCCACCCCCGCACATTACCATAAGTTCATGCCTTCATCCGGAGCCGTCCTATTGTTAATCAATACCCGAGGTCAACAATCAGAACCCACAGGAGCACAAATGTAGACCTCGCCCTGCTTTGGTTTAAACATGTTTAGCTGGGCTTTCAGCTAAACATGTGTTGGTAGATGTGATGGGGACCTAAAGTGCTGCAATTATCTGCTTTTTAAAGTCTACTGAGGAAAAAAGCAAAAAGTATTTCCTGGTTGTCTCAGGATTCACATCTTTCTCTGAAGGTTATCTTTGTTCATGTGTAATGAACAGCTTTCCTGACATTGCTTGATTAGCCAGATATTAAGCCAGATTAGCCAATACTGAGAAAAAATAACAGAATAATGAAAAGCTTCAGGTAAATATTTACTTTTGAAAGCTGGACAAAATGGTTTTTACAGCTTCTCAAATGGGAATAGTTGAGGTTTGCTTCATCTTCTCTCATATTAAACTGAAAATATTTGTTTTCAAAACCCAAACTGACGCTCTTAAATCATCTGATTTTGTGATTTAAAAAAAAAAAAAAGACTTTGACTTATAATTGTGAGAAGTGTTTAATGACGTGCTCACTCCAGTGTTTTTGCTGTACAAAGAAAGGTAAAAAGAAAGTTCTGCTTTTAAGAAAGATAATCATTGTGTTGCTAAGTACATGTGCCATCAATGATATGAATAACCTCTCCACAAGGTCCTGTAGTCTGCCTGCCACACTGCACATTAACGCCTCTGAATGCCTCGCCAAGCATGGCAGCACTGCTGCCACCGTGTGTTCACCTGCCAGATCCTAATGAATATGCACTGTGTTCTCTGTTTTCTATCTCTCGTGCATGGCCCTCTTCACCCCCTCACCTCTTTTTGCCCCCACCATGCATGGTGCACTACCCCCGCCCCCCACCCACTTCTACTCCTCCCCCACCAACACCACCTCACCTGTCCTGCCCCCTTCCACCACCACTCCCTCACCTCACCACCACTGACACCCCTGTATGTGTTGCTGCATGGCCTGTGGCCCCGACGCCTCGCCTGGCACTGGCCTCCCACACCCCAGGACCACTCGGGCACTCTGGGCGCGGAGGAGTTCAAGGCCTGCCTGATCAGCCTGGGCTTCGATATCGCCAACGATGCACAGGTACTTAATTGTAGCCACACCCTTGCGGTGAGAGGTTTAACTGGTTTCTTCTTTTTTTGTTTTTCTTTTGCACTTTTCCCCCCTTATACTTCCATCCCTCCCCTTCTATTCTATTCTTGCTTTTCGTCCTCCTCTCTACATCTCCCTATGTGGTTTCCCCCTCACCCTGCAACATCCACATCACGGATTGTGTGGATTTCTTCCTTAATTCTACTCTTTTTTTAACCTTTAATGCTTCACATGGCTATCCCTGCCCCTCCTTCTCTGTTTCTCTCTTTTCCGCCTGGTTTTGTTTTTCCCTCGCTGACATCTTGTAGAAGAGAACAGGAATCATGGACCCTGAAGACTTCAAAACCTGCCTTATCTCCATGGGTTACAACCTGGTAAAGCCATGTGCAGTTTTCAAGTATGACCATTTGTTTATGTGTTATTAACAAGAAGCGGTAATGAGGAGATTTTTTTTTAACCTTAAATATGATCAAATACTGTGCTGTTGATATTATTTTGGACTTGTATAATTTTTTAAGTGCAATTCAATTTATTCTGAACACTGCTTAAAATTTGCTTGTTTATTACATACTTGCACATTAACAGTAGGACAAATATATCACTGCATGCAGGGTGTCAGTCATTTGCAGTGCTTTGTGCATTGTCTCTCATACATCCTCTTTGTTACCACAGGGTGAAAACGAGTTCTCCCGCATCATGAGCATAGTGGATCCCAACAGAATGGGCCTCGTCACCTTCCAGGCATTCATTGACTTTATGTCCCGCGAAACAGCCGACACAGACACCGCCGACCAAGTCATGGCCTCCTTCAAAGTTCTGGCAGGGGATAAGGTAAAGTATTATATTAAACAACACACAGCCTATATATATTGGTAAAAATTAAACATAGTTATTTTTGGAGCTTAATCCTTTAGAATTGGACTTAAAGTGGTCATAGTTAATAACTGAGTGCTAACAATGAATGGCATGACTACCATAAGGACACAGGAGATTATCAGCAATATCTCCAGTACATCTCAGCTCTGCAGAGCTTTTGACCATCATCGTTTGGTTTCCTGGCTTTTTGTATTAGATTGTGTTTGTCTAATTTTGTAACATATCTTGTTTGTTTTTGTCATGCCTGTTAGAATTACATTTTAGCTGATGAGCTCCGCAGGGAGCTGCCTCCAGACCAGGCCGAGTACTGCATCGCTCGCATGGCCCCGTACACTGGCCCCGACGGTGTCCCCGGAGCCCTCGACTACATGTCGTTCTCTACCGCCCTGTATGGAGAGAGCGACCTCTGAACACTCTGTCAGTTGTCCTGACGCGGGACCACCAGCCTACTCTAATCAACCGCCACGTCCTCTGAAATGCCCAGTCACCACCCTCCTGTTCATTTTTTTTTGTATGTCTCTGGCCTTATCTTTTTGTCATTATCCTATGTCTCCTCCTGCTTTTCTCCCCTTCCACCTGTCCAGCCTCTCCACCGCTCCCTCACACTCTGTCTCCGTTGTATTTGCTTCCCACGCAATGCAGCAGCTCTCCAGGTTTACAAAGAGGGAGAGACAAAAAATATTTTGTTTTCTGTTTTTATTTTCTTGTTGTCATTGTTTTTCTTCATGAAATGAATAAAGTTAACATATTTTATTATACTGAACAAAAAAGGTATTTTTCTTCACCTGATTGAAAATAAGAGACAACAATTGTAATAAAGAAAAATTGCTATACTTTCTCTTCTAATTCTGTGTTTGCTCCAGGAATCATCAGTGGCAGTTTTTCCCCCAAAGAGGGTTAAGTGGGGAGTTTGTGCCTGTAGTATATTTTCTTACATCTTTAAACTACCTGTATGACTCCCAAAGTCCAAAGAAAAGCTGATAGCCAGTATATGTGTATATGTATATATAGATATATATTTTTAGGCCACCTACTCATCGGAAGGTTGGTGTATTCCTGGCTGCTCCAGTCTGCATGCCAATGTACCCTTGGGAAAGACACTGAACACCAGGTTGCTCTCTGATGCATCCATCAGATTATGAATGTATGTGAATGTTACACAGAAAGGACTTAGATATAGAAATAGTGCTTGAATGAATGGGTGAATGAGACATTTTTTACACAGAGCTTTGATTGCTGAAGCAGAGTAGAAAAGCCCCATAGAGCACCAAGTTTAGTTACCATAGATGTACATAAAATGATCATTAAAATTATTCTAGATGTCACAAACTAGAAAAATAATGAAAACAAAACGGTGAGAAAAAAAAAAAAAGCGGGCACACCGGAAAAGAGCCAGAGGCAGCTTTTGCTCAGTAATATTTATTCACTGCATGTCCTCGTCTTATTTGTCATGGCCTAGAGGTGAGTGAGACAGTTCTATGATAAATTTGAGGTAGAGCGCCACAATAATCCACAGAGTATTCCTGTTAAAAACAATATAAACTCAGAAGTCCTATATAACAGCTGACCTACTGGATGTGATGAAGAACGCATTATTATGTGTAAATGCGCATATTTATCAAACTGTGATCCTCCAGAAGTTGCTTAAATTTTATGAAATTTCTAAGATTGAACCCGGTTTAAGCAACAAGGACGTAGATCTATGTTTGTTTCTTCAGTGTTAAACAAGCAAATACTCTTCCTCGCCTTCTGGCACCCCACGCTTCGTAATCGTATTGAGGACCAGAAGCATTCCAGGTTCTGCTCTAAACATAGGTTGTTTGGACTCGGTGATAACCTGCAGGATAACCCAAACTCTTGGCACTGAGCTGCAAGTCGTTCACCTGTAGTGATTATGCATGAGCTGTCAATAAAGTAACTCTCAGCAGCATCAATATAACACATGCTCCACGCCCCGAAAGCTTTAATAAATGTTGTCCCTATGAGGGACCTTATTTTCATCAGGATTGTGAGTGAACGTTCGGCGACTTTAGAGATTAGTTGGAGAACAACAAAAACAAGAAACCCTTTATATTTACATCATGGAACCATCGGAAAGAGATATATTTGACCGATCACAGCCAGCTGATGAAACAACAGCTGAGGAAGAGCGGCACTGGCTGTTTGCTTGCATTGTATTGGTCAGAGTCCTGAGGAAATGTAATGCTCTCCAAAGCTACACTAAAGACAAGCATGTCACAGACACTAAAGTGTTGCTAGACCAGACAATGGAGGGCCTCAGCATCCCAAAGAGCACAGATGTATCAAAAAAGCAATGAAGCAATGAAAGTTTCAGGTTTATGTCTTATGTCAGTGTTCTAGTTTCGCTTCCTCTGTCTCGTTAGGTCTAATTTCTCCCGGCTGTGTTCCCACCTGTTCCTCATTCCCTCATGAGTATTTATATTGTGTGTCCTCCAGTGTTCATAGTCACGTTGTACCTTTAACTTGCTATGTGTTTTTCTTCCGTGCTCCCACTCGCTTGTCTTTAGGTTTTCCTATTGTTTTGTTATTAGCTTTGCGTTTTCAGTTTAGGTCTGTTTTTGCGAGTTTATGTTGGGAGTTTCTGCCACAGCGCAATAAAGCTGCCTCTTTTAGTTCACTGTGTTTAGTTCACTCTAAATTTTTTTCTTTTGTCATTACTCAGCTTTTTTACATTTTAAGGATGTTCAGCTGCTTTTCAGCTTTGAAACTTCTGTGTGAATGTCAGCTTTCAACAGTTCTGCACTTTTGTTTTCAAGTGAGAAATTCTCTTTTTCAGCTCATTCAACATTTTTAACTTAACCTTCAGCAATTTTTTTTTTGAGTCAACAATTTTGGATGGTTTTTTAAGTTCTGGGAACTTAAAAAATCTAATTAGATTTTACAATATAACAGCTACAGTTGCCCTGGGGAAATCGAGCAAAAGGCAACCATCAGGGCCTAGCTGGGTCTGGACTGACTGGTCCAGTGGTTTGTAGAAACTTCCTGTCTTTCTTTCATCACAGCTGTCCTGTACTGGATGAGGCAGACATCATGTCGGAAACACCAGGAAGACTGAAGTTCATTGCAGGGATCAAACAGGACCCAGCAGCTCCCTCAGAGGGAAGTCTTCTTCATACCTCCACCATAGACCTGCCCCAGGAGATGGACAAATCCAGCCCTTTATGAAAGTTGCGATTGCAGCATTTGCAAGCTTTGTCTTGCAGCTTTGTCTTTTTTTTTTTTACAAAAGACAAAGCTTTATATTTCAACAGATTATACAGTATAATAAAACTTTACATTTGAGTCTTCGGTGCTTTTTAACAGAGATCTGCAAAGATGAGATGATGGACCAGGTTTCCTGTCCTGCTTCAGTCATTCTGCAGGAAAACAGAGACAAATATATAGAGGTATTATCACCAGTGTTCTGATAAGCTGTCTTAACATTGACATGTATTAATGTTTCATATTATTCCTCTTGGAGGACATAAGCTATATAGGTGCACATTCAATTCAATTCTGTTTTATTTATTTAACGCCAAATCACAACAGCAGCTACATCAAGGCGCTTTATGTTGTAAGTAAAGACACTACAATAATACAGAGGAAACCCCAACAATCAAACAACACCCAATGAACAAGCATTTGGTGACAGTAATAAAGAAACACTCTTTTCACAGAAAGAAACTTCCCACAGAACCAGACTCAAGGAGGGACAGCCATCTGAGGTGCAGCCACATGTAACTTAATGAATAATGCCTTATTAAGAATGATGGAGACAGATTTTTAGAATTGATATATGAAAAAAACACACAAAAGAACCCCCAAAAAAGAGTCTCCAGAAAAAAACAACTTAATTTGCTAAAATGTCATCATTTGGTTTAAACACATAAATAATACTTTACTATTATTATTGTTGTTTTTTAATTTAGCAGGTCTCTTTTATGTTATGGACATCAGCTATGCCATCAACCAACTGAGATACCTGCTATAGAATGAAACTGATGGTATAGACAGTTGGTTTCGGCCACGAATACTGTGAAAACATTTTCACAATACAGCGTTAAATTTTCAGTTAATGAGGGACTGTTCAAATACATACTTTTTCTTATTTTTGTGTTACTGCCTTCACAGAAGTGGCGAGAGACGGGAACATACCACTGTTTACAGAAAATAAGCTCTGCACCGGAGCTGAAGAAGAGTCCAGTTTATTGTTCTTACGGTACAATATTAATGATAAAAGTACATTAATGGTAGCATTATTTAATGACTGCGTGAATGCCGCCGATTTTAGTATTAGTATTTCGAAGAAAACATTATGGACGTGTAATTTTATTAATAATTTCTAGACAAAAACAATGAAAACACTGTAAAGAAAATAACGCTTGAAGATCGAGTGTATTCTTTAGTTAGAAATGAAACACACACACACTGTGTATAGCAGCTGACCTATCGGATGTGATACTAACACATTATTTACCGTCAGATGATCCTGGCAACTCAACCGTTGTTCCCTCGATTCATTACGCATTTCTGCATTATCGCATTTCTGGACTGAATGCGATACTGCAGGCATTCCTTAAACTTTAAGAATGTATTTTCCACACACACGTTTGGGACGCTGCATTTACATAAGTAAATAAAACCATTGAGATAAATTCACCTGGAAATAAAAACAAAAATATATATATTATTTATACTCAGGTCCTTAATGAGTTTTCATTTAAATTATGTTTTCCCCTTAGCGAGTGTGCCGGTGTGCGCATGTGCGAATGTGAACCTTTGACGCGTCATGAGTTCTCTTTGATGCGTCACAGATAAGATAATTCGCAGAGGGCATATAGGGACCCTAAACTCACTAGGATTGTGAGTGAACGTCCGGTGACTTTTGAGATTAGTTGGAGAACAAGAAAAACAAGAAACCCTTTATATTTAAATTATGAAACCATCGGCAAGAGATATATTTGACCGATCACAGCCAGCTGATGAAACAACAGCCAAGGAAGAGCGGCACCGGCTGTTGGCTTGCATTGTATTGGTCAGAGTCCTGAGGAAATGTAAAGCTCTCCAAAGCTCCACTAAAGACGAGCATGCCACCCACACTAAAGTGCTGCTAGACCAGACAATGGAGGGCCTCATCATCCCAAAGAGCGCAGATGTGTCAAAAACGCTCGTCAAACAGATCAGCAGGGCTGTCCTCAGTGACCTTCAAAAGGCACTGACTGCTGAGAAGCTGAAAAACATACTTACTACACCAGATCCAGCTGTGGACATAATAATTGTGAAGGCTTTGCAGTTCTGTATGAAGGAAGTCCTGGAGCAGGTTGCAAGGAAGCCAAGGAGTTTTTGGCGTGACGATACCATCAAATTCCTAATATTTGCTGCTGGAATTATCTGTACCTTTCTTTTGCTGGCAATCCTCCTCTGACAACAGGTCACAGCTGCTGATGGAAGTTTGCAACAGGTGACAGGACCTGGAACAACGGTAAGTTATAGTTAAAAAGAAATAATACTAGGTAAGGGAGTCCTCTTCCTTACAATACAACTAAATTGTCAGTGAACATTTAAACGCCACCTGGTCGCGACAGATGGCCACCCCTTCCTGGGCCCGGTTCTGTCGGAGGTTTCCTCCCATTAAAGGGGGGTTTTTCCTCCCCGCTGTCGCCAAGTGCTTGCTCATAGGGGATTTGGGGGCTTTTAAAAAAAAAAGTTCACTGGCATCAAAATTAGGACTCAGCAAATATGTTTTAAATGGATGATTCCAAATGAGGAATCATCCATTTACATATTTGCGAGTCACATTTAGTTGTATATAATTATGATTTCTTAAGATTTCAAATAATAAATTTCTTTTTAAAGAATATTGGAAAAAACAATGTCTCATTATTTCATATAATTTCAAATAACATACCATGTGATGTCAACATATATTTGTTACATTTGCAGTGCTCGTGGTCTTATATTCTTATGATTCTGTTCATTTTATGAGTATATCCTTCTGCCTTGCTTCACATATTTACTGCTGCTTGGCTAGCTTTAGTCATGCCAGCATCAGCACAGGTAGAAACAGGTATCCATCAGAGATATCACATGTAGCTTGTGTTTATGTTCAGAGTATTACAGTCCTGGGCCGGTGGCCCAGTGTCTTGATTTTGTATTGTTGTTTGTTAGTCTGTTTTTTCTTTTGGTTCATGGTTTATGACTACTGGTGTCACGGACCCAGCTCTGGAGGACTCGGGGTCCGTGAGCAGTGTGGACTGTTATTATTATTATTATTATTATTGTTATTATTATCATTATTACTATTATTATCATTTGGTGTATGTGTGTGCACTGTTCCGCTGTCTGGGGGTTTTGTTCCATGTGTCTAAGTATAGCAGGGGTGGGCAATTCCAGGCCCCGAGGGCCGGTGTCCCTGCAGGTTTTACATGTGTCCTTGAACCAACACAGCTGATTTAAATGGCTAAATTAGCTCCTCAACATGTCCTGAAGTTCTCCACAGGCCTGGTAATGAACTAATCATGTGATTCAGGTGTGTTGACCCAAGGTGAGATCTAAAACCTGCAGGGACACAGGCCCTTGGGGCCTGGAATTGCCCACCCCTGATGTATAGGGAGGTGTGTGTGTGTGCGTGGTTGTGGCTGTGGCCAGGAGGCCGGGCTACAGGCACCGTCAGGCCTGTGGATGACTGGCCACGCCCAAGGAGGATGCCACACACCTGCAGCGGATCAGCGTTGGCAGAGGGAGCTACTTAATGGTGTGGTGAAGCGTCCACCGACGCAGGATCATTGCGTGAGACTCCACGTTAGTCTTCCGCTTAGTAAAGTTAGTGTGTGTATGCCCGCAGTTGTAAAGTATCCTGACGGCTGCTTCTGTTGTTTCCCCAGGAGAAGTGTGGAGCACCAGACAGCAGCCAGCACGAGGAGTGCTGGGACACGGGAGCGGAGAGCACAAAGCCACGGACTCTTTAGGGAAAGACACCACACGGGAGTGAAGGGAGAGCACGGGATTTATTGTTATTTTCCACTTTAGTATTTCAAGAAAACATTATGGACGTGTAATTTTATTAATAATTTCTAGACAAAAACAATGAAAACACTGTAAAGAAAATAACGCTTGAAGATCGAGTGTATTCTTTAGTTAGAAATGAAACACACACACACACACACTGTGTATAGCAGCTGACCTATCGGATGTGATACTAACACATTATTTACCGTCAGATGATCCTGGCAACTCAACCGTTGTTCCCTCGATTCATTACGCATTTCTGGACTGAATGCGATACTGCAGGCATTTCTTAAACTTTAAGAATGTATTTTCCACACACACGTTTGGGACGCTGCATTTACATAAGTAAATAAAACCATTGAGATAAATTCACCTGGAAATAAAAACAAAAATATATGTATTATTTATACTCAGTTCCTTAATGAGTTTTCATTTAAATTACGTTTTCCCCCTTAGCGAGTGTGCGGGTGTGCGCATGTGCGAATGTGAACCTTTGACGCGTCATGAGTTCTCTTTGATGCGTCACAGATAAGATAATTCGCAGAGGGCATATAGGGACCCTAAACTCACTAGGATTGTGAGTGAACGTCCGGCGACTTTTGAGATTGGTTGGAGAACAAGGAAAAACAAGAAACCCTTTATATTTAAATTATGAAACCATCGGCAAGAGATATATTTGACCGATCACAGCCAGCTGATGAAACAACAGCCAAGGAAGAGCGGCACCGGCTGCTGGCTTGCATTGTATTGGTCAGAGTCCTGAGGAAATGTAAAGCTCTCCAAAGCTGCACTAAAGACGAGCATGCCACCCACACTAAAGTGCTGCTAGACCAGACAATGGAGGGCCTCAGCATCCCAAAGAGCGCAGATGTGTCAAAAACGCTCGTCAAACAGATCAGCAGGGCTGTCCTCAGTGACCTTCAAAAGGCACTGACTGCTGAGAAGCTGAAAAACATACTTACTACACCAGATCCAGCTGTGGACATAATAATTGTGAAGGCTTTGCAGTTCTGTATGAAGGAAGTCCTGGAGCAGGTTGCAAGGAAGCCAAGGAGTTTTTGGCGTGACGATACCATCAAATTCCTAATATTTGCTGCTGGAATTGTCTGTACCTTTCTTTTGCTGGCAATCCTCCTCTGACAACAGGTCACAGCTGCTGATGGAAGTTTGCAACAGGTGCCTTTGTTTTGTTTTTTTTCTTCCTTTTCTTCTCGTCTACCTTCTCCTTAATGGTAGAGCTTATTTGCTCCCAATACCAACTCTTTTCTCTACACAAGGGTTGTTACACCCCCCCCCAGCAATTAGAAGGCAGTCCTCAGCTGGACCCCAGGTGACCCTCCTCCCGCTACCCCCTTTCACTATACATAGCTACTTTAGGTAGTAAGCAGGTTGTGGAGGAATTGTTAGACACCCTTACCTTACAGCATTGGTACAATCAATAAACAAAATTAGTGCTTGAAGCAAACAAGATAGAACATGCAGTATTACTGGCTAGTCATCCTCTGGAGATGGTCCTAGACAAGGGAAAAACAGTCAAAAACACAACACATCCCGTCGCTTAAATCAGTACGATAGAAAACCAAACCAAAAGCCTCTCACGGCCGTGGTGACGAGGGTTCAGTGGAACAGAACAAGTAATCATCCCTTATGAACAGAATAATTACATTACATACATCTTGCATGAAACCAACCCTCAGTCAACCTCAAGTTTGTCCGTATAATAACGGTTAATCCACCTGGTACCCGTCCAACCAGCGGTCATTACGGGGCACCGGCGGGATTCGTTGGGGAGATGGCCCCTCTCTCGGCTCTCCCGTAGCTCCATGATCCAAACCCTTCAGCAGGCTCTTTTGTAGCTCCCGCAAATCTCGTAAGCAAACTCGTAGATTCTCGACCTCTCCTCGCAAGTTTTCCACTTCAAGGTTGAGGTCAAGAGATGTAGAGCGAGGGATGATGTACTCTGTCGCGCTGCAGCACCCGGGTCGCAGCCATCTTCCTCACTCCCCGTGTCTGCGTGGGACGCCATTTTTAAAGTGTGGCCGAAACCACTCTCTCCCACAAAAGTTATGGCAAAGTAAAAAGAGCGTTCACACACAGAACCTAAGCGTTAATATCAGTCAGACAGAGAGCGTCCGTGCACACTCTGATACTTCAATGCTTCACACGAAACAACACGTCCCTCTGAATGAACACTGAGTCAAAGTCACTGTAGCTTTAGCCTTAGCTTTAGCGCCGCCGATGTCGTAACGGTCCAATAGCACTGAGCTGGCGGTCCGACGGACCGTACAGTTACTCACGGAGTACTCTCCCTCGGCGAGCGAGCGTGTCAAGCGATCAGTCGGTGCTCTTCCGTGCCTGCAAATAGTTGAAATCGCGGGGAGTCGGCTCCGTCACGGCGTCCTATCGGCCGGCCAATGCAGCCAGACGAAGAGGAAAAAAAAAAACACGCCACCTCAGCCGAAGTGTCGACCGTTGAAAAACACGGGAAAAATATCCGAGCCCATCGTCAGACGGTCCGGAAGACGATGAAGATCCAGAGAACAATGTTCGGGCGCCACTTTGTAACAGCAGTCTGGCGAGGAAGGAGCGGCTAGCAGGTCCAGCGAGCGCGTGGTGTGGGGGTTAGCCGAATAACCCGAAGCCAGTCGGTTAAATCCAATAACAGACCTTTATTTGGTGTCAGCAACATTACACCTCATAAGCCAGGTCTCCACGGCTGTACTCATCCGTGCATACATGCGCGGAGGTTGGTATCGCCGGCGCCAGCTGGTCACAATAGTATGGTTTCTTTTGAGAGAAAAGAACATGAGCAGCATAGAATGGCTGCCGCTAACAACACACCCACTAGGAGACTCCCAAAGCTATTACAATAGTAGGGCAACCCCCCCCTAGTGTATGGAACTCCAAAGTGTTCAAAATTAAATAAATAAATAAATAGGACATGATGAAATAAATACAACTAAATTGTCAGTGTAGGAGCCATATGAGTTGCTCTTTTTTGATTAAGTGGGTTGGTTTAAATGGACTCACTGTATTGGTGCACGGGTGTGGGGCGTGTCTCATGGGTGTGTTGATAAATGTCGTTGCACTCACCTGTTCACCGCATCTGATGTTGATGAGCAGAAAGGTAGGTTGAGCATGAGGCAAAACCCTTCCGTTAAACGCAGCTTGAGCGCAGATTGAATGATTTTGATGTATTTTGACTGTAACTTCATGGTTTTTGTATATTTATGCACTAATTGATGCCATAGGCCAAGTTGTTATTTGGCATAGTAATTGGTTCAAGGTTCAAGGTTCTTTATTTGTCACATGCATAGTTATACAAGTATAACACACAGTGAAATGTATCCTGACACGCTCCTCGACATGTGCAAAAACATGGGGTGGGGGTAGAGGGATAACATTATAAATATATATATATATATAGTATATACATTGGGTGAATGTGCAGTAGAAGCAGCAGCAGGTGAATTCTGTACATTAATATGAATAGACATCTGACTATTTTACAGAATGGACAATATAAACATATTTAAAGTTAAAGGAAGTTAAAGGAATTGAGTGTCTGGAGGAGAGTCTCAGTCAATTATAGATGATGTGAGATGGCGCGTGTGTGTGTGTGTGTGTGTGTGTGTGTGTGTGTGTGTGTGTGTGTGTGTGTGTGTGTGGGGGGGGGGGGGGGGGGGGGTGTTGGTTTAGGGCCCGGATGGCTTGAGGATAAAAGCTCTTCTTGAGTCTCTCTGTCCTTGCCCGGATGATGCGGAACCTTCTACCAGATTGTAGAAGTTGGAACAGTTTGTTGCCAGGATGGGACGGGTCCTTCAGTATCTGCGTTGCTCTAGTCCGGCATCTCCTGGTGTAGTGTCCTGAAGTGGGGGGAGAGCAATCCTGCAGCAGCGTTCTGCTGTACAGATCACTGCTGTACGGATTGGTGCCAATTGGTAATTGGTGGTGAGTTGCAGTTATTTGTTTGTGCAGTCTGTGCATTTGTTTAATAGTTAATCCCATGTGCTGAGTTGTATATTGGACAGTTGCATGTGGAATAAAAGGAGCAAATGGTACAGAAGTGTATTTTATGCGTTTATTGTTGCGTGTCATCTGTGTCCTCATGTTTAGCCTGCCGCCGTAGGTTGGAGGAGCCACAACAGTCAGTGAACATTTAAACGCCACCTGGTCGCGACAGATGGCCACCCCTTCCTGGGCCCGGTTCTGTCAGAGGTTTCCTCCCATTAAAGGGGGATTTTCCCTTCCCGCTGTCGCCAAGTGCTTGCTCATAGGGGATTTGGGGGCTTTTAAAAAAAAAAGTTCACTGGCATCAAATTTAGGACTCAGCAAATATGTAAATGGATGATTCCTCATCAAATGAGGAATCATCCATTTAAAACATTTGCGAGTCACATTTAGTTGTGTATATAATTATGATTTCTTAAGATTTCAATTAAGTTTTAAAAAAAAGAATATTGGAAAAAACATGTCTCATTATTTCATATAATTTCAAATAACATACCATGTGATGTCAACATATATTTGTTACATTTGCAGTGCTCGTGGTCTTATATTCTTATGATTCTGTTCATTTTATGAGTATATCCTTCTGCCTTGCTTCACATATTTACTGCTGCTTGGCTAGCTTTAGTCATGCCAGCATCAGCACAGAAACAGGTATCCATCAGAGATATCACATGTAGCTTGTGTTTATGTTCAGAGTATTACAGTCCTGGGCCGGTGGCCCAGTGTCTTGATTTTGTATTGTTGTTTGTTAGTCTGTTTTTTCTTTTGGTTCATGGTTTATGACTACTGGTGTCACGGACCCAGCTCTGGAGGACTCGGGGTCTGTGAGCAGTGTGGACTGTTATTATTATTATTATTATTATTATTATTATTATCATTATTACTATTATCATTTGGTGTATGTGTGTGCACTGTTCCGCTGTCTGGGGGTTTTGTTCTATGTGTCTATGTATAGGGGGGGTGTGTGTGTGTGTGTGTGTGTGTGTGTGTGTGTGTGTGCGTGCGTGCGTGTGGCTGTGGCCAGGAGGCCGGGCTACAGGCACCGTCAGGCCTGTGGATGACTGGCCGCGCCCAAGGAGGATGCCACACACCTGCAGCGGATCAGCATCGGCGGAGGGAGCTACTTAATGGTGTGGTGAAGCGTCCACCGACGCGGGATCATTGCGTGAGACTCCACGTTAGTCTTCCGCTTAGTAAAGTTAGTGTGTGTATGCCCGCAGTTGTAAAGTATCCTGACGGCTGCTTCTGTTGTTTCCCCAGGAGAAGTGTGGAGCACCAGACAGCAGCCAGCACGAGGAGTGCTGGGACACGGGAGCGGAGAGCACAAAGCCACGGACTCTTTAGGGAAAGACACCACACGGGAGTGAAGGGAGAGCACGGGGATTTATTGTTATTTTCCACTTTAGTATTTCGAAGAAAACATTATGGACGTGTAATTTTATTAATAATTTCTAGACAAAAACAATGAAAACACTGTAAAGAAAATAACGCTTGAAGATCGAGTGTATTCTTTAGTTAGAAATGAAACACACACACACACACACACACACACACACACACACACACACACACACACACACACACACACACTGTGTATAGCAGCTGACCTATCGGATGTGATACTAACACATTATTTACCGTCAGATGATCCTGGCAACTCAACCGTTGTTCCCTCGATTCATTACGCATTTCTGCATTATCGTATTTCTGGACTGAATGCGATACTGCAGGCATTCCTTAAACTTTAAGAATGTATTTTCCACACACACGTTTGGGACGCTGCATTTACATAAGTAAATAAAACCATTGAGAAATTCACCTGGAAATAAAAACAAAAATATATATATATATATATTATTTATACTCAGGTCCTTAATGAGTTTTCATTTAAATTATGTTTTCCCCTTAGCGGGTGTGCGCATGTGCGAATGTGAACCTTTGACGCGTCATGAGTTCTCTTTGATGCGTCACAGATAAGATAATTCGCAGAGGGCATATAGGGACCCTAAACTCACTAGGATTGTGAGTGAACGTCCGGCGACTTTTTAGATTGGTTGGAGAACAAGGAAAAACAAGAAACCCTTTATATTTAAATTATGAAACCATCGGCAAGCGATATATTTGACCGATCACAGCCAGCTGATGAAACAACAGCCAAGGAAGAGCGGCACCGGCTGTTGGCTTGCATTGTATTGGTCAGAGTCCTGAGGAAATGTAAAGCTCTCCAAAGCTCCACTAAAGACGAGCATGCCACCCACACTAAAGTGCTGCTAGACCAGACAATGGAGGGCCTCATCATCCCAAAGAGCGCAGATGTGTCAAAAACGCTCGTCAAACAGATCAGCAGGGCTGTCCTCAGTGACCTTCAAAAGGCACTGACTGCTGAGATGCTGAAAAACATACTTACTACACCAGATCCAGCTGTGGACATAATAATTGTGAAGGCTTTGCAGTTCTGTATGAAGGAAGTCCTGGAGCAGGTTGCAAGGAAGCCAAGGAGTTTTTGGCGTGACGATACCATCAAATTCCTAATATTTGCTGCTGGAATTATCTGTACCTTTCTTTTGCTGGCAATCCTCCTCTGACAACAGGTCACAGCTGCTGATGGAAGTTTGCAACAGGTGACAGGACCTGGAACAACGGTAAGTTATAGTTAAAAAGAAATAATACTAGGTAAGGGAGTCCTCTTCCTTACAATACAACTAAATTGTCAGTGAACATTTAAACGCCACCTGGTCGCGACAGATGGCCACCCCTTCCTGGGCCCGGTTCTGTCGGAGGTTTCCTCCCATTAAAGGGGGTTTTTCCTCCCGCTGTCGCCAAGTGCTTGCTCATAGGGGATTTGGGGCTTTTAAAAAAGTTCACTGGCATCAAAATTAGGACTCAGCAAATATGTTTTAAATGGATGATTCCAAATGAGGAATCATCCATTTACATATTTGCGAGTCACATTTAGTTGTATATAATTATGATTTCTTAAGATTTCAAATAAATTTCTTTTAAAGAATATTGGAAAAAAACAGATGTCTCATTATTTCATATAATTTCAAATAGCATACCATTTGATGTCAACATATTTGTTACATTTGCAGTGCTCGTGGTCTTATATTCTTATAATTCTGTTCATTTTATGAGTATATCCTTCTGCCTTGCCTCACATATTTACTGCTGCTCTGCTAGCTTTAGTCATGCCAGCATCAGCACAGGTAGAAACAGGTATCCATCAGAGATATCACATGTAGCTTGTGTTTATGTTCAGAGTGACATCTGATGGCTTAAAATCGGTGTTAGCTTGGTCGAAATAGCACATTAGCTGAATTATTCTTGAAAAAATAGGTTGTGTTTTTTTTTCTTTTCTTATTTAAATATATATATTTAGATATATATTTTCCAAGGGGAGGGGCGAGGAACACAGGCTCAACGACAGTCTTTGTCTTTTTCCCGCCGAGTGTGGTGCATTGTCCTCCTGCGGTTCTGTTCTATGACTATTGAGAAGCTGGCCACGCTAACAGTGGGACATTTAGCTTCAGCTCTTTGAAAGACAAGACAAAGCAGCAGGTAAAAATACGCATTTAATGAGAATAAAGAAAGACAACTCCTTTTTTTGGAAATTTAGAGACTGCTAAAACAATCTTATCCAGTTTTGAGCTTGCTCATGTAGGTTAGCCTGCTTTATTTAATTTTGTGTGAGCTGCAGTACACAACATTAAAAAGTTAATATAACATTAGGTTGGTGGTGCGAGGAACTCCAACCTAAGTTTAATATTTATTATTTTTTTTAAGTGGGAAGGTGAGCATGTTTTTTTTTCCTTTAATAGTCTTCCAGGGTCTTTTTCATAGGAAAACCATGTAACGTCTGTGTTAGGTTGGTCAAAAGAGCAATTAGTTGAATTATTCTGGAAAAGATGGGTTGTGTTGTTTGTTTGTTTGTTTGTTTGTTTGTTTTTCTTTTGTTTACTTATGTAAATATATTTTTCAAGGGTTAAATAAATGCAACATTAAATTAACAATTCTCTCTCTGTCTTTTCCCGCCCAGTGTGGTGCATTGCTGTCCTCTTGCCCTTGCTGGCCACGCTGACAGTGTGATGTAGCCTCAGTTCTTTGAGAGACAAGACAAAACAGCAGGTAAAAAGATATATTTAGTGAGAATAAAGGTAGACAACATTTTTTGGGGAAATTTAAAGACTGCTAAAACAATCTAACCCAGTTTTGAAGTTTCTCATGCAGGTTAGCCTGCTCTAATCTCAACTGTGGTTTATTGTTTCATAGGTTCCATTTAAAAAGCAAGACAGTGTAGTGGTTTGTAAATTAGTCGCAGTTAGTTGCAGTGCCATTGTTAAGGGGTTTAACGTCAGCTTGACAGACCCTCCAAAATTTTTCCTCCAGTGTTTTAGGCTCTGCATGGTTTAAGTTAATAACATTGATCTATAGATAGTTTTTCTTTTAACTTTTTCCCATTTTTTGATACAACCCAAGCAATGTAGCTCCCTTCTTTAATAATAGGGGATAGGGTACCAAGGGTAATAGCGCTTGGTAAGTAAATAGTTTCAATCCTCTTGTAATATTTTTGTAAAAAATCTATGTAATTATTGTGGTATTTGTACCCACAACAACTTACTTAACAGGGGTTTGTCTGTTTTATATTGTATAAAAATAGAATACACGCAGTTTGCTGCTGTTTCTCTTATTATTTATTATACACAATGACCAACAGGAAAAAACAGCCTAACATTTCAGCACAGGCCAAAATGCCAAAACATTAGGCAGTTTTTTCCTGTAATTGATCATAATTTTCATTACATAATAAATAATAAGAGAAATAGCAGCAAACCGTGTGGATTCTATTTTTGTACAGTGTGAGGCCTGCTATCCAGCATTCTTGTGGAAACCTTATTTGTAAGGGTGAGCACATTGTCTTATTGGACTCTTGTCTGTTTTTAGGGAATAATTTCATGTCTGCAAGCCGCTGGATGATCAGTTTGGAGGGCAAGGTATTTTATGAGCCTGAGCAGATGCATGACTTTGCCAGCACCCTTGCTGTCTTCTTTTCGTCATACTACGTTTTCAACCTTGAGTATCAGGAGTCGGCGTCCATCACACTGGAGATGATACAGAGGTAAATACTTTACACCATTAAAGCTTACACCATTTAAGAATGAAATATATGTGATAGCTTGACTACAGTTGCAGAAACATATAGGTGATTGCTCTATGTTTTAATTTTGAAATTAAAGCAGCCTTTTTTCCGTTAAAAGGTTCTTTGTGAGGATCAATCCAGACATGGGAACAAAATGCCCTGCAAAACTTGGTACAAGCTGCAAGACAGGTCGTGTCGTAAAGAGGAAGGTTACAAGCATCAGCCCTCGGATCACCACCTTCCTCCAGCGGCTCTCTGAGTTTGAATGGAGGACTTCCAACTAGGTAAGAATACAGAGATGATAATATCTTTTACATAGCTGATAATTATATACATACTGTACACACATCCATACAACAGATGATGATCTCAGATAGATGTGAACAAGTGAATAACCTGAGCAAACATGAATATTGATGATGTGTCTTTGACAGGTGGTGATAAAGACTACGCTGAACCCGACCATCCTGGTAACGGAAATCTAAATCCCATGTCACATTCTATTTCCTGGGACCCACTGATAATTATTACATTTTGTAAATGATTTTTGTTTTACAATTGTAATAGTTTATTTAATGTTCATGCTGGTGGGTTTGTCCTGTTTTTAGTGGAATGAAAAACTGTTTTCCTTAAAAAAATCAGACACAGAAAGGTGAAGGACTGTGTAGTTTTCATATACACTTCTATTTATTTTGGTTATTGACATTGTTTTTATTCAGTTGAAAAATGTTTTTCTTGTTAAAAAAAAATTATCAACAATAAATGTTGGTTTAATTCACTATTCTGAGACTACTTTATTGAATTATATTGTTTTTTGTAAATGTTCTTATATTGAATATGAATGTTAATATTATTTTATATGCTGTAAAACACAATTACAGTCTAAACAAATTATACTGTACACAATTACAGTGTTATACCATAAACCACATTTGCAGTACAGTGATACTACAAAACTTAATCACGGTAAGTCTTTCTAACTGTAAACCACGTTTACAGTAAAGCTGCATTACCACAAACAACATTTACAGTAAAGCTGTTATACTGTAATATATGTTTACAGTAAAGTGGTTGAACTGTAAAAGATCACAACAGTAAAGATACTGTAGATCAGTACTTACAGTAACTTAGTAATAGTGTTGCCAGTAAGTTACTGTAAAAATACAATAAAATGTCTAACAGTGTTCTGTACTTTTGTTTTCAAGTGGAAAATTCTCATTTTCAGCTCATTCAACCTTTCTAACTTAACCTTCAGCATTTTTTTTTTTTTTTTTTTTTTTTTTTTTTTTTTTTTGAGGCAACAATTTTGCATAGACTTTTAAGTTCTGTGCACTTAAAAAAACGAATTAGATCTTACAATGCAACAGCTACAGTCGCCCTGGGGAACTCGAGCAAAGGCAACCATCAGGGGCTAGCTGGGTCTGGACTGATTGGTCCAGTGGTTTGTAGAAACTTCCTCCCTTTTTTTTCATCACAGCCATCCTGTGCTGGATGAGGCAGACATCATGTCAGAAAAATCAGGAAGACTGAAGTTCATTGTAGGAATCAAACAGGACCCAGCAGCTTTCTCAGAGGGAAGACTTTGTTTTTCTCTCTTATGAGTTAAACATAAAAAATGACAAAGAACAATACAGTATCCACATCTGCACCAAAGACTAAGACAGACTTTTATCTGATTTAGTGCTCAGCTCAGATAAAATAATTATTGTGGGTGATTTTAACATTCATGTAGATGCTAAAAATGACACCCTCGACACAGCATTGCATCTGTTATTAGACTCAATTGGCTTCTCTCAAAATGTAAAAGAACCCACCCACCGCTTTAATCAAACTCTAGATCTTGTATTTGTATATCTACATATGGTATAGAAACTGAACATTTAACCCTTTCACGCATAGTGGTCACTACAGTGGACAGCTATTCAAAGGCTGTTTTCTTGTGTTTGTGTCAGTGTTGATGGTATATTTGCACATAAACCACTACATTGGACTCAAATTTGTCACTCCATACACATCAGTTGTCCACCTGAGTGGTTGTCCACCTCGGTGGACATGTGAAAAGTTTTTTGAAAAGTACGTTTAAAAAAATGAAGTTCAAAAATCTTTTTTCATGCCTAAAGATGAATAAAAATACTGATTGAGGTTGTCATAATTCATGCATGAAACAGTGTTTCCTGAAAACCCTCTCCTGTCTGATCATTTCCTGATAACATTTTAATTATCAATACTTGATTACACAGCAGTGAGGAGTCGATTTCATCAAAGTAGATGTCTTTCTGAAAGTGCTGTAACTAAGTTTAAGAATATAATCCAGTCACTGTTATCATCTTCAATGCCCTGTACCAACACAGAGCAGAGCAGCTACCTGAACAGTACTCCCACAGAAGTCGATTATCTTGTTAATAATTTTGCCTCCTCACTATGTATAACACTGGATGCTGTAGCTCCTGGGAAAAATAGAGCCTCAAATCAGAAGTACTTGACTCCCTGGTATAATTCTCAGACACGCAGCCATTGCACAGCAGATTTACACTAACAGACCTGCAAAGTGTTGGACTGATGCCAACACAAACCAGGTCCCTGACAACAAGAAAACAGCAGTTGTTGTGCACAGCATGTTGGGGTCAACATATAACATGTGAGTCAAGCGCTTCACACATGAACTCAATAACTCTTTGATTAAATATGACTTAAAAAATACTGTCAGGGAGGCATAGAGGACGCTGGTGTTTAATGAAAAAAATTGGGTTTTATCGACCCCAAAATATGAAAGAAACGGAAAATTCAGTTTATTCACAGTATATTTTCTGTATCATTAACTGATATTTTCAGGTAACAGAAAAATTGAAAGTTCTGTTTATATTACCATTTCCAAGCACTTCTTTTTACTGTAACTCGTTAAATGTACTTCTTTATATCCTTAAACATACAATTACAACCTAATACACCATTTGCTCAAAAATTCGTAAATTATAACTTTTCAAATTCATCTGTGCTTAGTACACAACAATTAATGTTAAATATTCTTTTATTCTCCTCCACTCGGGCACTATACTAAAATATGACAGCATCCATACATTTGAACTGAAAACATTTGAAGGTCACTTTGTGAAATTCTCAAAGATGTTTTTTCATTATTGTGTAAGAAATCATTATCTTAAATTAAACTTTTCTTCCATTTCAAAACAGTAACTGGATAACTTGTTCGAAGTATATTATGTCAGTATTTAATAGCAAATCTTTGCATCACAACCTTGGTGCTGGTACAGAATAAAGCATGTTTGCCAAACACTCATGAGAGGAATTAGAAAAAAAAAAGTTTTATCAGTAAATTGCTTAAATGAAACTATTTCAGTGCAGAATAAACTTCAGTTGGTGTTTCTTTAAAAATTCATTTTCATCTGGTTTTGTGGGATATAAACTACTTCAGATCTACTTTGGATATTTTGGATAGAACTCAATTTTGACAGCAGCCCTTTCCACTACTCTCCAAAGCTTTCTGTGAATAATTTTTTATTCTATTGAATTTGGATCATCTGTACTAATCGTCAACATCATCGGTCTCAAATTTGTTGCAGTTGTATCTGTTTAAAGAATTTGGCTAGTTGCCTAGTTAGAAATTAGAGGGTGCGTAATAGAGAAAGACATCTATTCTGTATGTTTTTATAAATAAAGACATTTCAACAACTGTTTCATGCTACAAATTCACAGGACATAAAGTGAGTGGTGCTCAAAATATTCTGCTGGGAACATTTATAGAGCCCCTGGTTGAGCGACCAACGAGAAAAAATGTGACAAACTCATTTTATACGAACAGTCATCGGAACAATTTAGCGTGCCCTCAAAACTATACGGACCAGTTTGAGTGTGGGACCTTTTCAGGAAATGCATCTCAGAAGTCACCTGTTTGTTGTTTGAACCTGTAACATGGGCTTATAGTCTAAGGAGGAGTCATGTTCAATTTAAAGTTGCTGCAGAAAAACAAAACACTGAAATATGGAGTCCCTATGCTTGTAAGTAACTTTTATGCGACGATATTTACGGAGACAAAGCAGTTTAAGCTAATATTTGCTAGCAGCTTAGCTGTTTTATGAATGCATAACCCCACCGTGGTGCGTTTAAATGACTTCTTTTACAATTTCACTCCTAATATTGAAGTAAGATCTTGTATCTGGAACTTCATAATAGTATTAGTTGTTTTTCGTTTTGTCTTAGTTATAGTTTAATTGCGTGTTATAGCCCAATTTGGGCATTTTCTTTCTTTGCTGTAAGGATATTTATCTTCAATCGTGACTGTTTAACAGTATTTCAAACCGAATCCCAGGCTTCTATAGTTTCACTTTATTAGGTTTACAAATGTGAGTCGAAGCATCTTAAAGGTTGTAGTGCTTGGTTTTGGTGACAGTTTTAGGAAGGAAGCTGTATTTGTTCGTCTGATAGGCCTACAGGCCTATACAGTGGACTAAATCATTAAGGTTTTAGATGGTTAACAATTCTTGTTCTGTTTTGAAAGTCTTGGAAGCTACAGTGACTGTATCATTTATTTTCTTGTTTATTTACATACACTTTAACCAGAAATACAAAGCTTCTTTGATATCGCTTAGTCATACCACAGAGTACTGTGCAAAGGTCTCGAACCATTCCTGGATTCTTTATATTTTGCCTCCAAGGAGCCAGACTTCTTGTTTTTCTTGAAAGTGGTCTTCAGATTTTCTGAAGGTCTGTCAAAGTTTTTCTTTGGAGATTGACTGCCTTGTTCCCACTCATTTTCAGTCCAGTCCTTGTACTTGATCATTTTAAGAGGAATTTTGTTTTTTTTAAGCCCCTTAACACTCACCTATTAATCATTCAAGCATAAAAAAAGCCATCTAATCGAAAATATGATCCAGTGTTGCGTCTATACATAACAGAAAACAAAGTAACAAACTAAAAAAGAGGCTTTTTAAAATTTTTTTTACTAGTACCATGTCACGAAAACATAGTTTTTCCCTGTTTCTTTAGTTGAATCTATGAAAAATGTCAAAGGTCCAGTAAACTAGAAAATTGGAAGACAAAAGAATTCTCAGATCTGAAAACACTCTACAGCAGATAAACAGTGTCAGAAAGTCATATCCTTACGAAATAAGGGAAATAATCAGTCAAGGACATGACAGATGACCTCACAGATACATTTCACCCTTCAGATCCATCTACTGTTCACCTTATCACAAATCGTGTCACTGGCTGTCAGGAAGCCATTCTAAGGAAGGGAAACAAAGAGAAAAGCCTAAGGTATACGAAATTACACAGGAGCCAGGCTGAAAATCAGTGACAACAGGTCTGATGCAGTAAAGAATAGATATTTTATGAAATTTTTGGTTCAAACTGTCACCAACATGTGCAGAGGATCTCAGGAGACAGATACAATAATCTGTGTTTCATAGTATTTTATATTTGTATTTTATTGTACAGCACTTTGGTCAGCCTCGGTTGTTTTTAAATGTGCTTTATAAATAAACTTGACTTGACTTGACTGTTAAACAACATTGTAGAGGTCTGTCATGGTTTGAATTATGAACACAGAAAAGTACCATGAGATTTGATCCACCATGAGAAAGCATGTGATTGTCAACAGCTTAATTTTTCTGCTTGATATACTGTATTTACATGTGTGTTTATTTCAATAAATTGCTTGCTGATATTTACTGATTTACCTAGCAAAATATAACAAAGTGAGGAGTGGTTCCAGACTTTTGCACTGTGACAATGCTTATGGTTCCATTCTCTTATATTTCTTATTTCAGTTGCTGGTAGTTGGTGGTTCCTTTGGCTTGCGGGAGTTCACACAAATTCGGTATGATTCCCAGAAGATCAGAAAAAGGGTTTGTAGTTTGATTCCTTTTGTATTTTAAGAAGAAAAAAAAGGTTTGGTCAAGATTTATTCAAAGTCAGTTAATTGTCAGTTACATTTAAACTCCCAGATCTTTATGGTTACATAAACTGTTAAGTGGGAAAACCCCTTCCTATACAATGTAATTAAGTGTACAGTTAGCGGGTAAAATAATTTCTCTCTGTACAATACAGTAGACCAGGGGTGCCCAATCCTAGTCCTCGAGAGCTACCGTCCTGCAGCTTTTAGATTCATCCTTGTTCCAACACACCTGAATCAAATGAATGTCTTGTTATCAGGCCTTTGCCAAACTTGATGGCATGCTGAAGAGGTCATCAAACCATTTGATTCAGCTGTGTTGGAGTAGGGATGCATCTAAAAGCTGCAGGACAGTAGCTCTCGAGGACTAGGATTGGGCACCCCTGCAGTAGACAGTGTGCAAGTTCTCCACCTAGTGGTTGGAACTGTAATTGCAGCAGATTTCCTCCCAAGTGTAAAGTGTCAAAACAAAACACACTTTATGCCTCATTGTTAAGAGTCCTGGATTGTTACAGATCAGTACATTGTGGTCAATGTTTAAGACATCTGAATTGAATACTTAGTTTACCCATCTTTTCAGACAAGCGGTAGAGTCGGTAGAAGAGCAAGCTGGGAGAACAAGCTCTAATAATTCATTAAATGACAATCAATTCATTAAAATGACGAAAGGCTGGTCATTTATTAGAAGGCATTACAATCTGATAAGCTGGCTGTGAGGGGAAGTAACTGTTTTGTGCATATGTTGATGCGTGATACCTGGGTGGGAGCCAGATAGCAGGGACATCTTTTCTTATTACTGTCCATGTGAAGCCGTACTAGACAGATGATGATGATGATGATCATCATCATCATCATGGTGGAGTAGGAGGAGGAGGGCCCTGTGGCACTGTGCCTGTGCAGCAGCCTCCACACTTATCCCTCTCTTTTGATTGGGCCTGCAGCAAAGAGAGTCTTGTTCCTCTCTCTCTGACACTGTGGAGTAAAGGTTGAACTCTGCTGTGTGCGTGTTTGCATGGATAATTTAATGCATTGCATATCTAAAAAGTTGTATGCACATGATTAAAACCACTCTTACCGTTTTTAGCTAGCCTGTTATCGGCCAGTTTCATTATTTTGTTCTCGTAGATAAGTGCTCACTTAAGTCAGTGAAACCACTCAGAGTAAGTCACTGTGTGATCAAATTTGCATCTTCCCTTCAATGATTTGATTTAGCCTGGTGGCAGAGATGAACCTGAATGCCTTTTGTATTCCCTGTTCAGATTTTCGTGAACTTCCTTTATTTCTGACATACCCAGTTTGTACCCAGTTTCAGCTGCTAACACCTCCACAGCAGGTACCTGACTGAATACATAGGCTATTAATTCCCTGGTCTGAAGGCTCCAGAATATTCTATATATTATTAATAGGCTGTAGTAATGTAGGTCTAATTGTAAATCAATCATGGTGTTATGAAATTCATCAGTCAGCTGTGTAACTGCAGCATTATTGCTGTGAAATATTAGAACTCATTAAAAGTAATGATTCAGAATGGGATTCATTTCAGCCCTATTCTCAGGCAAAATCAATTTGAATTGCAAAGTCCTCATGGCTCGACTGGACTCAACTCTCTCTCCGATAACCTTCTTATATATATGTGTGTGTGCATGTGTGTGTATATGTAACTGAACTGGGTAATGTTGATGGCAATTCAAGGAGAACAATTTGTAGAGTAAAACAGGGTAAACTGGATCCTCCCTCAGCGTTTAGAGTTCTACACCAGTGAGACAAAGTGTAGAGTGTTTCTTACTTCTATTTATAGTCACAAGAAAAGTAGTTCACTTCTTCTGCATATGTCATCTTTTAAATAGCATAATACATAATATTTAATAACATTGTGGGAGACAAAATGGTGACCTCATTTGCAAGTTGCAACTATACAAACCTTCTCTTACCTCATTTTAGTACTTTTAATTTCCTCTTAACAAACTATCACCAAATCAGTCATTCAAGCAAGGGGAGCCTTTGCATAATCTCTTTATTTCTTACTGTTGGAATTTAATTTTGTGACGCTGTGACAGCTAAGTAAACATTTCATTTCCTCGCTTTTTCCCCCCCATCCTGCAGTTGGATCCTTCACTGGAGGCTAAAGTGAACATCCAGAGGCAGCCGGTCATACTGGAAGAAGAGTACGAGGTAAGGGGAACAAGGCTGTGAGACTAGCAGTGGAGTAGATCAAAGACTGACTTGTGTAGTGTGTCTGCAAAAAAGCTGGGAGAGCAAAAATCATACTTTTACGTTTCAAAATGCCTCACTGACAGAATTTTTGGTGCATTGTTAAAAATTTTAGGTACCAGGTTAATTTACAGGAAAGATTCACAAGATTGTGAGACCTGCTGTGATGTATTGTTTGGAGAAAGTGGCACAGACAGTAAGACAGGAGCTGGAGGTGTGGGAGTGGTGGAGATGCAGAAAGTGAAGATTTGGATGTGGACAAGACTGGAAATGAGTACATCGGAGAGGAAGCTCAGATTGAGTGGCTTGGAGACAACGCTGAGATGGTTTGGGGATGGTGGATGTATTGGACAAAAATGTTAAATATGGAGCTCAATAAAGGAAGAGGAGAGTTTGTGTGACAGCGGAGGATGTTAGGATAGGATGAGATGGAGGCAGATGATCCTCTTTTATATTTTTTTGTTTGTTTTTTCATTCAAGGCATCTTGGAGTTTAACTCTGCCTCCACTTATGGGTTTTTTTGCTCTGCAGAAGCTAAAGGAGACGAATTTGGACGAATGGAAGAACATCCGTGGCCCTCGTCCCTGGGAGGACTCCAGGGAGTACCAGGAGCAGCAGCGCAGGAAGCTGAGCAATAAAGACTGAGACTGGAGGACATCAGACTGAGCAGGCTGAACATAGACACACACATACACACTGTGAATTTTACAAGAATGAACTGTGGAGAGACCTGAGATTCAGTTATCGTAGTCTCTGCAGCTTCAGGACCTGGACTCTTTTGTCTTTGCTTGTGCAGGAATTCAGACTTGGGGAATATACATTAATAGGCGGTAATGGTTTCTTCTGGTTGTAACACGTTCACAGCTACTAGTCAGACTGATGTATCATCAGGACGATTTTTGCTGTTCACAGATAAATTCATGTGGTGTCCAATATTAAATAATGTTATCATTATTATTATTATTAATTTTCAGACATAATGCAGTCATAATACACATCCTGTCTCCACTGTTTTCAGCACGTGGAGCAGAGTAGGCTTCCCACCTGAATAGTTGGTGCTGCAGAGTCGAGCGGTGTTTTCTGATTTGCTGGAAAGTTGATAAACAATCATAATTTTTTTTACTCCCTAAATACCTGCATTATGATTGGCTCAAGCTTTCCATTACTACTATTATTATGCCATAGAAGCAAAACTGGTGTTGTAATTAAAAAAAGTTGATACTTATAATTTTATGCACAAATATAGGTCAGGTGTCACCTGTCTCAGCCAGCAGGTGGCCCAACTGTGTCCTGCTGCATCTTCCGCAAGGAAAGGATTATACATCCATGTATGATTTACATGACTCAATAAATTATTGTTGTTTATCCACAGTGTTGCCTTCACTTTCATTTTGTTTTTGACAAAAGCCGGTGGATGTGGTGGGTCTTTGTTTACAATGGTATTGCATTGATTTACCAGTTGGAAGCATAAAGGAATAAATAAGAGAACAGTCCAGCCTTTCCTCGGGCTTTATACTTCTCGACAGTAATCTGTTTTTCTGACAGTTATTACTTTGCACTGCGGTGGATTTATTGTGCTTATAATAGAAATAGTATTACCTTTTTGCTTTTTTGGTCCTAAAAACAAAAGAACATGATATTTTCTGTATGCAACAATGGCTCCAGATTTGTACGTTTAGGTAATGTGTGGGTGAGTGACAGATAATGCATGTGCTGCCTCATCTCATTCAGCTGTGAAATGAGATGTAATGAATATTCTTCAGGTGCATGAAAATGTCTTGGGATGCATTTTCCGCAATCCCTTTTTTACGTTCCTGACTTTTGAGCTGTTTTAATACAGAGTGTTCTTGGGCTCAGGAAACAAACAGCAGATCATATGTGAGGGTTATTTTTTTTTTCCCTCGCACAGGTTGTACAAAAATACATCTTGCTCAGAGTGCTGTTTTGTCATAGGCTGTTTGAATGTGTGGCAAAGCCGCCATGAAGTAGCAATCGCCTCTTATCCGCCAAACACCTCTGAATAACAAAGCGGAGTAATCAAGTGTTTGTAACAGGATTAGCGGATCACATCAAAGCTCTCGCGTCAGGCGGAGGGTTGATAAAAATGTCTGGTGTTTTGCGAAGAGGCTTCTAAAATTAGAATAGCCACATGTTGGTGCATTTGTAATCTTAGAGGTGAATCACACACTCGCGCTGGATGCTCCACCGGGTGGCCCCAAGGCTGTTTTTGATTAGATGAATACTGTCTAGAAATAAGAACTACAGCGAGGATGCTGCTGTTTCTTTGGGACAGAAAAGATATTGAGTTTGATGATGCTCATTAAGCTTGGCCTCAATATACTGAAGGGTTAGCTGTGGTGGTGGAAAAATGTATTTATTTATTTTTTTATTAAATAACAGGAACATTTGAAAATGTGATACAATAAAAAGTGACACATTCAAAGTACAAGGTTTTACTGGAAAATAAAGTAAAAGAAGCACTACAGTCAGGCTCTAACAAACAAATCAAACAGTTGTGGTAGAAAGGGAACTGGCAGTGTGTTTTTTCGTGATGTGGAAAAGTGTGTTCCAACAATTTTGACAAGATCATCAACATCACTGGATGAAATGCAGCCAAAAACCCTAAAAAATGAGTGAAAAAGCAGCCAGTGTCCAAAGAAAAACTTTTAAAGACATTAAGAGAACCTAGAAAACTATTACTCATGATCATTTTTACAAAAAATAACGAGAAAATCTGGCTCCTTGGAAGCAAAGATATAAAGAAATAAGCTGAAGATTTTTCTGTAACCTACTAACTATACTTGGACATGATAAATATTTGTCAGCATGAACGTTGTTGATATTAACATGGTAATAAATGGATCACAGCATGATAGTATTAGCAGTTAGCTTCCTCACAGACGTGCTTTCATCACTGCAGACTTTTGGCGTCGGTCTCCTAAACACAGATTGCACCATGTCCTGGAAAAAAAAAGAAAAACAAAAAGAAAGAAGATTCTTGGACGAAGAGTAACATGTCTAGGAAAGTGGGCCCTTCTCTTGCTAACAAGGAAATCTCTAGAAGACAAAATGATGTGTGAAATTAGGTGAGGTGGCTTTGCTTTCAGCTAAACATCCCACTCATTTAGCCATTTCTTTATTTCCTCCACAGCGTCCTACTTCACTGTACATTATATGGAAGTTATTTAGCTCAGTGTTTGGTGAACCGTGTAACCTTGTTAATTGTGTACGGCTCTACAGCCTCGCAGCTTTTCCACAGAGCCTACTTCAAGTGAGTCACGTGAAGAAGACTTAAGAGCGCTGAAGCAAAAGACATGTTACAGCTCTACAGTTCTACGATGAGGAGATAAAGCGGGGGTGTAGTCATCAGAGGCCAAAATAGGTCAGCCTGGAAGGCCTTGCTATCGTAAGTGAGCTGCCAAGATGTGTTATGAGATGGAGCCCATATTTGAAAAACATACGCCCATTCACATGCACTTCAATTTTTTATTAGAGAATGCAAGAAAATGCAATTAAATATTAAGCGGACGAGGCTAAACAAGGGGAAATGAAATTCAATATTTACCATGTAGTTTGATGAGAACTAATGAAATTTGAGAAACAAGAGTTGTGGAGTCGGTTGAGATTCAGGGCAATGTGACAACTGGGGCTCTCGAAATAATCTTGAGCATCTTCCAGTGGTCCTATTCTGCTCTGGGGCCCCTCCATCAGTCGTTTCCCCCTTTAATTAGCAGCCCTGCGAGTCTGGTTTTTAATCTGCCAGATCAACACAGCTCTGATGTGGAAACGCTGCAGAAAAAGCGTTCTGCTCTGTCCTTTTGGCCCTTGATGAATGAAAAATTCCCTCTCCGCAGATTCACTCACACATACCCCAGATGATGATTAATTACCACTGGTATTATCTCATGAGAAGACATTTTTCACAAGGATTGCAGACATGACTATTCACTTCAGTGAGAGAAATGCAGAATATAATATCTCATTTGTCATCATCGGGTTAATTCTCACACCAGACTCAAATCGCAACGTTTTGATATTTGTTACTTAATGCTAATCAGTGACAGCTTAACCAGCAGACTGTCACTTATATAGGGAATGGTAGTTTGATTAAAAATCATCACCAGAAAATTAAAAAGAAATACCGTGTCACTTTGATGACGCAAAGTAAACACTGGAAATTTGATTCTTTCCAGGAACTGTATTTATTGTGATCTTCGACGTTTTGATGAATGTGCTTTTTAGAGAACTCTAACTATGATTTACAGGCATGGTAAAAAAAAAAAGAAAAAGAACGTACGCCCACTATGTCCAGATTTTACATATCTGGACATAATAAAAACTATATCTAGTTCTTACCAGGTATTAATCTCTCAATATTATAAACAACAACACATATTACACAGTGTCGTTATTTAGTTTAAAAAAAAAAAGCTAAGTACACACCATGATCCACTTTTAGCACCAATAACTTGCAGTAATAAGTTTCTGTTTGATTTTATCACTCTCACATCAGTGTGGAGGAATTTTGCTTCACTCTTGTTATTTCAGTTCTTTGAGATTTGCAGAAATGTGTTGATGCAAAACAAACAAAGAACTGCACACATCTGTATTGCACTCATCTGATGCCGGCACCATTTTCTGTGCAATAAGTTCAAAAAGGCCAGTTTAGTTAGTACTTGTGGAAACCCCTCCTGCATGCCTGTGTCCCTTTTAGTAGGGTAGTCACTCCCTGACTGTCTATTGTCCTCTGTGTTATAATTGACTGAGGATTTGAATATTCTTCCTGGCTGGGGGCAAAATAATTAACATCATGGAAGAATAACTTCTGCATATCATTACAAATACAGGGCTTTCTCTGTAATATATCAATATGGAGTTATATATTTTAAAGAAACATTGATTTTTCTGTCTAAATTCAGTCATTTGTGAGTTAAAATGTTAATAACTCAATTATTAAACTTAATATTAAACTTTGTTTCATGATGATGCCTGGTATTAGACTCCATTCAGTCAGTATCAGTTTGTAGTTTCAGGATTTTTTATGATATATCTGTGAAATTTTATACATTAAAGGAAAATAACAGAGTTTTTATCAAATATGAAAACGGTCTTTAGTCAGGGAGGGTCTTCATTACCCTTCTGAGTCTCAGAGAGATGCAGAAAATAGAGACTTTTACCACCTGGAGGAGGGGGAAGAGAGGAGGAAAAGTGAGTCGAGAAATGGCCCTTGTGCTTATTTTATTTAGGTCCGCTTTCTCTCTTTTTCTTTCATTTCTATAAATAGACAGACGCTTGGCAGCTGAGGGGTAGTCCACGCAGAACAAATGCACCCCCTGGCTGTTTCACTTCATTCGCCACATAATGAGCCAGACGGAACACGCACAGATCGCCGCCGTCACTTCCACTCTCCCCGCGACCGAGGCAGGGGCCACACGTTGCCATGGAGATGTGGCCGCGGGGCACAGGGGCCCGGGCGATGTGACGCTAAGTCCCTCAGTCGAACTGACCTCTCCGCCTCGATCTGTGTCTCATCCGGTCTTCCTTCATATCGCCATCCCGTACTTTTGATGCTCCACCCTCCATCCTGTCCTTCTTTCTGTCTTTCATTCAGCACCATAAGGCACAAGGGAGATGAGTAGATGAATGTGGAGTCCAGTGTCCTACACTCGTCTTCTGTGCACCGTCCCTCTGATGTAATGGAGTCGGTGCGGGTATCCCTCACTCACCCATCTTCCCCTGCAAATATATTCCGGACCAGTGAACCACTGAATGCTGAGCTCCAATAGCTGCAGCTGCAGAAGTGGCACTCTTCATAGACAGGCAACACTATGTGAGCAAATACTGAAGTAAAAGTACATTCATCATATATTTGGGAAAGCTTAGTGCTTCCTCTCTATCTGCACTGCACTCAGTACAAATTTATGGACTGTCAGGTTTTTATTTGAGGAGAGGATTTATTGGTGCACAGTGGTAAAGCTTTTATTGCATTATAGAAAAAATAACCAGCTCTTCCTCTCAATTTGATTATGTGCATCCCCACCTAATCAAGCCAAAGCATGTATGTCTGGATGATGGGATAACGGTGATGGGGTTTGGCTAGATGCCACAAAAAGAAGAAAAGATTTCTAGTGCAGTGGAGGTGTGAGCTGTTCTACCATATTAGGATTTTTCCTTCTGGGACTATGACATTGTGAGGATATTTATATGGCAAACATATTCAAACATTTGAGCAAATTCTTTTAAAAATGCAGGACATTTTGTACAGCAATCTACTGTTATTTGTAAGCATAGATGCAGAATAAAAATGCTGGTCCCCCTACGGTGTAATTTGTTCCCATTTCTTGAGCTGAATCTATGAGAAATGCCAAAGATAACACTTTACTGGGCATAAAATAGTATTTTGGGTTTCCCCAGACAGCTATTAGCTGAAAACTCGGCATATCTCAGCAGGGTCCAGGGAACTTGAAAAGTGGAGGACAAAGAAGTGCCAGGCCTAAAAATGATCTACAGCAGATGAACTATGTCTGAAAGTCACGTCCTTAAGAAAAACAAATCAATCAAACAAAAAACTGACAAAGGACATAGGAGAGGTTGATCTCGCCCTTTGGTTGATCCATCTACTGTTCACTGAAGCCTCATCTGAATGCTGGACCTCAGAGGTCTCAGTGGATGGTGGTAGCTCTCAAGAAACCAAGTGTGGAGAAAAGCTGAGGTATGCCAAATTACACAAGAACTTGACTGAAAACCTCTGACAGCAGGTCTTATGGATTCATCAAATTTAGAATTTGATGAATCCAAATTCTGAATTTTTTGTTCAACTCATCGTCAGTATGTTTGAAGGAGGTCAAAATTGATGGAATTATGAACACAGAGTAGTACAATCAGATTTTAATTCACCATGCAATACTATCTGGAAATTAACTAACTGTCAACTGACCTAATTTTTCAGCATGAGAATGATCCCAAACAAACTGCCAACGCAGTAAAAGTATGCCTGAATAGAAAAAACACACAATAGAAGACGATCAGTCCTTGATTGGCCTCCCCAGAGCCTGGACTAGATTATTGAAGCATGAGAGCTTTGAATTTACTTTAAGAAGCCTGGAAAACTATTCCCGAAGACTAGTTAAAGTCTAGTAAAAGCTTTCCTAAGAGAGTTCAGGCTGTGATACCAAAGTCATACCACTTTCAGTCTTGTTACAATTGTAACAACTGTTTTTGCCTTATATACTGCATTCCCATGCATATTTCTGTGTTTCACTGCCCTTGCTTCTCATTTTAATTGCACAAAAGAAAAGTGGTGGCACAAGACTTTTGCACGGTTCTCTATGTGAGTCTCCTTTGCTGGGAGTATAAACTGCCTCTAAAATAAAAGCAGCCTCTCCTGAGTTCACTGTGTCTTGACAAAATAATGAGCGATGATTGAATGATAATTTTTCTGTTTCAGGCTACAATGTGCATCTGAGCTTCAACGCCAAATTGAATTTGCTGTAAAATTTTCCTTTTTGATGAGGCCATAAGAGACAAGTAAAACCAAGATTTTGCCTTTAAACTGTATTTATTTTTCTCTAATTCTTGAAAATTAGATGATAGATCTTCTTCTGATGCATCGTGGGTGGTAGTAGTGTGTGTCAGCTCATCTCAAGGATAGAAGGGGCTACCAGATGTGGTTACAGGTTTCTCAGGACATTACAAATGCTATAATCAAATGTCTACATGGTAGATAACACTAAAACTAATGTATAATGCCAGACAGCCATTTAGCTAAGCAGTGAAGACCAAAGCCATATTTTGATTTAACTCACACTCCAAGCATCTTTTAAGTCTTCAGAGTGACCGCCATCCCTGAGATCCTGATGCAAGGTGACTCTCTACCTTTCTTGTTTCACAGCTTCACTGTTCATTACTGCCTGTTGTAAGTGGACGTCGCCCAGGGGGTGATGTTGATGTTAACTTTCCCGATGACCCCTCCCTCCCGTTTCTCCCACTGGCCGCTCCCACAGTGCCTTTGCCTGGGTGGGCAAAGTTGTTGCATCTCAATCCTACAAATTATCAGCATGTGCAGAGTGCCGAGTGCAGCACAGAGAGAGAGAGTGAAATTACAAATCAGAAAATGCAAGTGCAGCACTATTCTCTCCTGCTATGCTGTTTTATTCCCCACTGCTGCTGCTGCTGCTGCTGGTGCTCCTGCGTGGTGTGGCATGCCGTTATCAAGCTTCTGTGGTAAAAACAGTGAAGAAAGAAATTAGCAAGGAGGAGCTGGAGAAAAGTTGCCTTATTCTGAAAATCAATGTCAGCAGTCAGTTTTCAGAGCTAAGACCATCAAGCCACCCTCCCCCTTGTAAGTGCTGCTCCTCTCAGTGGGTAGCACAAGCAGGCCTGGTGTGTTGATTACAAGTATAATCCATTAATCATCACTAAATGCATAGAGGACTTTGATGAGAGAGGCAAGAGCAGGCATTGAATTCCAATCATGTGATGCATGCTGGGTGCAGGTACACTTAAGCAGCACCAGTATGTCCAGTGTATTCTCGGCCTCCACCCTTTTTCCTGCAGATAAGAAAACTTCATTAAAAATCCAACTGTAGTCTCCATACTAATTACAGCATTGCATGTAGAGGAGTGGAGGATGAGGGAGTGCTGGCGTTTAGGACTACCTGGTCAGATTGGCTCATCATAGCAGCCCTGCACTCCTCACACACAGACACACACACACACAAAAACACACAGTCTGTCCATTTGGGGAGTGATTGTTTTTGAATCTCAGATTTGAATTCAACAAGCATGGAAATCTGCACAGGCTAATAAGATTCTGTACCACAGTGCCGGACTATGTAATTAAAATCGGATCCAATTGATTTTTCCTGCTTTGCATACAGGCTCCGTCCCAACAGAGAGGGACTCGGCATGCTGCAGTAAGAGTCTCTCCTTGTTGTTTCTAGACAGAGGAATAATTATTCATTATTGATTAACTGCTAATTATTTTAAAAGACTTTTAAATACTGGAATTAATTTTACATACAGTTTGGTTTGCTCTGGGAGTTTAAGGATTTCCCCCCCTCCCTCACAGTGCCTCAGGCCTGTATGATGCTATAATTAGAGGTGGTGGCGGTGTCAACATCCTCCTGCTTTGCTCCCGTCTCTGGGGCTTCGTCTGTCTCGTCAGCAGGGTGATTGTGCTGCATCAAGGACTGTGTGCCCAGCAAAGCTCTTATTGACTAGTAATGCATATAACTGGAGATGGAGATCATCGGGTTGTGCAGTGCAACTGAACAATGGGCACAACAACACAGAAGAGCAGATGAGAGATTATTGAGAATGTGCTCAGCAGGACCACCAAGTGATCCCTTGTCGATGGTAACCACATTCAAATAACTTGAATGAGTTTCCTTTTATGAAAGAATTATATGAATTAACACTCTTTTTTGATGTTATATATGTTTTCAGTTTTCTAATTCCTTGGTGATTTGATACATTTATAACCACATGCACTCAATATAAGTACAAACATGCTATAAAAGCTTTTGTTGCCCAGTTAATTTGTTACTTATAGTTGACTTACACCTTTTGTGCCCTGACACATTCAGTATGTTTTCATGTACTCCATCTGATTTTCTCAGGATCATTAATAGAATATCTCCTATTACTAATGTTACACCTCTAAAGGCAGCCTTTATCCCTAATGCTGATACTAATTAGGATGGTAAATGGAAATGGAATAGTAATTATATCATACTATTTTCTACTCTTACTGAGCACTCAAAGTGCTTTCTGCTTAGTGAATGACCTGCTCTGCCTCCTGAGCCACAGCCACCTGGATATAATTTGTATGTTGACAACTTGCAAGTGTTCTTGTTGTGTGATTGATTGTACCGCTGCCTGATGACAATATAATGCATCAAATGTGGGTTTAACTAGCAGGAACGACAGATTGTGGCGCCATCAATTTATTGTTTATTTTTCAGGGACTTCTGTGTTATAAACGTCCAACAAAGACTCTTATGAAAAAGCTTCTGTCGCCTGACATCAAACATAATAAATAAAAACAACAAGCACCAAAGACATCACTGAACATGCAGTTCTTCTAATGGCCACTTGAGGCTTGTTTCTTATAGATACCCACGCTAAAACGCCCACGAAAATTAAGAGTACATGCAGACAGCTTCAAAAAAGTATTGTATTTTAGATCTCACACGTTTTATTTGTGTTAATGAATATTTGCCACTTTGAACACAGGTGTCTGTAGGCAACAGATGGCTGCTAATCTGCGTCACTGAATTGGACCTCTTGACAGAGATTAAGGTGTTGGTTACTTTTGGAGCAAATTTTAATGTCATTATTTCACAAATAATAATTAACTGTACTAAGAGAGCAAGAGGAGGTGGTCAAGGAGAAGGAGGTCTTGGCGTCTCTGCGTAAGCTGCTGCCTGCACGACCCGGACTTGGTAGTTGGTAGAAGGTGGATGGATGTCCACCACTCCACGTCCACCTCTGAGTGACTCCAAAACAACAGAATTAAGGTTTTGAAGTGGCCTGGTCAAAGTCTGGACTTAAATCATATTGAGCTGCTTTGGAATGACCTTAAAAAAACTGTTCATACTAAAAAGGCCCTCCAGTGTGGCTGATTTAAAACAATTATGGAATAATTGTTATTTAATGATAATAATACTAATAATAGTGGGCCAAAATTCCTCCACAGCAATGTGAAATAGTCTGTGGCAGTTATGCAAAACACTTGATTGCTGTTCTTGCTGCCATGGCTCTAAGAAATGGTTCGACTTGCCTGCGTAAGGACACCTGTCACTCAACACAGACATCTGACTGACTCAGTCCTTCTGGTGGAAGAGTTATAAAACTAATTCCCCTCACCCCACAACTGTTCTGAATGATGTAGAGGTAGCCATTTTAACACGATAATCCGGGAGGATTGACTCCCTTTTGCAGGCAGCCTCTAGTGGCACCTAGGGGAACTGCAATTTTTGTCACTTGCCCTGCTTGGATTCAGCTGTAGCTTCTACTAACCAAGCTGGGAAGCACTGGCTGATAACTTCGTCTCTGAGATCAGCCATCATGACATAACAAAGTAGTGGGTTAAGAGTCCATGTTTGTGTGAATAAAACACGTGTGCTGATGTGTTGGGCCTTTAATGCTTGCTGGTATTTTAAGTTGGCTCTTCAAGTGCATGCCTACAGCCATTGTAGGTTATATAATAATGCTCATAAGATGGAAAGAAATTGTTAAGATTAGTTCATTATATCATATACACGTATCCAGAAAGCCTCGCGCGTTGGTTCTACTGTAAGATGTGGCCAGCCAGAGTAATTTTTCATCTTACTTCTGGGGCATATTGTATTTGCTAAAATTAACAAATGGTCCAAAGAACTACAAAATAAAAATAAAAACAAACCAGAAAAAACAGCGATTAGTTTTTATGTCAAAACCTTTGTGATCTCCTACCTCTCGATTATCCCCTTCCTCTCATTCTTAGCAGCAGCGGGCTGTGGGTCTGGAAGAGATTCATGGTTTGTGTTGCAGGTTTCTTCTCTCAGCTGATGGTGACGTAGTTGCGCGCCTAACCGAGTCTGTCTGTGTGACTTTTAGAAATGGGGGGCGGAGGGCTGTAGGGCGCAACCATTTCACACCATCATCGCGTGACAGTGGTTCTAATATTGATATCTATACATATTTTAAATATTACTCACGCGAGGACGGCACACTCATCTCCAGCGTTTACTGCAAGCTGCAGAAACTGACTTTGAGGGGAGCGCACAGGAGACACATCGCGGTCATTCCGATGGTGCGCAAAGTCCAGCAGACAGCCCTGGCAACTCAGAGAGCTGGATGCACAGCTGAGCTTTCCATGAACACACGATGTTTCAGATGAACCGGTGTGTGTCACATCTGTAGCGAAGACAGCAGGAGGGGAGCTTTACGCCAGTGTCTCTAACAGCCACATCACAGATTTCTTGCGCTATCGCAGCCGAGAGAGGAGGAGGAGGAGAGCGCTGATTCACGGCTTGCAGGAGGAGGGAGAGCCGTGCGGACGGGCTCAGAGGATCCATCTCCACCAAGGCTGCAACCTTAAAATACTGACCACCCCCCTCCTCCTCCTCCTCCTCCCTTGTCACTGACAGCTTTGCGACCCGGTCAATCCGTCAGACTGGGAGGATCCGGGCAGGAGGGCGCCAAGGCAGGAGAAGACCAAAGGCGATCACCTCTGGCCAGTTTGATCCAATCGCCAATATCGAGCAGGCTGGAGACCGAGACAGCGGCATCACTGGGGGATTTTGGTCCGAGGAGCACGTTAGACTAAAGAGATCCAAACAGCGAGGTTATTTTGAGACTGTTGGCAGGCTGAGCTGCGCGGTAAAACAATAATAAAGGGGGCGGACAGGAGCTATTTCGCAGTCTCTACATAAACTCCCCGGAATACAAATCCAGGTAGGTTACAATGAATAACGCATGATTCAAACTCGCAGGTATGTATATAGAACCTAGTCTTCGTGACATGGAGGGCAACTTGGTATGGCACAAAGACAGAATTTGAAATATAATATGTTGCTGAACACGAATCACATTAGATGCGTTTTAAGATGCAAAAACAGGCGATAGCTGGATGCGGTCTGTCACTCCGGAGCGCTTCATTCTGCCCAGGCTTTAACCTGTCTGTCCGCTCACACTGCTCCTCATGATTGTGCAGATATGATCCATTGCAACGGACTGAAATGGATTCGTGATACACTCTAATGGGTGTGCCATTAAAATAATTGGCGTCTGGCAACGCAACTGAAGGATACCGGTTGTTACAGCTTGCCGAGCTCATCATTGCTGGTGATTGGCTGAACACCTGGATTTCCAGTTTCACGTATGTGCTTTTATGTTTACGTTTATATCACGCTGTGTCTCAATTGGGAGTTAATATCTGAAGACGAGTGTCTCCTAGACATGTGCAGCCCAGGCCTGCATGCACACTATAAGTTAAACTGCGGACCTATAGTCTCTCCAGCAGGGATTCCCCCCTCAGGTAGTACTGACACTGGTACGGAGAGCGAAACGGCCTTCTGATGATTAATCAGCAACAGCTGAGGCTCCCTGTCTGCTGAGTCCATGTTTCACGGATCTCAGATAGCCTCCTTAAACAAGACCCCTCTTCCCAAAATAGAGAAAGAGCAACTGTCTCGTCCATAATGCTATCTGCATCTGTCAGGACATATAGAACGCTGTGTACAGTGATTACTATATGATGCACATGATAAGAAAATGTGCATTCTTCTGTTAAACCCTGCATGGTATACTTGCATACTTGTTTGACTGTTTTCTAATCCACAAATTGTTTACTAAAAAAGGATTTGACATCTAAGAAAAAGCTCAAAATAAAACCAAAAATATTTTCTGTTCAATTTAAGAAAAACAGCAAATTGACATTTTTAGCACCTTTAACAAGAAGAACGAAAAATCACTGAAATGATGATTTTGTGCAACACTGGCCTTTGTGCTGATTAACTGGAGGCTCCACATTAATGATAAATGTCTGTAACGCTTAACAGTTCTTGTTTTAGGCAACTTTTGCTAAAGGTTGTAGCTAAAAGTTGACAGGACTGTCTAATCTCAGCAAAATGAAATCAGTGTTAGGCTATGCTGTTGTTGTCCTTTGATAATTGTCTCTGTTTGGTTTTCAGGCCTGTAGGCTTCATCTTAAAATCTCCTCAAAAATGAAGCCAACAATCTGTTTGCATTTAATCTGCAGTAGCAACAACAGACTCAATATTTGTTGTTAATTATCTAGATTAGTCATCTATTAAATGTGTTTGGCATATGTAGATCAGACATTTTGACTTTCCCCCATCACTTCCCCAAGTTAAATTATATAAATACACAAAGAACTCTGCATATTCAGAATATCTCTTGAACTTCATTTTCTGAAGTAAAAAGTGTTTCAAATGTTTTCACTCCTAACTGTTTGTGGTTGAAGAGGTCACTGTTGGATTTAATTGGAAAACGTCAAATCTGATCTTTAGCCTTAATTTAGAAATGTCACTTGTGATGTGGTTCCTATGCTAATGTCCGGCATATGTTAATAACTTGGTCTTATCTGTTCATTTTTAGCACATTTTCGGGAGCTGCTGAACGGCCTCGATTAAATGCCCCTGCATTCACAATGCAAAATACAATCCTTAAAACAGTAATTAGTATGCAAATTGTTCTGTGTAGCTCCTAATTTAGGGGTCACGGTTCTAATGGTGATGCACGTAGAGTAATGGGATGGTTAAATCTCCACTGCCTAACAGCCCCCGAATGCAATTTGTGTGAAGATAGAAAATCAATATTTCAAAAACAAAATCCTCGCGGGGTCATACACCTGAACAGTCTCTCTGAGTGCTTAATGTAATTACTGTAATGAACTTTACTTTATTCCTTAAGATTATGTACTTTTGTGTCTTCGGTTAGTCAGTCAGTGAGTCAATCAATCAGCTCCTCGCTTTTAGGGCTGCAAATGCGAGGAAGGAATTTTTACATGCATAAGGAATGACTGTGCCCTTAAAATGGCAAAATCTACAGCTTAGAAAAGTACAAGTGTTTATTATTTGTCTTTTGGGAGGCATGAAAATGAGCACGACTATGGTTTACAGCTAAAAGATTTTTTCCAAGCATGATTTTATTCAGCTTGTGAAACTTATAAGTCTAATGGGATAAGACAGGAAGCAGTTACCAAGCAATTGACTCTCTGTGTCCAGTGTCACTGTATGGCATTATATCTTTAAAACCTCTCTGTCAGCCTGGTAGTTTGCTCTTGGATTCATGGGTATTTGGCTTGTTTGCCATTTTGTTTTACCTCTGTTTATCCAAGGCAGAGTGACTGAACACATTTGAGTTTTTTTCATCACTCCCCTTCCACACACATTACACTTGGAGGCACAAGAGTGCTGCTGCCTCAATTAAAGCTGCAGGAAATGACAGCAAAGTGTTAAAATCATAGGGGATCGCAGCTCATTGGAAGCAGCTTCAATCAATAATTTTATATTAACTGCAATGAATAAAAGGCGTCGTTTGTAGCGATAAACCAACAGCAAATTATCAGTTAACTCTGCAGGGCCCGTCTGTTCTCGCTTTGGTCCGTCCATCCGTCTTCTTCTGCTTATCCAATTCAAGGTCATAGTGAGGCTGGAGCCTCACACCAGCTGTCACATGCTGAGAGGTCGGGTACACCCTGGACAGGTCGCCAGTTTGTCGTGGGGCCAACAACCATTCACACTCATAACTACGGCCAATTTAGAATCACCAGTTAACCTCTGGCCTTGCAAAGAAGCCAGAGTACCCGGTGAGAACCCAGACAGGCCTGGCTAGAACATTCAAACTGCACACAGAAAGGCAGGGACGTTCTTGCTGTGAGGCGACAGTGCTAATCATCACACCAGCGTTTTACCCCTTTTTTGTTGGTCGTGATCTGGTTTTATCGTTTTGAAAGTGGTGAAAATTACCCCATAAGAGCGGTGTAATCTGCACAGCTCTTGCAGTGTAATTTTCAGCTGATTTGAGCGAAAAAGCTCTGAGAACCAGCTGCGCTCTACCTGTTCAGCACAACACTGGAGATAAACAGCGATAATATATAATGCAGCATTTAGCAGCTAATATATTTCCCACAGGAGTTATTACAGTAATAAGTTGGACAGGCAATGTACTTTTTAAATTCATGACCTGATTTTGAGTTGACACAATAGAAGATGATACACAGGAAAAACAGTGTGTTAAATGAAAATAAATAAATTTAACTAAGTCTGTTAAATGAAAATAATACAAAGACGGAGCATCAAATGCTGAAACTGTATCGTTATTTCTTTAAAAATATGTGCTTAGGGCAAATTTGAGCAAGCAGCACATTTAAAAAATAGACTGCAGAAGTGCAACAAAAGACTGTCACACCTGGTGGAACATTTCACAGCAAAGCAGGTTAATAGGTAACAAGACAAGGTATAAAAAGCATCCCAGAGAGGCTGAGCGTTTAAGAAGTAAAGATGAGTGGGGTTCACCTCTCTGTGAAAGACTGCATAGTCAAATGGAAAGGACTTTTTGGGGGTTTAATCTCAGAAAGTATATCAAATCATAAAAAAACAGGAAATCTGGTGACATCTAAAAAGCTGAAAACTGTTTTGGGAATCTGAAACAAGTTGTCTTTGTAAGGTTTGAATTTGCATTTGCAAAGGGGTTGAATAGCAGGACAGGGTATAGCAGCTGCCAGTCTTCGTTGTATTTGACAAAGAATGACAGTTTAACAAGTACAGAATCATTTAATTTAACAAAACTCAGAGAATTCTTAAAAATTTCCATTGCAAAACAAATTGGACTTGATTTTTGGGATTTCAGATGGCACGTCTTTAAAAACAGCCAACCTTCTGTTGTGGAAATCACCAAAAAGCAGCGCCAATGAACACAGTTCATCACTGCATCACAAATACAAGTTAAAACTCTTCCACTGAAAGAGAAAAACATGCATAAACATTATCCAGAAATGCTTCCGCTGTGTCTCATTTATGGTGGCAAAGGTTAAGTATGGTCTGACCAGAGAGATTTTGAAATTGACATCTTTATCAGGGGAAGCTTTGACTATTTTAACTATGCAAAAGCACACTGTGCATGTATTACAACAGCATGGCCCCACTGTAAGAGGCCAGGTGTGAAACTCACCTGGCCTGTCACCCACTGAAAATGTTTCATGCATTATGCGGCAAAAAAGTGACTGTTGAACAACTTAAACCTTTATCATCCATGAATGGTAAACATTTGTCTTTCTAAAGTGCTACAACTGCTGTGCCTGTTCCTAAAGCATACATAGTTTTATTAACAGTAGAGGTAATGCGACATAATGAATATGCCTCTTAAAATTTTTTTAAATTTTTATAATTGTTAATTCAAATCAGCTTTTATTTCTTTTTGGAAACAGCAGTGTGAATTAATTATTGCCATTCCCAACATGTATCATGCAGAGAGGCTGACCCTGTAGTCTTAAATCCTTTGTGCCTCATTGCAGTTTTTACCCCTCCACCCCAGCTTGTCACCATGCAATAAAACAGACAAGGAGAAGCTAGCAGCTCAGCAGTACTGCTCTTGATTTTAAAACAGGAAGAAGCACCTACTTAAGCCTTTCTCAGTAGCTTCAGCAACTCTTTAATACCTGCTTGTCAGTTTGACCATTTTCACATTTTTAAATTAAACGGCTAGTATGTGTTATTAAAGATTTATAGCACTAACAAGGGGAATGCACGCATTTTTTATTTAATTCCCCCAAAGTTTACTCTCGTCAGTGTCCAGGTCCAAACAAAGGCAAAAACTTGAGTTTTTAAATTCAAGTTACAACTTTGTCACTCAATTATTCCCCGGTTGGTTTTGTTTGTGCTCAGCGCTGTTGGTTCTCACAGGGATTGCATAGCTGGCTCCAGTCCATATAAATGGCTCTGCTGAGTCAGTTAAATTTCAGTTCCTTGTCTCCAGCTTCTGCTGCCGTTTGCTGTCATCCCATTTTCTATCCTCCAGATCAGTGTGCTGTGCTGCAATCAACGTCTTTTTTTTTTTTTTAACATCAGAGGATTGTTATATCGAGCTGAGATCGCCTCTGTATCACCTCTAAAAAGACTCATCTCTGTGGATGTTATTGAGGTTATGATCTCTCAAAAAGACATCATTATAGTTCTGCAAGTGACGCAATTATTTATACCTGTGAACCATTAAATTAGAGATATTAAGGATAATTTATTCCAGAATAGATGAACTGATTTTATCAACCCTTGCACACAAGACCTTGACAGAGATTTTCCCGTTTTTTTTGCAGATTTCACAGAAGGTGTGCGTTACCATGGTCCTATCCAATATTTAGCTTTTGAATTGGTGTGCTTTTTAAAACAATATGCCACCAACTGTTTGCTCTGCACACCTCCAATAAAAGTTTTTTCAGCTATCCAAATTAGCCAGCGGTCCACGCGGATGATATCATATCCAAAAACATCACCTGGGAGTTCAAGTAGTTGGTGTTATTGTAAGAGGCTTTCAGATTGAATGAGCTAAATCAAATAAGAAAGGTGCATTACATTGCATAAAATATGTCCTTTAATGGATCTCTTTTTTTCTGAGAGTGCTTTAAATTGCCATGGGTTTGTATTGTACACCTTTTAGTGCAGGGTGGCCCCAGAGGTAATCAACCCTTTAAGCAGGAATCAGAACATAAGAATGCACTTTTTACGTACAAATTGAAAAAAGACTTGAACTAGATTTAGCTCGACAAACGCAAAGGGAAGTGTGACGGTAATATAAAAATGTAATCCCCTGGTGAATTTTGGGTAGCGTTAATAACTTACCCTGCATGTATCTCTCTAAAGAGATCATTTTAATTCAGACTAAACTGCCTGTGAGCCTCAGGAGGTCCAGAGGTGTTGTGGAGGCTGCATAGAGGGTCCCATCCAACTCACTGAACCGCTAAACAATCGGGTAACACCAAGGAGAGAGCCTTTATAATAATTCCCCCCTGTGTTATATCATCTAAGTTTTGGGGTGGTCAACTGTTCATTATGCTCCTGCTGCCTTAGGCCCCAGCTGTTAGCATCAAAAGGATGGTCGAGTCGTATCTCATAAGAGCTGAAGAGGTGCGTAAAATGCTTAGCTAGGGCTTTTATGAATTTGGACAGTGTCTGCATTGCTATCGTAATGCTGCTCTCTCTTGCAGAAGTGGTAAGTGCGCGTTTAGGGCTCAGTGTATAATGAATTTGGACGGGACATCTGTAGCCTTTGTTTCACTTTGCCTCTTGACAATCTCCTGCCTCCCTGCTGCTGTTTTTTTTGCCAATGCGACATTTTGGACAGTGCTTAGTTTGGCAACATTGCATGCCTGCTGAGCGAGCTGTTCGGTTCAGAGCTGTGTATTACCCGAGAGATTTCAGACAATCACGCTCAAACCCACATTATTTGTTGCACGTATCCACATCTCAAATCAAAATAAAGTTTATGATTGGAAATGAGCCCGCAGGCTGTAATTTTATTAAACTAATGTTGTCTGCATTGCTCACATATTCATTTACCGACCTGAATCGCTGAGCATTTTCGGAGATAACATAAAGATCTCATGAAAATGGTGTTTGTGAAGTAGAAAGCAGAAACCCAATTAAGCCGCACAGAAGGATGGTTGGATAATTTGAATTCTTGCGCTCATTTAAAATTAAGAAATTCTTTTCTTGCTTCAGTCCGTGTTTGTTTCTCCCCGTGAAATGCAAACACAGTCTTGCAGACTTGTATCACTTGAAGTTTAAAATGATGTGAAAATACCCTGAGGTTGGATACTCCTTCCATTATGTCATTACATTAAATATTAAATTATTATGTAACTATTGAGAATGCACTGTACTCTAGTACAATAATATTTATCTGGTACTAAAAATATTCAAGGCAAAAAAAAAAAAAGCCTACAAAGCGATGTGGGGCAGTTGCTTTGTAAGGCTGAAAATAAAGTCTTTCATTCTTGTAATAAACTATATAATATCTGTTGTTTCTGTCTGGTGTGTTTAGGTGGTGGGCGGAGGAAAGACACAGCCCAGTGCTGGATCCCAGAGGGACCGTCAGTGTGGTAAGGACCCTTGAGACGAAGGAGGGTGCATGGAGGGTTCAAAGCCTGTAAAACCAGGGTCTTCAGCCTGCCTCTGGTTGGGGCTGGTCTCTGTGGCTGTAGCCTTCCTTTGTACAGAGGCCCGGACCACTCCGAGCCCTCTGCTCAGCCCCAGCAATGGCACCTGCAAAGGGAACACAAAGTGTCATACAGGGATTATCCTGCCCATCTGGTATCCTGAGGATCCTTCCATGGGAGACAAGATTGCACGGGTCATTGTCTATTTCGTGGCACTGATCTACATGTTCCTCGGAGTATCCATCATTGCTGACCGTTTTATGGCTGCCATTGAGGTCATCACCTCCCAAGAGAGAGAAATTGTTATCAAAAGGCCCAATGGGGAAACAACCACCACCACGATCCGTGTGTGGAATGAAACGGTCTCCAATCTTACCCTCATGGCCTTGGGCTCATCCGCTCCTGAGATCATGCTTTCTGTAATCGAAGTTTGTGGACATGAATTCAAATCGGGTGAGCTTGGGCCCTCCACAATCGTTGGCAGTGCAGCTTTCAATATGTTTGTCATCATTGGCCTCTGCGTGTCTGTCATCCCCCAAGGCGAGGTACGAAAGGTCAAGCACCTCAGAGTGTTCTTTGTCACTGCAGGCTGGAGTATCTTTGCCTACATCTGGCTCTACATGATCCTGGCTGTGTTTTCTCCCAATGAAGTCCAAGTCTGGGAGGGTCTAGTCACACTGGCCTTCTTCCCCATATGTGTAGTCCTCGCATGGGTGGCAGACAGACGACTGCTCTTCTATAAGTTCATGCACAAGAAGTACCGCACTGAAAAACACAGGGGTGTCATCATTGAGACCGAGACCGAACGCTCCAAGGGGATTGAAATGGACGGAAAGATGGTAAACTCTCACTTCATGGATGGAGGTGCGACCAGCAATCTGATTGGTCTGATCGAGAGCAAAGAGGTAGATGAGTCCCGACGTGATATGATTCGCATCTTGAAAGACCTGAAGCAGAAGCACCCGGAGAAAGAGTTGGATCAGCTTGTTGAGATGGCCAACTATTACGCTCTCTCGCACCAGCAAAAGAGCCGTGCCTTTTACCGCATTCAAGCTACGCGCATGATGACCGGAGCTGGAAATATCCTGAAAAAACACGTAGCAGAACAGGCGAAAAAGAGCGCCAGCGTGCAGGAGGTGCACGTGGAGGAACCAGAAGAGTATGTTTCCCGGATCGCTTTCGAGCCTGCTGTCTACCAGTGCCTCGAGAACTGCGGGGCCGTTATTCTGACCATCACCAGAAAAGGAGGCGACATCAATAAGACTATCTACGTGGATTATAAGACGGAGGATGGCTCGGCTAATGCCGGGGCAGACTATGAGTTCACGGAGGGTACGGTAGTATTCAAACCCGGAGAGATGATCAAGGAAATAAGCATTGGCATCATAGATGATGACATCTTCGAAGAGGACGAGCACTTCTTTGTACGTCTCAGTAATCTGCGCGTCTTGGAAACTGAGGATGAGGTGTTGTCCGCCAACAGTCTCCCATATCCAAAGGCGGTGTTGGGGTTCCCCACTGTGGCCACTGTGACCATTCTGGACGACGATCATTCAGGCATCTTCACCTTTGAGAGTAACTCAGCCCATGTCAGTGAGAGCATCGGTATCATGGAAGTCAAAGTGTTGAGGACTTCTGGGGCAAGGGGGACGGTCATCGTGCCTTATCGCACTGTGGAGGGACTTGCCAAAGGAGGAGGAGAGGACTTTGAAGATACATACGGAGAGCTCGAGTTCAAAAATGATGAAACCTGGTAAGGCAGCAACATTTTCTTTGTGTGGTTGGAGAGGAGTTGCTTTTTCTTATTGTGTTCTTGGTATTTTTATGTATCAAGCTTACTCAAAATGAAATGCACCCAGGAGTCATTGATAATTTTGGGTTAGTTTAAACTCACTGATTTATGTCTTGATTTTGAATTGCAGTTTGATGCCGGTATACCTTTCTAGAAATAATATACTATTTGATAGCTTCAAAGATATTCAGCAGTCTGCGAGAAAGCTGTGAGAATCTCGTCACATTCAGCATTTGCTTTGAAAAAAGATATTGTCTTCTTTGCCTGTTGACATCATTTAGTTTGGAGCATACTTTGATAACCTGTTCATGTGCAGCGTGCACTCATCACGCTGTGAACTTTAAATGCCTTTTTTTCTTTACATGGTTGGGTGATGTATCCTCTCATCTGAGCGTGCACTCTATATCCCCTTGTTTTCCCGTCAGGAGATTTTGCTGTGCTTTGGTAGCAATCCTGTGTGTGTGTCGCATGCAATAGGGATTCAACTTTTGGATTCGTTACACGACCGTGGAAACAGGAAGTCCTTAAGTAACCCCCCTAGCCCTACTCCCCCCAAGCTTCTCTAATCCTTGCTGCTTTTGTTTTGTCAAACTCTGGGATTTTGCTCGCTTCCTTTTTTTTTTTGGTTTTGTTTCCGTGTCTCTCCACTTCAGCAAGCACGAATGGAAACAGATAATAAAAGAGAAAATTAAATCTTCTTACATGGCATTGTTTTAGGTTAGCAGGTGGACTGTGACATGGTGAGACATGTTGGTGCGATTCCTCCATGAGGCAGCCCAAATTTAAAAAAACCCTGAATTTAATCTAAATAGTACACTTATGTAAATTGTGTGTGTTGTGTAGCCTTGTCAGCTGTACCATCTGTGTACAATATTGCCCAACAACAACAACAATGAAAAAAAAAAAAAAAAACCCACATAGGCTTACAAATGAGTGGGCATTTTTGGCGGTTTTTGCAATAACACCAACATACCATACTGTAGCAGAAATTTTATCAGGGCCATATATTGTATGACACTGCTGCATTAAAAAAAAAGATGTATACAAAGCAGTCTCCAGGATACTGGCTTGTACACAAAAGTGTGGCTCTTAAAAAATATTGATTTGTTTATTTCACAGCTTGCATCCGTTTGCCTCTCACATATTGGTCTGCAGGCACTGAATCAAAGTGACATACATCTGTGACATTCCCTTCCGCCGCCAATCAGGACCCTCTCAGTGTGCCGTGGCTGACTGGCAGGGACTGTGCTCCAGGGTGTGGGTTCCTGAGGGCTGAGGCAGCCCAGGGGAACGGGGGGGGGGGTGTCGGGGTGATCAGCATGCTCTCGGGGCCCGTTGAGCTTTCAGGCTTTTGCTTGATTTATGTGAGAGATGCTTTTTTGGAGCTGGGCTTGAAGGCTGCTGAGGGAGTTAGAAGGGAGAGATGCGGAGAGAGACTGCTGTGATGCTGTCGGCATTGTGAGGGAATGTTAGCGTATCGATCTGTTCATTGTGTTGAGCATCATGCTGCGAGCTTCTTACAGTGCGGCACAGCTTCAATATGAGTGCACAACACTGTAAATTGATAAAGACCAATCATGTGTTAGAAGCAGAATTAGCAAACATTTCTTTAAAACGGTACAAACTATTTTCGTTATTGCATATTCGATGCGTTCAATCTCACAATATAAACAAGCCCGGGAAAAAAATGAGAATCCATGTTGAAATAATTAAAGGAATGCTTTTATTAATTTTTAATTTTTACCCTTAATCTAAACACGTAGCTTCAAGCCACAGCCTGCAAGCCTAGCTTAGCATAAACACTGGAAAAGGGGGTGATAAGCGAGCCAGGCTCTCTGTAATGGTAACTAAATCCTCCTAACAAGCATTTGTAAAGCTCACTAATACTCTTTATAGCATCTATCTTTGTATTGAATGGGGTGAACAATCTGGATTAACATGATGGTGGATTTTTAACTGTTTCTGTCTTAGTGTTTTAGTTGTAGCTAAATTATAAATTATCAGTCCCGTGTAACAGAATGAAAGGCTGTATTTGAAAAATGCAAACACTTTTCATGCTTTGTTAATTTAAAGTCATTTTAGTTCTTATGTCACATGCAGACCAATTTAAGGTCAAGTTGGCTTGGCAGTTAAAACCAATATGTAATAACTTGTATATTTAACAAAAAATGGCCTTTAAAAAATCATTTATCAATAATTAACCATTAGGTCTTAGTTATGCCACTTAATTATTACTCTCCTGGTATTATATATGCAATGCAATTCACAGAACACTCTCACTCTAAAAAAGGACATATCCAAGGGTCGACCTGGCCCCATCCAGCTGTTTCCGGTTCTGATCTGATACCAATACCTGTACTGTGTACCGAGTATCACTATTAATTATTATATCATATTAATAATCTGGCTGTCAGGAAGAGATTAGGAACCATTCTTAAACAACTTGAATGTAACAAATATAAATATATCCAAGCATATAAATTTAGAACTTTTTTCTTTTGTATTTATTGATGAAATAATAAATGAAAACAGGCCCAGGATACATACAGTAATTTATTTACATTATTGTGCACTGGTGTCATTTCAACCTGCTGTCATTTGAAGTGACACCAGTGCACTTTCTCCTCAGGAGACAACTGAAGTGAAATAATATTTAATCCAGTTGACAACACCATAAATAGCATAATAAAAGCTCAACAACAAGTATTGCACTCACCCAACTCTCTTCTCTGACTGAATGTAAGTAGTAAAATAAACAAGCGAGGGAGAGACAGAGAGAGAGAGAGAGACAGCATCCCGTTGTTGGAGCTTTTCATTCTTGTCAGCTCACTTTGACCACAGTTTGCAGTGAAGTGAAAAATCTTTGCAAACATACAGATAGAAGCTGTTGGTGTAGCAGCATGAGATACCTCCAAACTGCTGTCCCTCTGCTGTTAGCTTCCTCCATGCTACATTAACTCTGCCGATAGCTCCCGCCATCCAGTGATGAAGTAAACTCAGAACAGCGTAAAACTGAACTGAATAGATCGGCTCATTGTCACCAATAGCCAATCCAGCTTTTTGGGTCAGTATCGGTCCGATATCTGATCCAGATATCAGATCGGCACTTCCTTACTCATCAGCACTTGTACTTTACGTCTCTATGATTCAAACAACTTGTTGTGATCTTGAAACGCTTCCGCCTTTCCATGCATTTCCATTCCTGTGCTGATGTTACCACATCAGAAATCTCAGTACATTTTCTTTTTTATTTGAATTGATAATGGATTCTTTGCAGTTTCTTTTACTTTGCAAAGCCCCTCAGTTTGGCAGAACAGCACCTTTTTGGCATGCTGCTTTTGGCAAATGGGCCTTATGTTTGGCACCCTCTCTTTCAAACTCATTTTAAACTAAGAAGGAGCTAAATGAATTTCCAAAACACCTCCTGAAACATAGCCTTACTCTATTATACATGCACCAAGGATGTGAAAATTTGTGTCAACATTTTGCAATGAATTATGAGGCAAAGGTTAAGGACGGTGAAAAAAGTCAACCTTTGATTCTTTTAGTGAGCTCTAAAATCATAGTCTGGCTTTTAAATCAGCGATAAATATCAACTCTGAGATTTTCACTGGCAGTGGAAAGAAAAGGCTGTGCACTTTAAGGAAGGAATTATATGGTATGCAAATAAAAAGTCAGTAAATGAGCAAAGGATTTATTTTTCCTGCAGTTATATAGACATAACGTGTGTCAGTCTGTACAGAAGCAAAGGCTACAAAATAAGACTTTTGTTGTGAAAGCACATCCTGAAACATTGTAGGTATTGAACACCGTCAGTGTTGATGAATGTACTTGTATGCAGTAATGACAAATGTTGAATGAATTTTCAGTTAAACAGTTAAAATAATGAAAATTGTCAAAGAGCATCAACACGCTCCGGTATTAATATGAAAGTCTTTGCTTCTCTCTGCAGAGACTACTGGATCTTTTGTAGAATGGCAGACTGCTGTTTCAGAACTCCCAACAAATCTCCAGAAATTTCCATAATTACACTTGGATAGTGATGAATTAGATTCGGTGTGCATCCATAAAAAAGACAGAGAGGAGCAGTGGAAGTGACAGCTTCATCCAGAAGCATACCAGAAGATTCATGAGAACATTTCCATGTACAAAACAAAAGGGATGAATGTGTAGAATATTCACTAAAGGCATAATTACAACGATGTTTCTTCCACTGCCTTGAAAGCTCTCCTCGGGGTCGTTTTCATGCTCTTTACATGAAAAAATACTGAATTTATTTCCCTCCTTTGCGTTCACATTTATATTTGAAAATGGGAATCTTCTGTTTATTTCCACTTTGCAGGAGGATTCCCTGTTTGGCATACATATAAAAATGCTCCTGACGCTAATTCATTGGTAACTGTGACAGCTGAGTGAGGGCAGAGTCTGAAGAGCAGGGCATTTTTGATGCCCTATAGGGCAATGAGACCACATAGTGCTTCCACTCTTTCACTCTTCCTTTTGTTCTCCCCATGTTTTATGAGGCATTGACTTTCAATCTCTTTTGACATACTTTGGTCCCATTGTTAACAACCAGACTGGAAATGTATTAGAGTCCTAATCTGGAGCTCTGGAATACATCACTTCACTTCTTAGCTGGACAATTACTCTCATAGTTCAGTTATTGGTGCCAGTAATTATGGTCCAAGCCAACTGGTATGAATCTCATCAAGATAACATAAGCGTCTTATATTATACCTCTAAAATTGGTGGTCAAAGCTGCACAGTAACTTTTGACTCCAAGATTGCTTCCTAATAAATTATTAATTTTGGCTAATTTAACTGGTGCACATTTCAAAAATTCATAAAAGGAATTCACAGACCAGTGGGTAGCTACATCCCTCATTTATAATTGCAGCTAACCGTTACCATATATTGATTTGTATCACTTTGTTTTTTTCCTAATCAATTAATTGATTACAAAATCCGAATAAAAACAGTGAAAAATCTTTCCTAATCAACCCTCAGACCCCAAATACAATCCAGATGTATTTGATTTACAATGTTACAACAATTTATTTATTAAATTATTAATTTCATTTAAATTGATAGTAATGTAATTTAATTAATTATATTATTTAATTATATTATGCTTAATTATAAATGTTAGAAATATGATTATTATATGATTAAATATTATTTATCAATAATTATTAAGCAATGATTACGATTGCTGCAGTTTATACTCATTAATTAATTGATTAGGATGAACATAATAAGAAATTTGGGAGCCCTAATGTGTCACAAAACCAGCATCTTTCATAGATAAAGCTCATCTTATTTACCAATAAGTAGATATGACTGTGATATTCTAAGTTCAGTGCAGCCGTACTAAACCAACTAATTTCTTTTCCCCTCTTACACATTTTAAAAAGCAAGAAGGATTAACATAGCCAGTATTTTACAGGAAAAAACAGATCCTATTGTTACAGTTGTGCAGCTTAGTAGTAGGGTTGGGTAACTTTTTGAATGGTACCACGCTAAAGGCTTTACTCATTGTCAAAAAATAAATCCAAACAATAAATTATGGAAAAAGACAGATTTTTCTGAAAACAATTTATTCAGCTATCTGATTATTTACTTAGAGAAGATGTTGATGAAGCTGTCAGTGTCTCACTCAGATCTCATGACATTGTCATAATCCATAATCCATAGCTTCTTATAGGTTAGTGACAGATGTGCTAACATTAGCTGCAGCGTCTTTGGTAAATTTGACTTTCAGGCTATCACCACTTTACCAAAGACAACAAGAACAAAAAATACCCTCAGCTTCCTGGAGGTTTCTGGCTGACGGTGGATTGGCAAAAAAAAGTGCTGCACCAATAACTTCCCAACAATTGCCGGCATTTATAGTAAAACTTGAAAAAGTGCAATATAATCAGAAATAAAGAAAGTTGCTTGTTAAAGTAAAGAGGTGCAGCTAACATGTTTCAAAAGTCACAACTTTTGCTTTTAATGCACATGGTTTCCATTTCCAATTTATGTCACACAGTCTCACCACAGCTTAGAGAGCAGCTGGGCAGTGTTTGTAGAGAAATAAGTCACTTCAATTCAAACTATGACTGCAGCCATATGCAAGCAAACCAAGCAATCATAAGGAGTTTTTTGGCAACTGGTTGGGAAATATAAATTTTTTCTTTAGCGACAGATGGTTCTCTGATCAGTCTGTAAACCTGCAGTACTGTGGTTCCAGCAATCGCTACCATTCAACAGTCACCAACCTCCACCAATCACTCACAACCGGTTGGGGAATACTGATGGTCACAGTCCAGTCTCTAGACCTATATACATGAGACCTTATGCACTTGATCCTGGACTGTCAGCCTAACTGTCACAAAATGATGGACAGGTTACTATCATATGCTCACGTATTTGCAAAACCTCACATTGGTTGATCATCTCCTGTTTCAGCAGCTATCCTCAAAGCCAAGTCCTTGAGTTTGAATAATTACTAAAGAAAAATGACTATTGGCTGCTTCCCTGACCTGAATATCCATGTGTGTTGAAGAAGACACCTCAGACTTCTTAGTCTCCGACTGAATTTTTGTTTTGACAAGATGAATAATCAAGAAAATTACTGAAATAGTCCAAAGGTGAGGTAGAGAGTAGTGGGTAACAGGCTGAAGGGGACTGCAGAAACTTTAACTGTCAGGTTAAGTATTATTTCCCTTTGTGACCTTTGTGACCCCTCACTTGTGTCTTGGGGTTTGAGGGGTGGCTGTTCTTATCTTTAGCTGAGGAGCCATTGGTATTAAGCTGCTGAGAATAATAAATGTAGGCCTCCGTTTCCTTTGACCCATTAAAGATAACACAGCTGTGAAGTGGAGATGCTCCATCCCTCCGGAGAGACGGCTGTTTAACCAGGCACTGAAAGATTCATAAACAAATGAGTGGTGTGCAGCAGACAGACCTGAATCACCTACAGTAATTGCCACAGTAGTTACGCCTCTGCGAGCACGCCTCTGTGCTTGTAAACTCGCCTTATATTTTTATATGAAAAACATTGCATTGGGGGTTGTGTTGTGCTCATAAGGAGATGAACGCCCACCTCCTCTAAATCCCCTCACGCAACATTTTTCCTTAATATCTAAGCAATGTGTAGCTGTAACCCCCTCTGGGTGTCATGACTGACAGAACACATGTCCACACTGATCCTCATCCTGCTGACCACTCAGCTTTTCCTCCTGCTAGCACTTTTCCAGACATCCTGGAATAGGCCCATGAGGTTTACCTTACCACCTTGCAGCCAGCCCTCTCACACAGCCAGGATCCTCTCCAGCTCAGCTAATCATATTTTACACTGTGCTTCTGTTGTTTTATTCATGCTAGCCACATAGTGTGTGTTCTTTCAATAATTGGAATGTGTCTTTGTGTTTTTATGCCACCTCAGGGTGCAGGCAGACTTTGTTTTCTTGGTTAAAGTGTTGAAGTTGTTTTGGGCATTTTTGTTTTTTCCTTCATTGCAATTTACATCAAGTTAAAAGGGAAACGGGTCTTGCAGGGAAAATTCTCCTCACGTGTAGGTTAACATCAGTCAGATTTTGGTTTGAAAGGTGATATTTTTTAAAAGGTATTTATATTATAGCTGTATTTCATAGTGAAGCTTGCTCTAAATATAGAAATTTGAATGTTGATAATACATCAGCCATCTTTGCTCCCGAATTAAGTCCAATTTTAACCTGTGTATCTAAGTCTTGACCTGCATGTCACCAGATCGATAAATCAGTAGTTATGGGCGGGCCTTTGAAAGGTCACAGGTCACCAATACTATTAGAGTTCATCCTCTTGGGGACCATGGGTTTTTCCATTCCATGTTTTCATTTCTTTTTGCAGATAAAGAAATATTTCTCCCATTAAATGAATATTCACCTGAAGGATTAAGTCAGTGAAGCGTCCTCTGCAAATCACAAGTGTTTGCTGTAAGTTTCATGCCAATCCAGCCAAGAAACTTCTGCAGGAGACAAAGATTTTTTACCTAATTGTGACACTAGGGAAATAATCTGGGAATCACACAACACGAATTGCTGTGCTTGAGCCCTCAGTGCTTGTAGCAGTTCTTTGTAGAAGAGCAAGAAGCTTTAGGCTAGATTATGATGACAAACTGTTAAACATCCATCTTCCTAGAAAGATGAAGCAATTTTGAAGTGGTCTGTTGTGACGAGTGCCACAGTGAGTATGCACATAACTTCTATAGCTAGAGTTTGCTTTGCAGTGTGCTAAGATGACAAGTGATGCACTGAAGGATGTTTTTGCCTGTTTTTCAGCAGCTAAATAGTCTGTAAAGAGCTTTCAAGAGGATGAAAAATTACATCTGGAATGGCTGAAATTAATTTTTGGAAGCAGTCTTTCCTTCAGTTCCTTCCAAGTGGTTGTGTTGCTCAGCAATACTTAGAGTATATGCTAAAGCTAACCTACCTGTGGCTGCAATGCAGAAAATGTGTCTTTTTGAGGGGTAATTGGTGCAGCTAGATGTTTCCTCTTACCATCAAGGGTCAGTTTTTGCTTCATAGAAGCTGTATGAGTTTAAGTTGAAAGGAGCGCTCTTTACATAGGTTTTGCATTATTTATTAGGGTGTATTCCAGTTGGCTGGAGGTAAATACAGGGCTACACCTCCAACCAGTCACAGTCATGAAAGGTCATAAATAATAAAGATATGATATAAATAGCTTCTGGAAACAGCCTACTGGAGGTCAGATGAGAGTCTGAGTTGTAAAGAAAAAATAATCAGAACAATTGGATAACATTACAAAAAAGTATAAAATAGTAAAATGAGAGCCAAACAAATGTTTCACACAGGCTCTAACCACAGACGTACAGTAGCAGAGGATTCATGAAAACATTTCCTCTGCCAACTTAGTGTACCTTTTACACTTTGGTCCTACTTACAAATACCGTAGAGGAACCCGCACATACAAACACACACCAACACACTAAATCACGTACAGGTTTAGTGGTATTAAATATGCTGCCTGTGCGTTTGTTTCTCTCAGTTGGGGGAATGCAATTAAGTTAAAGCTTATTTATAACCCAGTTCAGTGCAGGGCGTGTTGCCAGCTCTGAGCCCCCCCCCCACCCCTCCGCACCCCCAGAGTGTATGTGTTTAAATCTGACTGGGATCGTATATTCAGGCTCCCCAAACTTTTGACAGCTTCTCCAGCCTAATGGAGTTAGGATGGAAGTAAGTGCATCAGTTTGACCCATGTGACTGTCAGAACATTTAGCTGCAGATGTTTTAACAAAGGCACCCTGCACTAATTTACAATTTGCTTTCGTTCTATAACAGATGACTATTCATAGCTATAGAGATCTATTCATACATGGTGATTTAATAGTGTAAAGTTATAATTTTAAGTGCTCATTCAACAGAACAGTGATTCTTTCAGAGACTGGATCAGCATTGTATTGTAGGGCTATTTCACCTTAAATCTGCAGGTATTCAAAGCAATAATAAAATGTTTAAATAATTCAGCAAAATGCCTCCTTTAATTAACCCCAAGAATATGTGTTTACCCTAAAGTGTCACACACTTGAAAATGACTCTCATCAGCTAATGTTAGAGGCTAAAATTAACAGAGATTGCACTAATAAGCGAGCAGTTTAAAAAAAAAAAAAAAGATGAACGCTATTGTTGTGTAGCCATGTGAACATTTTCTATTATGCATACTACAGTAAAATGCTCATTAAAAAGTGTTAATTTCTGAGAATTATAGGACTGAAAATGGCTGCTGTGGAGTGCAGTATCAGTCTTTAGGTTCATTGGTCCAGATTGATGATCGTCTCCTCTACAGACTCCATAAAATACTGAAGAAGCTGATTTTTATTAAATTTAGTTCATACAGAGATCTGTGTTTAGCCCCATGGCTAATTAAACAGCTGTAATGGGTTTGCCAATATGTTAATAATCTCCAACTGGTCATTGTCAGTCCAGCAACCAGTGATTGCAAGTATAGTCACGGTGGTTTGGGTAACCTATGCTATCAAATGCTTAAAGTGCACAACCTGCACTTTAAGCATGTCCAGGTTCCAGGACACGCTGGTAGCTCAAAAATTTGCTCAATGAAGATTTTTGCATACACTGCCAGAAGTCCGTGGCATCAGATTTACTAGTTATACTGATATCACTTTCTCTATTGAGAAATCCAAAAAACACTGTGCACTCTTGATGGCAGGTTAGGCTTTAATAACAGATAATCCCACGAGTTACTGAGTGAAAAAGTGTCCAGTACATTTATTTATTGCCAAATACTACAAAATACTAATGATTTTGTAGTATTTGCAGGGAAATACAACGCAGATCCTCCTTAAACGCGTCCTGTTCAGCACAGCAACATCATAGCTGATGTTATGATCATATGCACCCTGAAACCTGAGCGTGCTGCGGTATTAGATATGTGTCTTTAATTAGTGCGAGCTTGTTTGTGAGTCGACTATTCAAGCACTCCGAGGCTGCCTTCAGTCATATCACATGTGCTGTAAATAGGAACTGCCTGCTGGGAAAAACATTTGATGTTGGCCTCCTAGAGGTGACAAGTAGGATATGTGGGAATTCTTCATTGGCTGTGATATCCACAGCTTGACATAAAAACATGTGGAAGTATGTCAGCAGAAATGGCAAGCCAAAAAAGAAAGAGCGAATATTAAAAACACGTCCATGATGATCTAGTAAAGTTTTTAGAGAAGTTTTACTTTTCTAAAGTCTGTAAAAGAAAAAAAATGTTTCCAACTTGTTTTATGCTTCGATTTGGAAGCTGCACATTTTTATTTGAATTGGTAAACTTGAAGGCTGTTTACCATTAAGCACATAGGACGATACTTTATCCACAGGGACTGTAAAAGTCAGGACACTTTGACCGTTACTGCTTCAATTTTGACTTGTGGAGGCTGTGCTAGCTCTTACCTTTTAGTTATTTATAGAGCACTTTTCAAAAATGTTGACAAAGACGGAGCCATGTGTTCTCACACTTTACCTACTGGAAGAATAAACAAATACAACAAGCCTGCATACAGGCAAACGTTTTAAGATCTTTAAGATAACAAAGGGCTATATGTCTGCACCTAATGAATTATTCTCCTAATAATCAATTGCAGTGACATTATCAGAAATGCCAGTTTGCATTTAATCAGGTTAATGCTTCATATTGAAACTCATAAGGAGCAATCTTCTCATTGAATGGTCTTGGAAAAAAGCTTTTTAAGAGACTATAGTAATACTAATTCATTTTTCTGCCAGTTACTTCATCTCTAAATGGGACTGTGTTCATCCCCTCTTTAGTTTTACACTGCTGTTGATGTCTTTTTTTGTGTAAGTCTGGATGTAGATTTGAACTTGAAAAAAGGGGACGGAGAGTAGTGTTGTTCAATACAGGTCACTGCTCCCATTTTGGTCCCTACCTGCCAGGGCGGCGGTCTGTGGTGCCAGTGGAGGTGCCCTTGCTGCCCCTGCACCTACATCCAGCATCTGCATGCTTTGATAAAGGTCAGTCTCGCTTCACAGCATCTTCCTCCATGCACAGCGCAGCAGCATTAGGACTAGAAATCGATACGGCTCACAGAGAGAGGAGCTAAGGTTGCAAAAGGCTGAAGGAGATGAGAGAAGATGTCAGCTTTTTTTTTTTTCCCCTGCTCTTGTCTTATTTTTGTAGTCCCTTAAAGAACAATAGAAAAGCATATGAGAGAGTGGGATGTGTTTGCAAATGTTCAAATGTACTACGGTGAATGTGTGTATTTGGCTACTGGCGTTTGATGTCTGACCAATGTACAAAGTGCTTCACTGAGCAACCCCGGAGGCAGATGAGAATCAGTAAAGCTGAATGAATGAATCTGAATTAGGTCTTTTTTGTAAACATTTCTCACGTATATCTCCCTTCCTTCTGCCAAAAGAAAAGAAGAAGGGAATTTGGATCATCCTTTTTACTTATTGCGGAGGTGTCTTTGGTGTTGACTGTTAATTGCTGTGGGTTTTTAGCACTTCATTTCCCAGAGATCACCTGTCAGTCCTGCAGAATAATTTGACATCTTTCATTTTTCTGTTTTTAAGTTATTATTTGTGTTTCCTTTCTTTTTCTATTAAGTGCTGAATTTACATGTCAGTTAACTGGTAATTTATAGTCCAATATTGTATTCTGCAACAGCTTGTAGAGTGGTTATTGATTGGTTGCCGGCATGAAATTGGTTGAAAATAGCCATATGCTGCTTCAATAACCTCCCTGCTATTGCTCTGTTCGCTAGCAGGTGGTTGTGGTGATCTGTAGTTTGCATGGAAGATGCCCACTTGTCTGCAAATTGTCACAAACTACTCATCAAGCAGTAGTAAAACTGTGAAAAGTGCAACCTGAACTGGAAACAGAAAACACTGACCTTCAAAATAAAAGTTGTGCCTTTTGAAACATGTTCCTGCAGCTCTGCAGACACAGCTTTATTTCACTTTAGTTTGTATTGCACTTTTTCGAATTTCAGTACAGCTCTGAGATTAAACGGCGAATATTTGCGGACAAGTGTGTGTCTTGCGACCAGCGCAACCTTCAGCAACCATACAAGGTTATTCCCCTGACTCGAGGTCAGCAGGGGGTTGCTGATCTTTCTAGGCCCGTGTAACTGAGGCATGATTTCTTTTTGAATGGAAATTTATAAATTACCATTTTTAGATCACTGTAACTTCACCCGATGGTTTGTCTACATCTGGTAGGAAACCTCAAATTTAGCAATCTGACTGTCATCATCTTGGTCCATCATCTTACTTTTTTGGAGCTGCATGGATGGATGGAAGTGTATGGATGAGCTAGTGGCCTAGCTGACACGTCACTTAAAGCTGCCACAATATTACATAAACTTAAGGCTTATTCAAATTTGAACTGTGAATTATAAATAAAATCACCCCCTGTGCGCTTACTTTTGAAGCCGGCCTCAAGTGGCCAGTAGAGGAACTGCAACTTGGTGCTAAAATATTAAAATGTAATTGTATTACATGTAACTGACTTTGGTAGCTCTCTTTTTGCTAATATTTCCAGTCGATCTCTGTTATCTTCTGGTCAGGTCAGTCAGTGAAATGCATCAGCCTCAGCTCCATCATTCACTCCCTGAACTCAGACAGCTGTCCTGCCACAATGTAGTGATCCATGCAGAGCATTCAAGGAAGCTCACATTCAGCTGTGTGTGTGTGTTTCTTTCTTTCATCTTTGATTATCCAACTTGTAGCAGTCCTCTCTTGCCACAGTCCTCCGTCCCTGCAGTGGGGTTTTCGTTCTCTTGAAACACCCCGAACAGATTTTTGTTGTGATCTCTTTCCAGTTTTACCATGTAGACTGTCCACAGTCCCCTAGCTCTCCTCTCCTCTCCTCTCCTCTCCTCTCCTCTCCTCTCCTCTCCTCTCCTCTCCTCTCAGGCTGGACCAGCATGCTCTGTGAGCAGCTCAGGGGACCTTCTTTGGGGGGGAACTCATTTCTCCATAATATTCCCTGGATGCTGCAGCAGAAAATACGCCAGAATGCATCAGTAGTTCCTCGCTCCTCTTTCCTATCCTGTTCCTGCATGTCAACCCTCACCCTTCATCTCTTTCCCATGCTGCCTCCCATTTCTCCTCTTTCCTTTTTCATCCTTTTCCTGTTGGGGCAGCAGCTCTTTGGTGCAAAAGCAGGAGTGACCTCAACATTCACGTATCAGCTGTTTTAAAAGAATTGCTTGATTTGTGTTTCGAGGCTAAATTAGGGTAGGCAGTGAATCTTGCTTTGCAGAGCCAGCAGGACTTTTCTATATTTAGCTTAAAAGACTGGAGACATCGATTCTTAAATATTTTTTGGTGTCTGTGAGGAACTGCATAGCTGGACACCAACTCAGTGAGAATGCAGAACAAGAAAAAGTGAATGTTGTGTCATAAATGCACTTTGTTATCATGAATCCATCCGCTCTTATTATCTACATGCTTTGTATTATTTAGCATTTCGTCTGCCTTTTCTTGTTTTCGACTTACTTATGCAGCTGTATTTGTCAGATCATTTTTACAAACAGCAGAGGTGGAGAGTCAGAGAGTGCATTTACTGAGCTCCTGCACTTAAGGACATGTGCTTTACTTAGACATTATCATTTTACAGTACTTTAAACTTCTACTTCACTGCCTTTCAGAAGGAAACTTTGTATTTCATTTAAATGACTGCAATAGTTCCTCCTTACTTTGCAGAGAGTCATTTAACATATATATGGTCAATTCTGGCTATTTTACAATATTCCACATAATAAAATCATTTCACCTGTTTATATTACACTTTTATCCATCAGTAAAGGAGGGTCACAAGGATCAAATCAATTTTTATAGTTGTTTTATACAGTGTCCTTCAAAGTTTTGAGCCACTTCTTATTTATATTTTACTTTTGCTTTCTTGATTTTTAAAAAAAAAAGTGGTCTTCAATAATAGATATCTATGCTTCCTGAAAGTTGTTTAAAGTTCCTCTTTGGACGTTGGCTGCTTTTACACTCATTATTACTCAAGTTTTGTACCTTCAAGTATAAAAAAAGGAACTTCACTTAAGGGATGAACCAGTGTTATGGCTACACATAACAGGTCATTTGATAAAAAATCAATTTTAAATTGTATGTTTAGGCACTTTTTAGCAGCCTTTTGCAAAAATACATCATTTGATCCCATTTCTTTAGCTCAGTCTATCAAAAATAGAAAAGAAGGCAGTTTAACAGACAGCATGGCGTGTAGTGTGGCGTTAAAAAATCTGAGGAAACTGGACAAGTTGAGAAAAAAGAAGTTACAGGTTTAAAAATCTACAGCAGATGAACAGTATGTGAAAGTTATGTCCTTACAAAACAGGAGGGAAAATTCAGCAAGGATGACAAAGGACCTGAGAGATGCTTTGTCTCAGTGGAAGGGTGGCTGTCAAGAAGCCAGTCTTAAGGAAGGGAAACAAGGAGAAAACAACACAATTTAGTCAGTGGTGTTTGCAGTCTTTGGCCAATACCAAATATTAGCTTTCAAGCTTATTAGAATTTTACAAACTCTGTTTTTGTCTTTTATATTAAATTTCCATTTTTCTTATTTCTGATTGCTCATTTTCCTCACAAAAATATAAAGAAATGAGGGGTGGCTCAATACCTTTGCACAGTACTGTATCACGACTTGTGCTATGATGTATCGCAGTAGAGTAAATCATTCATCTGAGTTTAAATTAGGAAACCATCTGCAGATAAAACTGTTACATCAGAAAATCAGTTAATCCAGTTAATTCAATGAATAACACAGATGAATGTTCAGCTTACCTCATCATAATAAGAAATAGTCTAATTTTGGATTTCAGTGGAGCAGTCATGCTAAAGTTGTGCTAGGATACTTTAGTTAAAACAGTGCAGCTAAATCTCAGGTGAAGATATTCCCAAAATATAGACCGATATATCGCCCAGCCATAATTATGCTCCAAAAATATCTATACTGACAGCCTGTGACTATCCTGCTGCATAATGAGTGCTTCTATTTTTCCAAGTTGGTGAAAAAACATTGGCAGTGTGGTTCAGACAGTCCTATCATAGATTCATTGTGTTTGGTGAGCAACACTGTGTGTAAAAAGACGGGGAAAAAATGCCAGCTTTTGATTGGAATCACTTTGATGAGAGGCAGTGCGCCTTAGTGCTCGTTTGTGACAGATAAATCTGAGCTCAGACAGACTTGTAATCAGTGGAAAATCTTTTTTCTTTCTCTTTTTATGCATCTCTTCTCTGTCCAATTCCCTTTCCCCCCCCGTCTATCTCAACTTTCCTTCTTCCCCCTTGAGGAAAAAAACAATCCGGTCCCTGAGGCAAAAGCTAGCCAAACACTCTCCCTGGTGCCTCGAGGACAGAGCTGAAGACAGACTGCATGCTCGACACATATTGAATGCTTGTCGGGGTGCGTTTGTGAGACTGAGTGTGTGTGTGTTTGTGTGCGTGAAATTTCTCCCTGATGCGTCTGTGCTGGTGGGAGAGAGGGAGAGGAAATAGATCTTGTGTTCCTCCTAATCCTCCCTGTTGATACTCGAGTGGCAGACTTATTAGACAACGTACGCTTTGCACCAAGGGAAGGTTTGCTCTCAGGGCTTTCCACGTGCTTCAAACCCACAACAGTAGGTGCAAAATAAAGGGTCCTTTATGCAGAGTGTGCCACATCCCTTAAGAGGTTGAGAATTGAATGTGGTAATAGCGCAGCAATCCCTCCCACTTAGGCTCACAACAGGGGGAAAGTTGCCTGATAACTATATTCCTCAAGGATTTACTGGATGGCACAATATGAATCACGACAGGGAACAGGAAGCACAGGCCACGGGTCGGCTAAGGTTGCGGGTGATCCGATGAACTTTGCAGAACAGCAGAAAGATATCCCGAATCCAGGAAACCTCTGGTCTAGTCTTTTGTTTCAGTCCCTTATCTTTTATCAGTACATTTCTCTGGCGTCTGTTTCTGTCGTGTAGTTTTTTTCAGCATTTCTGTTTTGTCTTCTTTCCGGGTGAGCTCCTTTTTGTAATTCCCACTGGGTTTTTATGGCTCTACCTGTGGAGTTATATTTATATTCCTCTTTTGTTTTATGTGTTTTTAGCCTTCATTCTAAAAAGCCTGTACATTCTTAGTTCTAAGAAGTTGCGTCTGCTTTGCCCGCCCCAGGAATCAGACATCACATTTTTATGTGCTTTGGTGAATGCAGACGTCTTCAGGTCCACATTCAACAGAACTTGCGTTTTGTCTATAGAGATAAACTCTGTTTGTTCCCCTGTCTGTTGTGCTTCTTGACGTCTGATGTTTTTGTCATTTGCTTGCCATCTCTTTTTTTAGTCCGTGTGTTTGTGGGGTGCTGTTTTTCACTCTTTTCTTGCTTGTTTGTACTCTGTCAGTTCTGTTTACCTTTGGAGTTTGAATTTTTTTCCTCAGTTGTGTTTTATTTTTAACACAATGTCAAAACAGCAGCATTACAAGCTGCCTCCCATGTATAGGGTCTACATTTGCCCCCCCCCCCCCCAAAAAAAATCACAATTTACTTATAGGGCCTTTTTTTTAAAAAGGGAAAAAAAACCCACTTGTTTACTTGTTTGCTGAACTTTTAGGAAAAACTTATTTGAGGTTTCTTTCTGAAATTGACTGATTTCTGTTTGTTTGATCTGACTTAACTGTGGATAACTACAAAGAACTCCCACTGGATGGTCTGGAATGAATGAGGCCCTGTGGAGCTCTTCTGTAAATTTTCATTATAGCAGTAGCCAGACATAAGGTTTAGTCCACTTTTTTATTTCTTTAGATTGTAAACTACATTTGCATAAGCTAAGGACAAGAATTAAATCACCAGCAGAGAATTTCTAGGCGCTGCCAGCTGATAACTGTCATCATCAACCACCACAATGCACTGCTCCATGTATGTGATTTAACTATGCTTCTAAAGGTTTGAACCTTAGTGAGTACGTCCTCTTGTGATCGCCTAATTGACCAACCAGTGTGCGTTAACAATATGACATCATTTTAGGGGCGGGATGACTTCATTGTATAATAAAAGAGTGTTTTATCTGTTTTCCCCACTGAACCTGTTACCAGTTGTGTATTGACTAAAATTACCATAACATGTGACTTTAAAAAAAGAGGTAAAACGAACTGAAATGATTTTGTAAACTTGGAAAACTAAAATAAAACAAAAATATCATCTTAGTATTTGTTAGTTTGGTAAAAAATTTTATTACAACTTGCCTGATTGTTGGGTGTGCGTATTGAGATTGGGTGTTTACAAGACTTTGAGTTACTACTTTCAAAACATGGTGTGTATTTATTGTAATACATGTACTGAGTTTCCAAAGTCTTACCTCTGACATGTCACCTCTATATAATAATAATCAAAAAGACTAAATCTGACACTAAAATTAATACAAGCTAAACTAAAACGAAACATTTTCAAACTATAAAAACTCGTCTAAAACCAGAAAATCCACTAAACTGAAACGAAACTGAATTAAAAACAAAAATCCAAAATGAAGTAAAAATAGAAACTAATTAGAAAACATAAAACTATAATGCACCTGGTGCACCTGCAGCTGGGTAAATGGCTGCCTATCTGTACATTGGGATTATTGGAAAGTGCAGCATTTTGTAGCTGCCGAAGACAAAAAAAGGTTTTAACCGCCTTGGAGCGACATGGCAACCAGAGACCACAGAAAGCCAATGACTATGGATGGCGATGCAAAGTAGGCGGATCCCGAGAGAAACCTCTGTCAATTTCGATGCAAGCGATTGAAGCCAGTGAGAGTGCAGGATACTGTGATATGGCAGGGTAGCAAATATATTAGAGGGTTACTGAGGCAACCGAAGACTGCAACATCGGCTAGCGACTATCGAGTCGTTCCTTGTGTGGATGCAGATTTACATTCATGAGCTGGCCATAAATTACTCCAAATAAATGCTCCTGTTGCTGCTGTTTGCTTGCACATTCTTCACAGCAGCTTTATGAGGTGATGGAATTTCACTGGCATTGTTTTACAGGTTTGCAAACAAAGTTGGCTAATGAATGACAAATTCAGATGCCTGTGATGCATAGTATCTGTACAATAATTTTAAACTGAGACGCTTACATTTTGGCCACTTGTATGTCGAAAGGCCAGACCTGCCAGAGGCTTGGTAATGGGACTGCATGGTCGGTAGGAGGGTCAGTTTGGCAAACAAACGTGCCTGCGCTGCCCCTCTGGGGTCCAAAGATGGGTAGAGCTGTCATGTTGAGGGAGCTGGCGAAAGATGAAGAGGTTACGCTGTTTGGATCACAGCTCTGCCAAAGCCTGCGGGACTTCTTTCCCTTTACAACACTCAGCCTAATCTCCTTTACTATCGCCCCTTTCATTACCCTCTCCTTTTCTTCTCCTCAAGTTCCTCTGTCCCTTATCGTGTTGGGGACCCTTGTTCCTGGCTCACTTATGCCCCCTCCCCGACACCCCCCTCCCCTGTATGCTGCTCTCGGTTTTATCCCCGCAAGCCTATTTTCAAACAACCTTTCTCACATTTTTACCCAGGTTTCTATTTTCTCTCCATCCTCCTCCTCTTTATATCGCCTTAATTTCTTTTCATTTGAATCGTTCTAATTCCATCTTATTTCTTCTCACCCTCCCACTGCTCATATTTATTATTTAAGCCCTCAGCAGTGCCTCCGTATGTGCCGTTTCCTCTTTATAGATGTTGGCCTACTTCTGTCTCAACCTGTAATTGTGCTTTGGACTGAGAGCTGCTCACACCAATGTCCCTTAGAGTGTCACAGCGTCAGGGCTGAGGTGTTAAACTTGTGGGCAAACTGGTCACGCACATTTTAATAGAATAGATCATTTCTGGTGAACTGAGATGTGTGAATTAGTACATTGTCCCACTGGGTGTAAAGACCATGATGTTAAGCTGCAACTGATAAATCATTTTCTTTCTTTTTTCCCCCCTTTCTTGAGTTATTACATCAATTATTTAGCTACAAAAATGCTAATATCAGTGTCCCTTAGCACAAGGTAACCATGTGACCAGAAAGTCTTTATAATATGCCTTTATATACATATACAAGTGTCACATTTTAAAAGCGGAAATGAAAGGATTTGTTCTCTATAAATTATGAAGATATTAACTGATTAATGAGGTCTTTCTAAGATACAACATACTGTAGCTTTTTTGTTCTAGAAAGCATTAAAAATTCAGTCTGAAAGTAAACTTCACTGGTTTTCTTTTGATGAACTGGATCATTTATTTTGTATTAATCACGTTACAGTGTTTAACGTTCCTCGGTTTCAGATTTGAATAATTGCTTCCCAAATGCCACAAGCCAAAATTCAGTTAATACCTATTTATAAAAAATGGTTAGGCAAGACTTAGATTTTATATTTACTTTGCCTTTGTATCCGTTTAAAGAAAGAACTGTAAAGTTTTGGTAAATGTTTGCTGAAGAAGGTATCCAAAACCAGCTAGCGCCAAGGAGAGAATTATCCAAAGCTAAAAATGTAACAGCAGTGAAATCCAATGTTCAAGAAGATAATTAGGTTTTTAAAAAGATTTTAACTGTAATTTATCATTTTAGGTAATGATAAGAATAGATAAAAAATAAAAATGTACACTGTGTAAAAAAACAACATATGTAATCAAAAGCAAATAATTTAGTAGTAATAGCAGGTTTACTTTATTCGATTCATTTACACCACAAGAAGTCAAACCATAACAAAGGATTTAACATAAAAGTTAAATAACATCAATTTCTAATACAACAGTCATCACCTAAGGAAAATGAAATTAGCTACAACTTTAACCTTGGATTTGATTCCCAATTTCTAAAGCATTTTTACACTAAACCTTTATCAAAATGCTTTTTCTGCACAATTTTCAAACAGCTTCAGTGAGTATCACAACACTTCCAACATTGAACCCCTGTAACAGATACACATTGATATTTCATACTGGTCATTGAGTTTTTCAAAAATATAATTTCCTCTTAATTTCTATTTGTTATCCCTCATTTCGAACAGTTTCTGGATATTAAGTGGTATTATAAATAATCTGTATATATTTGCATATTATTTCAATTTAATTTAGTTTTATTTATGTAGCACCAAATCACAACAACAGATGCCTCAAGGTGCTTTATATTGTAGGGTAAAAAACAGAGAAAACCCCGACAATCATATGACCCCCTATGAGCAAGCACTTTGGTGACAGTGGGGAGGAAAAACTCCCTTTTAACAGGAAGAAACCTCCAACAGAACCAGGCTCAGGGAGGGGCGGATGAAGACAGGACAGAAACATGCTGTGAAAGAGAGCCATTATAAGACTGAAATATCTTATAATTTGCAAAATTGTTGAATTTCCATGATGCCCATAGGCGCTGTTTGTGTGGTATGATGCATACAAGATTTTTTGACTAACATTTGAGCTCATTATTATGATTTTTATTTTTATCTTTATGTTTCTCCACAGATTTACATAGTAAGTGATATATCGAACAATAAGTTAATAATCTAAAATACATTGTACAATATTGCCACAGATTTAAACATTTTGCTTTGCACTAGTTTATTCACAATTTCCAATTTAATTTATTATCAACATAAACATAAACCTGCGAATTTCATTCATTTGAACATTTCTTTGGTTAATTAATGTAAGATTTCCAAATGTTATACATTTTGTTTGTCAAAGGTGAAGATAATTCGAATTAGATTTAGAGTCAAAACATTTCTGCAATTAGTATTTCACTTCCCACAGTCTCCAAAAGATGCTTGAAATTTCCCTCTATACAAAAAAATTGTTGTCATCAGCAAATAAAGTCCTATTTAAGGACTCTATGAAAGACAAAGAGATAAATTGTATTCATTTATTTGTTTCAATGTTTAAATTTAATACTGGCCTTCATTAGATGTGAGGTATAGTAGTGCACATGACATGGGTAAAGCTACATATATAGTAAAAGAATTGCTTATTTCAGCAAAACAATGTCAAACCACATTCTGTATGTGTTACAGCAGCACTGCTCTTTAAAAGAGAGTATGGGCGCTAAACTGGCCTCCGGCTCTGTTCGGATCTCTCTCCCAGCTGGAATCTTTTATCGAACAACAATGGAAAAACATTTTTCTTTCAAGTCTATAACAGTGGGTTCCTTCAGTTTCCAAAAGCTTACAGAGTGTTATTAAAAGAAGAGGTGATGCAATGCAGGGGTAAACATGCCGCTGACATTTTTTTGACATCAGATTCAAACGTTTCACTTTCATCGTTTGATGTCTTGTAGTTTTATTATTTTTTGTTAATTCTAATGTTTAGTTGTTGTGAAACCCTTTTAATGCTGTTTTTCTTTACATTTAAAATGATGTATCAGCTTTGGCGTTTTTTGGGGAAGAGGGTTGCGTGGAAGTGTATTGCAGTCTCAGAAAATATTGCTGTTAACTTGTGATGTACTAGAATCTAGTTCAGGGTGTTCCCAGCCTATGTACACAGTGGTTATTTATAGGAAATGAAGCCTTTAAAACATTCAGACCAGTGTCAAAGGAAATGAGAGGTTGTCATTTACTGATGTAAACTCCAAAAACTACATTGCCTTCCTGCAATAGTCAAGGCAACTGTCATGTTGGATTTCATCCAACTCGGTCTAGCAGCGCTCTTTAACATGCCACCAACTGCAGCAACAAGAGGACAGCGGGGTGGAGGAGGTTGTGACGGTGAAATGAAACATGCAGGCAGCCAGAAGAAATGGAGACGAAAAAGGAGGGAGGGAGAGAGAAGAAGAAGGAATGAGGGGCAGAGACAAAAGTGTGGAGTTTGTTTGAGAAGGAGAGTGAAACACTATCTGTGACAGACAGAAGCAAAGAGACAGGAACCCGCAGATGTTCTTTGACCAGGCCTGAGGAAACGGGAGGAGGAGGAAAGCAGCGTCTTGGTCACTACGGAGGGGATTGAATTTCCTCACGATCAACATTGATTATTGAACCTGACTCTTTGAAAATCCTCCTTCGTTAGGAGATAAAGGAGAGAAGTCCAGCCAGATCTCTGAGTGAGATCAGCGCGATAATCTGAGCGAGATTATTTGGTTGAGCCAATCACAAACTTGAAAAGTTACAACACACTTTCCTGCTCAGCACATCGATGCTCTCTTTGTTGTTTTTTCAGCGCCATTTCAAACTTGGCCATGAACCAAATACTGACTGTAAAATTAGAACGTCTGAACAACAGGACTTTGAATTTATAGCGACTTAGATATTGTTAAGAGTTAGTGGCATTTGATCAAACTGACAATTTTTATTGTGGTTTTTGGGAGCAAATGAATGTCAGAAGCATGCTTAACTGTCTGTAGGAAAAATATTTATCTTGGATTTGCCATCCATTAAACTTGTATGCCAAACACCAGATATGTGACAGGCTGGGGTCAGGAATGAAACTGTTTTTTTTAGCATAGTTTGATTTTGTTGAGGATCCTTTTTAGAACTGTTACACCCCCAGGCTGTTCTAGGGGTTAGAAGAGACTAACATAAAGGTAAAATAGTGAAGGAAGAGTCAAGATGGTAGTTTTAAAAGGTTTATTTTCTGATACCATTAAAGTTCTGATTTAGACTGAGGATTAACTTCAGGGAGAGCCAAGGCCAACATAACAAACAAAACATCGCTGATACGAAAATAAAAGAAACTTACCTAACTCCAAAGGAAACAAAATATACAACCTATAACCATAACCTACCTAACAACACATAAACAGGAGAAAATAGGGGATCAAAACAAAAGCAGTCTGAACATGGAAACACAAAATGTACACAAACGTGAAAAGGCATGCAAGCCTGCACAAGTATGGCAGTGAGAATGGCCGGAGGACCCAGAAACACAGCTCCCCAGGCATTATATAGTGCTCTGCTGATTGGCAATTAAGCAGATTCTGTGAGCAGCATCCAATCAGGACAGAGGAGGTGGAGCCTGGACAGAACATGAGGGATTATATAGCAAGAGAAAAAACAGCATCCACCTGGGTGATGTAACAGGACTGGTTTTTATGCTATTTCAGTCATTAAATCATATCCACCAAGATCTTTTCAGTTCATTAAAACCTTGGGACTTTGTCTCTCCAGACATTCATGTATAAAAACATCTGTACTGATAAAGGAAGGCCAGGTGACTGCTCTTAGTGCTGATAGTTGGCTGTATGTAGATGTACAAACTTTTTGTATCAAACAGTCAGGTGGTGGAATTCTGGCAGATCATATGGCTGTGACACCTATAACAGATGTTATTACGTTGACACCACAGCTTGTTGTAATATGAGTGTATTAATTTGTACAAGTGGCTCCAGTGGGAAATGAATACTCTACACTTGCAATTGAACTACACAGAACTGTAGCAAAGTGGGTGTCAGCGAAGAGCCAGGTCTTTGAAACCAGAAATAGACAGGAAGCACGTATTTCTTCTTCTCATTGTCAGAGACCTCATAAAGAGAAAGGCAGCGAGGCTTTAGACAAGCCTAATTAAAACTTCCAATGCTATGAATTCTCTTTGATCTCTCTATAGAGTCCCAGTGGATGGGCTTCAATGTCGCAGTTCCCCTCTGTACTTCTGTCCTATAACCCACCATTTCCTCTTGTTTGAGTCTCTTTATTGTTCCTCTATTGTTATTTTCATCAGAATAATGGTCACTTTGCTGTTTTTGTGGCTAATTGATAACTCTCTTGATGTTTTAGTTCTCTGAGTTAATCACAGAAGCAGGTTTCCAAGTGCCGGTATGATGTACATATGTGTGCATTCAGATGAGACATTTTTTAGTATTTTGCAAGTGCATTGTAGCAGAACTGGATCAAAATGTACTGCGAGTTTAAGAAAGACCCCAGGGATACTTTGAATCTCTTAATATAAGTTAAGAAATGCTTTGAAGTTTGCTCTCTGGCAGAGGGTCAGATGAGAAGATTGGTACCAATTTTATATATGAGGTTTACCCCAGCAGCTGCTTAGCTTAGCTTGGAATGAGCCAAGCTAACTGTTTCTAAGTCAGCCAGCAGAATGTGGGTAGGGCTAAGCTTTGATTATTATGTTATCTATTAATAGCTAGCAAGTGAGAAATAAACTGCTTAAAAAGCCACTTTTGCCTTCAGAACTGCTGTAATTCTTCATAGCACAGATTCAACAAGGTCCTAGAAACATTCCTCAGAGATTGTGGTCCATATTGACATGATAGTGTCACACAGTTGCTGCAGATTTGTCAGCTGCACATCCATGATGTGCATCTCCCATTCCACCATATAACAAAGTTGCTTTATTCGAATATAATCTGGTGACTGTGTAGGCCATTTGAGTGCAGTGACTCAGAAACCGGGCAGCAGACGGGTACATTGTGGTCAAGGATTGGACACGGTCAGCAATAATACTCATGTAGGCTTAGATGCTCAGATCGTACTAAAGTTTCCCAAGAAAGTATCAGTGATGTGGGGGGCATCACTGCACCGTGACCACCAGCCTGAACAGTTGATTCAAACCAGAATGGATCCATGAAATGGAAATGGATCATGTTGTTTTACGCCAAATTCTGACCTTACCACTAAATTTTAAGACAGAAATTAAAACTCATAGACTAGCAATGTTTTCCAATCTTCTGTTGTCCAATTTTGGTGATCTTGTGTGATTTGTAGTCTACGTGTTCTGTTCTTGGCTGACAGGAGTGGTACATGGTGTGGTCTTCTGCTGCCATTTACTTTAAGGTTCAAAGTGTTGTACCTTCAAAGATGGTCCTCTGTATAACTTTGCTGTAATGAGTGGTTATTCGAGTTACTTTTGCTGTCCTATTAACAGTCTGGCCATCCTCCTCTAAACCACCAGAATTAACAAGGCATTTTCACCCATACGACCACTGCCCATTGTATATTTTCTCTTTTTCAGACCATTCTCTGTAAACCCTACAGACGGTTTTGTGGGAAGATCCTAGTACAGGAGTGGGGAACTCCAGGCCTCGATAGCTGGTGTCCTACAGGTTTTAGATGTGTCCTTGATCCAGCACAGCTGATTTAAATGGCTAAATTACCTCCTCAACATGTGTGGAAGTTGTCCAGAGGCCTGGTAATGAACTAATGATTTGATTCAGGTGTGTTGACCCAGGGTGAGATCTAAAACCTGCAGGACACCAGCTCTCGAGGCCTGGAGTTCCCAACCCCTGTCCTAGTAGATCAGCAGTTTCTGAAGTATTCAGATGAGCCTATCTGGCACTTAAATCACCTTTCTTCCCCATTCGGATGCTCAGTTTAAACTTAAGCAGTTTGCCTTGTTCACGTGCCTAAATGTATTGAGTTGCTGCCATGTGATTGGCTAATTAAATATTTGCATTAATGAGCAGCTGAATGGGTGTACCTAATAGTGAGTGTATGTTTTGCTCTTTAAATTGAATTCTCCATACACAAGGCCTCTGTGCAGCAAGCATCTGTATCCAGGGTTTTTGTTCGGTTAGTTTGTTCTCTGCTGTGCTGATGCTACTTTAGTTTGAAATTAATTCAGCTTTTCAGGCGGAGTAAAACTAATACTGGCTGTCAGTTAAGGTAGAGTAAATTACAATCAAACTTTGAAGGCCATTTTGAAGGTTTCAAGTCTTTTCACTGCGCTAGCCAGGCTGGGCTGTAAATTTGCAGGTAGTTCATAAACATGAGATGGTATTAATCTCCTAATTCCATCATCTATCTTCTTGTCTGAAAGCACATAAGAGTGTTTTCTAAAATGGAGCTTTTATGATATTAATTTGTTTTTCTACGGTTTTGCAATAAAAGCAGAGTTCTAGGTTTTAAATAATATAATGCCTTCATTTTCAATAATTTCTTCCTAGATAAATTACAATAATTAAAACTTTGCAAAAACATTAGGGATTTCAGAGTAGATTATAATTTACTCCCTAAACTGCAAAGTGAACTGAACCCAACCCTGCTTTACACTGTAGTAATGATGCTAATCCTTTCTCCCGTGCACATCGGACTCTCTAAAACTGCTTTGGTAATTAGACTCCAAACTTTACATAATAGGCTTGAAAAATACATTAAACATATTAACCAAAAAACTAACATGGTTATTATTTAAGAATTAAATTACAGAAACGCTAATAGCTGTTTCAAAGTGCCGTTTCTGTCTGACTTAGCTTGACAGACGTCAACATCGAAGTGGGCAGAAATGCATCTCTGATTCCTAACGTGTCGGGAAGGGTCATCTCTGGTCTTCTTGTTCCCTCCTGTTTTCACGTCGCAGGCATCAATCCTGAGATGTTTAAAACGGCTCATTCTGAAGCCTCTGTTGTTTTCCATGTGTTCTCTTTTGGAAATCCATCCTTTGATGTTTTGACATCCTCAAAATTGCTTTAATTCCTTTTGCCACAATTTATGAAACTGTTAATTGAGCAATTACTGCAGTGTCGATCTGTCAAAATTACCAGTTGTAATGCTATGCTGGTTTTTTTAAACACCCTAAGTTTAAAGTGATCCGCTAGCTCATTTGCGCGAACAACCCAGCCATCTCTGACAAGGTAATTTGGCGTCAAGATAAAGGCAGTAGCAGACACTTTTAATCTTTGATTGTTTGAAGTTTGGCCTGTTTCTGAGTCAGCCTAGATTAAAGATGGAGTAAAAGTCTGTGGATAGGAAGTGTGTGTGTGTGTGTGTGTGTGAGAGAGAGAAAAAGAGTGCAGGAGACAGCTGAGGTGGAGGTGTTCCTCTGTTGATGGGTCGTGGTTAAACATGGGACATCGTGTCTTCGGAAGGCAGCGCGCTGCGTGGCAGCCCCGGCTAATGGGAATCTGTTGCCTGTCATCTTTGGCCAGGCCATTTCATCAGAATGTCAATAAGGGGAAAAAAGAGTAGTATAGAATTTCTGTTGCCTACTGATGAATGCAGCAATGGCTGAAGCAAAAGGAGAACAGAACAAATGTGGCGCCCAAAGGGGAGGGAAGGCCGACTCCGACTTGGGGGAGATATAGATTGATGAGGGATTGTTCGCTGGGAATGAGATTTCATGAGAAGCTGTAGATTTTCTCCCTCGAGCTGCAGGTATGAAACAGAGTTGTGTCACAAAAGCAGCAATACAGCCCCCCACCCACACACACACTGTTCATCATTGAGCTACAGTGACGATCGTGTTTGGCCAGAGTGGAAACTCAGACATTTACTTGTTGTGAGTTTGAAAGTTGATTGGAACTTTTTTTTTGCCTATGTGTGACAGATGAAAGCTTAAAAGAACTGCAGCTGAATAATTGAGGTCTTATGTGATGATAATTGCAGCCCATAAATATGGATTCACCTTTCGCAGAGCACGGGCCGAACAAACGCAACCTGTCTGAGATCTTTCTCTCTTCTCTTTTTTGGCTAGACTCTCTTCCTCCTCTTCATCTCCTCTTTACGTCTCACTCTGCCCGTCTTTATGTCTTTTCCTGGATCTTTTTTTTTCTTCTTCTTTTTGGTCTGTCTCAGTCTTTGTCAGTTACATGCAGACAGAGAGACGCGCGCACAGAAAAGTGACAGTTTCAAAGGAGTGCCTTGTGGAAGAGCCAGTATTGAACAGGAGACTCGGTTGCTTTAATTGCTGTCAGAGGCAAGATGGGAGTGGCAGGAAGATGGAACAGCTGAAAGGTTTCATTTCAAAACACGGCAAAGCTGTTTGGTGAAAAAAGTCCACCTGAAACGTAGCAGCACAAGAGTACCATTTCAAAGAATATTATGTATATATATTACAATGCTGTTTTTCACCTTGCCAATTAGTTATGTGCTCTATAAGTCTGTTACACCAAGTGTAAAAGGCATTTTAAATATAACTTTAAGTGTAAATATCTGATATTTTATAAGAGGTTCATTGATTATATGTCAGCATCCAAGCTAGCTGATTAGCTAATGAAGTAAATGAAGTTTATAGTAGTGTGTTATGTGCATAGCAAGTGCAACATAACCAGGCTTTTTCTGGTTCTTATTTCAATCATGGTTAATTTGTAGTTCCTTGGTATCCTAAATCTCAGCTCTTTGGTTTCTGTAAATGGCTATTTTCATTAGTATTCCACTTTGGGCTCATCAGGTATAGCCTCTGTATTTTCCTAACTTTTCCCTGGAGTCCTTCTGTGTCAACTTGTATATTAGTCTTGTCTCTGTGTGTAGTTACTTCCTGTTTTATTTTGATAGCCCTGTGTCTTTTGTGCTTCGCATTCGGTTTTCTTCTTGTGTCTCGTTATCCGTGATTTGTTCCCACTGTGTCTCCCACCGGTTTGCCCTCTGCCTCATTATCTTGTGTGAATTTATACTTCAGTTCTCTTCTTGCCCTTTGTCATATCCTCCCTCTCGGTTGTGTGCTCCCTTGTTCTGTGGTTTCCCCTGGATTCTTAGTGTTTGAATTCCTGGCTCCAGCATTGCCATTATTTTGTTCGTTTTTTTTTTTTGTTTTTTTTTTACTTTAAAGCTGTTTTTGAGTTTAAGTCTTGTCCCCTGAGTCACAGAAATATATATATAAAAAAAAACATGGTTGAAAAGTGCAACACAAATAAGGCAATAGAAAAACTGTAATCTTGTATATATGTAATTAAATATATTTTACAGCTGAGACCTCCTTTGACACCTCCTGCTGTTTATTTATATCATAACCAAGGATTACATTCAGCTCTTATACTAGGGGTGTCAAATATAAGGCCCAGGGATCAGAATTGGCCAGAAAAAGACTTCAATTTGGCCCACTAGAGGGCTTTGGAAAATATGTCTCAAACTTTCGACTTGGCAGTTTGTTTTTTGTTCTTTTTAAGTTTTACAGCTTTTTCTGCTGATAAAGACCTCCCCCATGGCCAAAATTATTAAGTAACAGATAAACAGTTAAATGATCTACTGTACAAATTTCTGTTTTCTTTTTTGTTTGTTTATTGTTTTGTTTGTTTGTTTGTTTTGCTTTATGTCTCCACAGTTAAAATGAATCTATAAATCTATTAATCTAAGCCCAAAATACTGTTCTGGCACATTTCTTCATCATGTAGAAAAACTGAGACATGCTGTTGAAATTACACTTCTTTTTCTTATATTAAGCTGTTAGTAATATAAAAACAGTAACACAATAAAATGGACTTATCAAATAATTAGTACCATATAAAACAGACTAAACTATAACTTTCCAGTATCACTAACTGAATTCATGTGAATTTCCATGGCAACATGCAGTTATCACACAGTACACTCCTGTAAATATACATGGTAAATGGCCTGTATTTGTATAGCACTTTACTAGTCCCTAAGGACCCCAAAGCGCTTTACATATCCAGTCATTCACCCATTCACACACACATTCACACACTGGTGATGGCAAGCTACATTGTAGCCACAGCCACCCTGGGGCGCACTGACAGAGGCGAGGCTGCCGGACACTGGCGCCACCGGGCCCTCTGACCACCACCAGTAGGTAACGGGTGAAGTGTCTTACCCAACGACACACAACGACCGAGACTGTCCGAAGCGGGGCTCGAACCGGCAACCTTCCAATTACAAGGCGAACTCCTAACTCTTGAGCCACGATCGCCCTCAATATAGCCAACAATACAGTTTAATTTGGTGCCATTACTAATTTTACATTTCGCATCTCAGCTGAGAATCTATTTTTACTCTGAGAGAATATTAAATGGAAACTAAAAATATGACCCTACAGCCGATTTTAAACAGAAACTGAATATAACTTCCTCTGGAGCAGGTCAGGTATGCGCCATAACTTACCATGATGATCCAGCCAACTTCATGGCATTAAAAAACCTCCGTAACCATTAATCTTACTGTGTAGCATGTAGGAAAAGGATTCCCTTGGTTTTGGAAGTAATGATATGTAAAATTAAGACTCTACGGAGGAAGCTAAGCATGTTGAACATCCTAAAGTCTCCAGCTGTTTTCATGTATTTCTAGAAAAAGATGGTCATTGTATGATTTTTGTGTTTATTTGGCTGACCTACGTTTTGAAATACTCACATCATCCTCTAATCTGAAGCTGTGATATCTGAAGCAGTAGTAGGCTTGCTTTGTTTAAATCTCATTTTGGCTTCTCAGCAGCAGTGCCAGTGTGCGTGACCGCAGGCCTAACGGGTCACTGGGTCTTTACCCATCATGCCCCATTTTCTGGGAGTTGCTTGGCTGCCTAGCAGAGATGCTCCTCTACATCCTCAGTCTCCCAGTGCTCACCTTCTTGCCAAAAAAGCCGAGACAGGACCTTGATGAATGTCTGGTTCATAACAGTGATGTGACTGGGGGAAAGGGGGGTGGGGGGTGGTAATGATTTAATCATCGTATAATGGATGGAGGACATCATTCAGGCTCGGATTAGTGCAGGTGTTTGCCACCCCAAGAATACTCAGGCTGATGAATCTCATTGTCAGCGCTGGAAGTGATGGTGTGGTTTAATCTTCACTGTGAACTGAAACACAAGTTATTTTTGAAGAGTCAACGATTCATCTCCAGCAGTAGATGCATAAGAATTAGCTCAAGTGTTCATTTGAGTTTGACTCATGCACTTGGCTCATGATTTACATTGTCCTTTGGTCTGCTGTTTCCAAGGCTGCAACTAATGATTTTTCTCATTGCTGATTAGTCTTACAAATAATTTGTTGCTCAGCTGATTCATTGTTAGTTCAAAAATGTTAAAAAAGAAATAGAAATTAATAGGCATTACAGTCCGAAAGCCTGCACAGACAGCTTCTTCTTGCTTTGCTACTCTCAATTCTCAATATTTTACATAAGTAATTGATTACCACTGATTCATTTTGAACTGAAAAGTCATTTTTCTTTCATATGTATAAACACTTAAAGCTTAAAACTACATTGTTAGTTCTTCTGATGCAATATCTGTGCTGAGAGTCACTGATACACTCAAAAAACACCGAATGCATAATGTTTGTGGTCCATTTGCAGAGGAAATGTGCTGCTAAATGTACTCAGTTTACCTGCAGCGCCCATGTAGTGTCGGGCTGTGGGAGGCAAAGACAAGAGAAGATGGTGAGATTTTCTTGTGGTTTCAGTTTGTGGACCAAGGGCAATGTAAGTTTGTGTAATAATGGTAAATTAACACCTGCTGTCTTCACTTTTATATAATGGTTAAAGTTACTAAGCAACAACATACTGGCACTAGCAAAAATAAATGCAGATGCTGTGGTCATTTCCTGTATACAGGGGACTAATGATACAAAAAGAGAACACTTGGTGACCGGTGTAGTCTGCATAGGTTATTGTTACTGCACATGACCTTTTGTTGCCTGCTCCTAAAAGTGGCTGAACCACTGGTATGCAGGATGATACCATATCACTGATATTTATTTCCCTGCTTGCATATTATATTGTTATCCATTTAATAGCACTCATTCACTAACAGTGTATATGCACACATCTGCACGCAAATTGTGTATATGAACAAATCATTACTTTAGGAAAACAATCAGTATACTAATACTACTGATTGGTGGGATTGTTGTCGTCTGCCATGTTTTCTCTTTTTCTTCAGATCATTCATACCTGAAAATGACCATTGCACTGCGTGCTTTGAATCAGATTTTCTAAATTTTGTACTGTTTCTGAAATATTTTACTATTTTCCGGTGATGAAGTCGACTTTGAAGGAATTGCCAGTCCTCTCTCTCACCTCTCACTTGTGTGTTGAACGTCGTGAGTTCAGGTACAGCTCGGATGTTTTTCACAATGACAATCAAATCAAATTTTTGTCTCCTTGTACTCTTGGACAGAAAACTGTAAACATTTATTGTAAAATATTCCATACTTTAGAGGTATGGCTTTACTACAAAAGGGTAAATATCATGGAACAGTGAGGGTGTCTACACCTATATTACAAAAATTTGGACGACCATTTAGAGCAATTATATTATTAAAATTTATTAGATGATCTGTCTCGTGAAAAAAAAGGAAGCACAACAACTACATGGGTCCCTCAGTCAATTCTCAAAGGCCTTAAAGTGGTTTTGAATGAAAACGAATGGAAAGTGGAACTGTGCTGTTTGGGTGAGAGTCCGTTCTTTGAACGCAGCAATAATTGGAGAGCCTGACAAAAGCAACGGGACGACAAGGGAGAGCTAGTGGGACTCTTGATTTGGTTTGGAGGCAGGCTTGTGACTGACTGAGAAACCCAGCCAGAGAGAAAGAGAAAGCAAATCTGTGATGTGAAAGCTGCACGCTGAGACATGGAAATAGGAAAAATAAGACCTGCCGGTGGGGTACAAGTTTCCCCCTCAGCTTGAAGTTTCCATGCTAAATCAGGTATTTTTAGACCGTCTAATCTAAGCATCTATTTTCTTTATTTTTGTCAGACTGTCATAATGTCAGCCAAGCAATGTCAGCTTAAGCATAACAGGCTGTCTGTATTGTTCACATGCTGTGAAACACTCTGAATGAATAGCTTAGTAATACTAACAGAACAACACAGAAAGCGATCAGTTGCTGTATCCTACACGTACCAATGTGGCCTGTGAGTACGTGTCTTTGCCTGATGGTGTGACCACGTTTTACGGGCTGTAGAAGGCACTTTGGGATGAGCAATAAAACGTGTAGATGGCTGCCCATGTGACAAGGCCCTTGGGATGCCGTCCAGGTTTTTATTTGTGACAAGAGATGAAGGGGACTTTTGCAAGATGAGCTACATGGTTAGTTAGCTGGTGCAACCTTGTAAGAAGTTGATACGTGTGTGAATGCCTCCAAATGCGTTTATGTCAATACGCTATTCGTATATGTCTATCTGCCAAAGAGACCCAGCACATTCCTCTAATGTCCATGAATTTCAGGGGCCTCGTTGGAGGCTATAGGATTACAATCCATCTAAAGTTACCCTGAGACCAAATGTGGATTAGATCTCTGTCTGAATTTATACCAAGCCTTGGTCATATCCCAAGGATACATTATACATGTGGTATGCAATGAGGAGATTAGCAGTGAGGGTGCAGTGAGGAATGATGCTTTTAAAAAAAAGCATAAACTGTAAGTAAGACTGTGACACAAGGACCCAAAGATTCTGCAGGTTGTTTTAGCAAACTCATTTTTATTTTGCTCTCACAGGTATCCACCTGTGCAGCTGTACGCTTTCCAGCGTGCTCCAGTCCACTGCTCTCCTCTCCAAACCTCACACACCTCTTCCGGGCCTTGGCAGCTACTGAAATAGGGAAAGCGTGGTTAACGTGATGTACCTCAGTTGTGCCGGCCCATCTTCTCTGGCACTGTCCCCCAAACCCACCGCTCCACCCCTCCCCTGTAGCCCTGTAGCTGAGCCACAAACCACACTCCGCCACAAAGACTATATCACACTAGCTTGTTTCTGTGAGTTGTACATAAGTACACATGCTCATAGGAAGCTTTCAGATGATGTAATGTCCCCTCTGGGAGTCGTGACAGAGGTCCTGAGGTCATGGGCAACAATGACTGCGAATGTCACACTGGGTTTCTCAAGTGAAGACATGAAAGTCGTGGCTGTCTGGAGTGAAAATTGTGTTTGACATGACTAATTTCTGCACTGATTTAGCTGGGAGCTGATCACTTTGCTTCTGACACATCTTATCAGCTTTGATTTGATCATCGTAGCATGTTAGCAAATTTTTCTAACTAGCTGGTTAACTAAAAAAAAGTTTTTATAGAACTATTCTCATTCCTGTGCCAAACACGGGAACCCCAAAAGCTTAAAAGAATTTTGTTTTTGGAGTGGGAATAGCACTGAAAGGTGGCTCTTAGAGTTTGTAGGCCGCTCTATAATCTGCTTTTCAGTCATTAACGCTACTTTCTCTGCAGCCGAGCTTAGTGCTCACTGTGTCGCATACCTCCTCAAAACTAAGAAGCAATAAGTTTCGGTAAATGCACTGAATGTGCAGGTCAAAACAAGAGAAGCAGATGTGTAAAGCCAGGATGAGTGCAAGCTGACTACACGTTATTAGCAAGCACTTAAAGGTCCAATATTTAGACATTCAGTTTAAAATTAAAATTATTAAGAGTGACATGTACTGGGTTGTCCAAAAGTCTTGAAAGTCTTGAAAGTCTTTTTAAAGAGGTATCTGGCAATATTTCTGCAGGCCTTTGGAAGGTCTGTCAACACTTTTCTTTGGATATTGGCTGCTTTGTCACTCATTTTCTGTGCAATCCTTCTCAACATTTTCAGAATGATCAAATACAAGTAAAAAGAAAGTTTTTCAGAGATAATTCAGGTTGTTTTGATGAATAACGGCAGTCATTTCAAATGCTGACTTTCATATGTATGTACTGTGTTGCAGAAATCTCTGCTGAATTTAGCATGCTAACCAGCTTGCACTCACTTGTATCCTCACATAATGCAACTTTGTATCTCACGGTGAGAAACTGAATCTGTGTTACATTCAGTCAGCCCTCAGGGCACATTGGTGACGGTAGAAACTAACAGTGGTTGCTCAATGATCCACAGAAATTTAAGCCAGGATATTAAAAAACAGCAACTTTGCCTTAAAGAGCTTAAAAAGCTAGATATTTTACATACTGAACATTTAAAGGATGATTATCTAAGATATCAAAGATAGAGTTTTGTAGGATGGGGGGTATTCTCTTAATTTAGTTATTGCAAATGACATGTTTATGGACAAGCATGATGTTCTTGATGGACCAGTTCTGATGTACTGGTGATTCTAATCTATGGGAGATTGGCTCAAAATAAACTGTGACGCCTGTGCTCATTGTGATAAAGAACATGTTTGGCGTTTATTGTTCTGTGGTACAGAGGAGTAACCGACTATATTTAAGTCCTTGTATTCACACACAACACCAAATTCAATTCAGTTCATGGGAAGCCCTGAGCAGCCTGGACCTGTTGCAGGGTAATTAATTAAGGGAAGGTTCAGACGTACTGCTTTTGGCTTTTCCCTTATTCACAAGGAGTAGCTTTGCATGTTTGATTTGGCGGATCTTTCAGGCCGCATGCCCTTCCTGATGCAAGTCCAAAAGGGATCTGTGTCTGCTTTCGAGTTCAAGCAGGGATCTTCTGTTGTTAGCCAAATGTGTAAACCACTACTACTAGATATCAGTAATGAATTTTTAAAAAGTCAGTGGATTGAAATATTGGGATGTGATTTCCTTACCAAATAGGTTCTGCCTGGCAGGTGATAAGGTGGAAACATGGAGCTGACAACACAAAAGTATTTTACAGGTTTTCACTTTTGCTACATTTAGATGTTCTTTTTAGCACAGCCAATTCTCTCATGGTCCTCCGTGATGGCAGCAGCCCAGCCGTTGTTGCTAGGGAATCTGTGATGAAACTGCAAAACCTCTACAAAGTGCATGCGTATGTGTGACTCTGTGTGTGTGCAAATTGTACCTGTGTCATCATTATTTTGGGGAATGCACTGCTAGTGCTTTACTGACAGGAGTGTTGCTATTTGTGTGAATGCACGTGCTCTCACTGTGAGGGGTAAAAAAATCTCTCGAGCCCCAGATAGTGTTTGGGTCGCTGCTCTTTTGCCACAGTTATAAGTGTCAGCTGGATGGATCACATGTTTCCAGTAACTGTACCCTTCCCACTCTATCTCTGGACACCCTCGTTTTCCCCGGGCGTCCTCCTGATGGAAGCTGATGTGATGTGGTCCTCGGCTGCAGGAGTGGCGCTGCTAAAACAGATGAAAGCGGCTCTAAGAGGCCCTTGTCTCACCCCTGCCAGGCGCTGATAGAGATGGATGGAGGGGAGCGCATCACAAGCAGCACATGAGGAGATTACTGATGAAGGTGTGGAGGGGATGAGTGGCAGCCTCATCCTTGACTCTCCAGAGGCACAGCAGCCCCAGCCCTCTGGCTCCTGGCCCCAAGTCAGTGAGGGCTCTCTGGAGTGCTGATGATGGGATTTATGAATACGCGGGGGTTGGCTGGAGGGGTCAAGTAAACACACAGAGGAAAATAAGACAAACGAAACACTAGCGAGGACTTGAGAGGAGGAAATTAGACAAAGAGAGAAGAGAAAGAGAGGAGAGGCGCAGAAGCGAAAGGAAAGGGAGAAGGCCAAGGAGGATGATGTGATGCATGCTGGTTGTGGGAGCGCCTCTGCTCTGCTCTGCTCTGTCCCTCCAGGAAGTCATAGCACTTCTCCTCTCCATTTGAAGGAGGCTACGTCGCCATGGCAACGAGCGAGAATCTGCACCCGTCTCCCGGCTCACCGGGCTGGGCTGTACGTGCGCATGCATGAATGTGTGGTGCGCAAACACATCGGCTCATCGCCGCTGCATGTGTGCCTCCGACTGAAGTGTAACTGTCGTTCAATTGGTTTGTGTGTGTGTGTGTGTGTGTGTGTGTGTGTGTGTGTGTGTGTGTGTGTGTGTGTGTGTGTGTTTTTCTGTGAGCATCAAGTGCAGGCATGTGTGCACAAGAGGGAGATACACACTGGTACGCGCACACAGAGCCTCACATTCACAGTTTGTACTGCAGGCTTTATTTTTAGCACGTGGCGCTTATATAATCAGGGTGACACTGGGGGGAAATAAAAGGAAGGGGAAAACATCTCCTGTATTTCCTTTACCCCCTATCTGCCAAATTTGCTCTGCTTTTCCTCCTATGTGTTCCCTCTCTTGCTTTTTTTCCTTTCCTGGTATTTTCTTGTTTCTCCACTCCTCTTTCCATCTCTCTGGCCTCAGTCTCTAGTCCCCCCATGCTCCCTGCCTCATTATATATTTCACTCAACATCTTCTCCTTTTTCTTTTCCTCTCCTCGTGCATTTCTGTCAGTTTCCCACAACTGTCATCTGTATCTGTTCGCCCCTCCTCTCTTTCCTTTCTTTCTCTTCGCCACACAGACATCTCTACCTTTGCTATGGCACTCTATAGTCTTGTTAACGGGGGATGCAAAAGAGCAATGTAGCAGGAGAAAGAATTAGAGAAAATGTGGTAAGGCAAAAGAGATAGAGACATGACGAGAACACAGAGAGAAATAAGAGAAATGGGTGACTAAACAGATTGTAACACAACAGAATTAGAAGAGGGTGGTGCAGAGTGCACAAAGACTTCTAAAAGACCAGAGATCCTCTCTGACAGTCTTGCTTGCTGCTTTTAAAGACTCATATCCCCAAGTGGGCTGTTATCCACACTCTTGTTTAGCCCTTTTCCCCCCTCCTCTCCGTCTGCGTGAGCTCATTCCTTAAGGTAATTTGAAAATAGATGACATTTCAGGATTAGTTAGTGGGATCAGTGGCAGAGTGGGCTCATGGAGGCCAGCAGCCAAGCTGGTGGGAATAACCCATTCTGCCTTACTCCTGTAACATTCAGCAAATCACAGCTTTACCCGTAAACAACCTCTCTGTGGATTTACATGTTTGCTGGTCTTTGCTGTACAGCGAGGTGTATTTGATGCGAATGAGTGGATGAATGCCACATCCGAGGAGTCATCAAAATCTAACAGCAGCTACTGCATGTATGCACAGCATCCTACTTCTGTACAGCTGTGGAAAAATGCTTACACTATCATCTCTAATTACTTTTGCTTGACACTTGGTCGTGCCAGCATCTCAAGCAGTAACTGTACTGTAGTTAGGGAGGCGCTATAAGCAGCTATGATTGGGGGCATAGACTGAGGATTGCACTGCTGATTTCAGGAGTTACTGACCTTTTCCTTTTCACTCCACCTTTTCCTAACCCTCACCCTAACCAAGGAGTTTTAATGGACTGCACACAACCATATGGTTTATCTGCTGGACCTCAGCCGGTTACACTTTTGGATCCAGTACAGACAGTCAGGCATTTCACCCCCAACCAGAGTTAGAGGAGGCATTAAAATCGATCTAAAATCAATGTCAGTAACCTGTAAATATTTTAACTCATTCAGGTCAGCTAAGCTTGAGGTGACAAGACAAGACTTAAATTTAGTCACCGGTCAAAAGTCATTTGTGTTTATTATGTCAGCTAAACCACCCACTTAATTCTTAATATACACTGTTTCACTTTACTTTAAGTGGAAACTATCGCACTTGTAGTAATTTACGGGTATAGATATGCTCGTATGTGTTCTGCAGTAATATGCATTGTTATAGTTTATAGTAGAGTTCCTTTTATTCACATCCATTGTAACATAATAGTTTTGATTTTTAAGGAAGATACTTTATTAAATATAGTCTGTGATTGATTATTTAATTAAATGATGAGTTTCTTGTTTACCTCCTTCACCATCTATCTGCATCCAGACAGACAAAACCTGTAAAGATCGATAAAAATGAACAGCTCATGGCTTTATTTATTTATTGATTGATTGATTGATTTAGACATGATAAATAAGACGGTCGAAATAAATATCATTTATACCTGAAGAATAGAGATCTTGGGTGAATGGTTTTGGCCTGGCTTTCTTATATGTTTAAAAGTATTGTTTAATATTGATTAATATTCATATTTTCATAAAGGTGTTTTCTGCTCTCACAGGAAGTCACAGTCAGTTGTGCCATTCTCTTGGGCACAGTGACTGGTACCACGTGTAAGACCACCCAGTTTTTGTGTTTTGTTTACATTTTGTAAAAAGAGATAAAAACTCACAGAATTCCTTCATCTTATAATACACAAAACCTGTGTCTGTTTCATCGGCCTCAAGCTTCTCCTAGACCATCAGGAACTGGGCAGCCACATCGGTACATGTATTTCAGAGATTATGATGTCACCATGTTGCCTCATTCCCGCCTTACAACAGGCTAAAATGGCCTGTGTTTAGCATTTATCCACCTACAGCACCTCAAGAAACCATCTTATCATTTTAATTTCACAACAATAACATTTCATTTGCATCTACAAAAACCGAGTTATGCATGATATATTATGACGGCATTATGCTGCCTGGCAACCACTTAACAAGGGGCTAAAATGATCTGTTTTTAGCCTTTATGCACCTACAGAACCTTATGAAAGCATGCTTTCATTTTAATTTCATTACAATAACATCATTTGTATCCACACTGAATTATACATGCCTAGTAACCACCTAGCAACCAGCTAAAATGACCCACTTTTATCACATATATAGCATTTACCGCTATTTTTTTGTTTTCTCAGTATGATTAAGTGTATCAATTTGCCCACAGCACAAACAGCCAGTCATTACTGTAGTGTTGGCATATACTGGGCTATATAATATAAAAAAGAGCAATAGAGAACAATTACCTGCATCTTAACATTTGAACATGTTCAGTAAAAAAAAAACCTGACACAAACTAGAAAATAATAATGATATACATTAAACGCAGTATAACTGTTGTTATGTCCCAAATGACAGGTCTAGGGCTGTTTAGTAGTCAGCAATAGAATATTATCATATATCACATGTCATAATATTATATTTAACTTGGTGCATTTGTAGTTCTTCTGTGAAAATAACACTTTTAAATGTATGCTGATATAATTTAGAACTATAATTTAGATATAATTTACCTATTTCTGGAGTTTGATGGGGGCATAACTGCTTCACTCTACCTCATTTTTTAAATCATAATGTAAAACAACAACACAAGATGCAACTCACCAAATCCAAGTTCACGGTGACGTAGTGTCGTAAATTGGTTCTTTAAAGAAGGTCATTAACAACATGTGCTATGCTTTGAATGATGTTTCAACTTTTCCTGTTTTTCCTGACTTGAGTAAATTCAGCTAGTAGTGATTATGTCTTTGCCAAATGTGTGCACTGCTTGCTAGGAAACCTGCCCCTTTCCACATTGTTATCTTGACCTTATCCGGTGTAAAAACCTTGGATGCTCACCCCGAGCTCTCAAATCTGATAATATGAGAAAACCTTCTCGGGTCAATCAGGAAATTACATCTGGCCCCTGTCCAGGCATTATGATGGCAGATGTGGACAAAGCAGTGTAGTATTATTGTTGATCTTGGATTACAGAGCGAGGCAGCAAAGCGATGACCTATCACACTGTTGTTGATACAGCTTTTTGGTAACGACAGTCCCGCACTGGCTTCTGTTGCACTCAGTCATTTCATCCGGCTCAGTCATTGTACGAAGCCGGGTCTGATGTTCACTGCTGCAGCTGAGTCGAAAGAAACAGCCGTGAGCGTCACGGAGGGACTGCTCTGCTGCTCCACAGTGATGTTTGGTCACAGTCGGCTGCAGATGGGGGTTGCGTTTGTATGTATGAAAAGGATTTTGAGGCAATATGCATGAGTGAGTCAGGTTTACGTTTCGAAAACCCCATATGTGAAATGCAGGAGCGTTTACGTCTGTGTGTGCAGGTGTTGTGCAGCTCAGACGTGGCTTTTTGGGCTGACTGACAGGCAGCCGCAGAGAGGGTTTTCCACTGGCTGTAGTTTTCTGCCTGACAGCTCAGTGACACATCATTACATCTTGCTCAAGGCAGTGCGAGCAACAGTGACCTTTTATGCTGCTTTTGAGTTCCCTGCACCTATGTTCTTCTCTATATGTGGATGCATGTTTAGGATTGTATGCCTGTCGTGTTTGTACTGTCTACTCTTTAATTAACTTTCTGGGTTCACACCTCCTCTGGAATCCATTCGCTGGGTTTTCCAGCAAGGAGTTTGATTCACTGTGAATTTTCTGGTGACTGGATCTGACCTTTTATACATTTATATTCACTTCACACTACTATACAAACACAGCTGCATGGATACATAGCTGTACATATAAGGATATATTTTGATAGCCTCTGCAACCTTTGTGGGATACACAGTTAAAAAGAAGTATGGACAGATGTTCTCCCCACAAAGCACTGTATCTTTCACTCAAACAACAGAAATAGAAAATGCTAAAGAAAATTCTTTGTACAGGTATACATCGATATACCTTAGTTATTATTGAGATTTAGGGATTTAGAAGTGCTGGTAGGAGGATTTAGTTCCCTTAAGACAGAGCTTTACTTGCTGTTTTTCTCCTTTTCGATGCTTTGCGCTCATCTGTGTTATGAAGCTGCTGGTTGTACTGTCAGGACCAAGCAGAGTGATGTTGATTTAAAATACCGCAAACCAAAGCCGATGACAGGTGTGGAAGATGCCGTTTACCACATCTCTTTCCTGTCACACCAGGGCTTTTAGTATCTTTTATAAAAATTTTCATTCTTCCATTCAAGCGAGACTGACCTAATATTCTGGACATGATTAGTCTGGGATGCCATTCTTTGTCAAAATTCAAAGCGCATGTTTGCGCGTTTTTCCCCCCCCCTCCCCTCATCTGGCTGCGAGGCAAGGCAATATCAAGCCGGGAAAGTGTTGACTCAGGGGGAAGGAAAGTGTCAGATTAATAACGAAGAGGGGCCACGAGAGGCAACGGAGGAAGCCATAGAAATTAGACGGGGTGTCTTCATAGTTCACCCGAGTGAGGGGTGTGCCGTGAATTTGTAGTGTTGCAGGTTTAAATCAGGCTCATGTAGGTTTGTCATCCTGCATCTCTCACGTTCCTTTTGTCTTTTTTTTTTACCCCCCCGACTGCGTGATCTCTAATGAGAGCAAAAAGGCAGACAACATTTTAATTTTTAATGACAAAGATGAGCCATGACAGGCGGCGGAGGAAGCGTGGAAATTAAATGGGGGGAGGAGTCCCTGGATAAGGCAGGAGGTAAAGAAGAGAAGTTTGATGCATGAAGAGCATGAGGAGGGAACATTAAAGCTGATATAACGCTAAAGATTATTTAGATGATTTGATTTATCTGCCACCTTCTGTGATTAAGTACATTTAAGCTTCTGCACTAAAATTTTGAGGTATTTGTAGTAGTTTACTTAATCATTTCCATTTATTAGTACTTAAACTCTACTCCACATTTCTACATTTAAAAGAGAACTACTTTTGCTCAACCTTAGTTGAGTCTAACCATGAATATGTATATGTAAAACATTTATGCCTTAACAGTAACATAATATTAAAGCCTGATAAAGCATTGTATAAAAACATATCTTATTCTTTAATATAACACTAAAAGACTTCTAATTGTCTGCTCTTATTTTAAAACTTTGCATTTTGCTGCTAATAATTTCAGACAGAGGGAAGTGGCATGCAACAAAAGTCAACAACCTGTTATAAACCTCCAATTAGCACTTTTAAATATAATGTGATCTAAATAAAATGTGTCACAATTAGTGCATTTTTATCAAACTGTCCAAAATCTGAAGTGCAGTGTTGGAAGCAGAACAAAGGAGCAAATAAGAGAAAGGAGGAATTGAATAAGAGAAGAGTCACGAGGGAAGAAGTGATGGGAGGATAGCAGAGAGAGAAAGAGGAAGGAGGATGGTGTTATTGGATAGTAAGACAGATGAGAAATGAAAAGAGGAGAGGGAGAGACGGGACCGTAGGGAGGACAGACTGGGCAGACGTGTATGTGTGGCGGTGGGGCTTGGGTAGTTGCTCAGGGTGTATGTGACACATACCATCAGACAGGATCAGGCAAAAGCAAATTAAGTACATGGCATCTCTCCCTGCATCCTGCATTATGCTAATGAGCCTTCTAATGCTGCTACTCTTCCTCTCTGAGCTCACCAAATGTATCTTAAGTATGCACACAAACATAAAACAAGGTCTAGGTGTGTGCATGTCTGTGTACCTGCATACATACATGTGCAAAAGGTTTAGCAGACGTTCTTATATAATCATGCATGCACACCTTTTGCATGGCTGCACAGACTTTGGTCAAAAGAAACAACTGTCCGCCCCCCTACCTCCGCCTCCTCAGCTTCTTTCTAACTTTGTTTTTTAGGAATGGCTGCACTTCTGATGATCAGATATGTAGTCTATTGCTCATGTTTGTTAATAGAAAAGTCACTAAGGGTGACATCATCCACCTCCTCCTCCTCTCTTCCTCGCTCTCCCTCCTCTTCTTTACCATTTTGCTGTTGGTCACATGACGTTGTGTCACTCTCTGAGTCAGGATGTGTAGTCCAGAGCCAGATTTGTCACTGGTCAGAGGCAGAGAAAAAAAAGATTATTGTTCTCACAGTCCACTTACCTGGAAATTATTCAGCACACATCAAAAAATGATAATTTCCCACTGTAGAACAGGTTAATGGCTGTGATTTGCATTGTTCTCTCATCAGTTAGTGATGTTTTTTTTTTAAATATTCTGCTGAATGACCTTCAGTAATTTTCCCTAAATGATTTTCCATATCTATAATATAAGTTTCCATTTATTTTTATTTGCTTATTATTATCTTTTTATTGTCTAGTACATACAATAGTTGTAAGTTTTCATTCTTTGTATCAATGTGTGTCCACGTATTCAGAGAAGAGGAAGCACAAGCAAAACAACAAAGACAGAGGTTTAGTGTTTCAGAGTGTATTATCCACATTTCCCGATGCCATGTTGCTTCAACATTTACTTACCTAGGATGGTCGGGATGGTAGGATAGCATGACCACGTGCAGCCAGTCACATCCCAGCGGTGAAAGCATCTCATTGTTGCGTGAAAAGAAGCAGCTGGTGCAACTGATAGGCACGGATCTCCTCATCCTCCTCAGGCCAGAAAGAGTTAGCAGTGATTAGGAGGAAAGTGAGGTGAACTGGCCGTTTCAAATTGGTTAAAAATAAGGCTGCTCTCAAAGCTCTCTATTAGAATGGATGCACTTGCTTAGCCTCAAAAACAAGTAGTTTTGATGAGAAATATTGAGAGCAATATAAGATGTAGTGTTGGCACACAGTTTACATTTCGCATTCACAATGACAGTGCGTCTGGCACTGAAAAAACCGTCAGAATTTATTTGCTTTTTACCCACATTTAAACCCAGTTTTCATCCAATTTTCATTAAAGTGCTTCTGCATGTTGATGGTTCACCATGTGCTGCTCTGTTGCTACAGTACTTTCACTGAGGGCAGAGTCAAGAGAGATAGAGTCCATGTGGCTATGGTGGTTTGCTCAGGTATTGGTCACGTGAGCAGCGCTGTTTGTTCAGCTGTGAGACAGAGGCTCCCAGTCAAAGTTCATTCATATCTCTTTGGTAATATAAATTATTCATGCCAGAGTGTTTTTTTTCTCGATTTCTCAGGATGAAAAAGGTTGACATGAATGAAAAGGCGTGTCCTTTTGAAACGTGTGTTGATCTGCAGTTTTGAGTGTTCGCTGGTGAGAAGAGAGGCAAGGCACAGTCAAACTTAGTGAACGCCTCCCACACCTGACAACTAAACACACGGGTGCTCTGGATGACTCATCAATCTTCTATGCAAATTAAATGAACTTTTCTTATTATTTTTTTTTATAAAGAAAGAGATGTGGTGTGTTGCATGCTTGTGTGGTAAAAGCTGAATCATGAGGTGTAAACAAAAGATACCTGATTGCATGTCTTATATATCTTGGGAGAGTTCTTAATGGACGACATGAGCCCTGGACAAGATGTTAAAAGCATGTATGCATGATCCAGTTTTTAAACAAACCAGAAATTACTTATTATAGTAGCATATAACTGTGTAGGAAAGTCTAAACTCCTTAAGCTGCTTTAAGGCTGCACTTCCAATAATCTTACAGCATCTGAAAGTGTTAACTTCTCTGTATGAGCTCTCTTGTCTTGTTGTAAAACTTGAATGTGATCTTACTATTTCATTTTGGTGTCACTTTAATATATTACAAGGCTGAACTGAATCTTTTTGCATTAAATAATAAGAATATTTTATTTATGAAGTCATGAGTAATATAAAATTGACCTACAGTCATGTGAAAAAGAAAGTTTCCACAGGACTCTATGCAGTTCTGTGAAACCTGCATACACCTTTGCAGCTTCCATAGGAATTAAAAGGGTAAGTAGCAGCCACTTGCTGCTAATTAATATACTTGATTAACTGATCATGTGAGCACTTCTATAAAAGCAGAAATTTTGCTAGATTGGACTATTCAGGTGTGTCTTAATGCAAATCCACAATCTTTTCCAGAGTGGACGTCTTTCAACTGTGCAATGTTTAGAGAGATAGCACAAAACGTAAGAGCAACAGCTGGTCTGAGTTGTAGCCTCAGACTAGCTGTGCATTTTAGCATGTTAAATATCAAAGTTCACAACAGTACAATTAGAAAAAGACTGAGCATGTGTGACTTGTTGAAGGGTTGCCAAGAAAATGGCTTGCGAAGCCTTCTGGAACAATGTCCTTTGGACAGGCAAGACCAAAGTGGAGATGTTTGGCCATAATGCACAAAATCAAACAGAGCTCATCAGCACAAACATATTATACCAACTGCCAAGCATGGCGGTGGAGGGTTACTGTTTTGGGCTTGTTTTGCAGCCACAGAACCTGGGCACCTTTTGGTCGTTAAGTCGACCGTGAAATCCTCTGTATACCAAAGTATTCTGGAGTCAAATGTACGGCCATTTATCCAACACCTTGGCCAAAACTGGGTCATGCAACATGACAATGATCCCAAGCACAGCAGCAAATCTACAACAGAATGACTGAAAAAAAAAAAGAATCAAGATGACGCAATGGTCCAGCCAAAGTTCAGACCTCAGCTGGACTGAATGCTGTGGCGGGACCTTCAGAGAGCTGTGCACAAATGAATCTCTGCAAACCTCAATGAAAAGAGTGGGACAAAACACCTCCACAACTATGTGAGAGACTGATGAAGCTGTCATTGCTGCTGAATGTGCTTCTCCAAGTTACTAAATCGTGTGATGCACATAGTTTTTCACAGGGCTGCAGATAGTCGTGTATTCCAACTGTAGGTCTAAATCGGCTGGGTGTAACACATCCCACAGTGGCACATTACTTTAAATACATTTTTCTTTAAATCTTTGTTGTGCTAAATTCAAATTAAACAACTATGTTGTTACATTTTTTTACTTAATCACCTGGACGATAGGCAGAAAGAAACATCCATCATGTGTTTTAGTTTTTTGCATACTCAGCTGACTTCAGTTCCTGTGGGAGGGAGAAAAAATGCTGTGGAGCAGTCTACGACTTTTTAAATGGATATTTATATAAATTAAAATTTAAGACATAATTCAGTTGCACATTTGTAATATAATAAAATAGTGTTTTCTTTTCTTATATAATTTACGTGTCTTTTACTGTATGTCCTAAAATGCCTGCCAGTTTCTAAACCCTGATTCCTAGCAGTGCTGGCTAAGAAGTGGAATACTTGGAAGAACTGTTTACTCAGTAGCCTAAACATGTTTGCTCACTATCCATAGTGCTGTTGTGTCCAAAGGGGAAAGCGTGTTGAAGGACAAACTTTCTGCCCTGATCAGATGACACTCATTTAAAGCATGTCAGCCAGCTCTTCCCTGTGGGCCACGCTTTGTCTACCATGTTCCTATGTCATTTTTTTCCTTACCTTGTCATATGTCATCCCTGTTTGCATTGATTTACATCAGTCTATGTCTTGCGGCCTTCCTGCACACAGACAGACAGATAAATCTCATGGTTACCAACTAATGATGCCTGGCTGTGGAGTGGACTCAAATTGAATGAATGAGGGCTGTGTGCAAGCGAGAAGCAGAGAATCCAAGTGGTTGCTGCATGCCAGAAGGACATAGCAGGCAGACGATCTGTGCACCTCCCCAGCAGACTGGGAGGGAAAGAGGCGTAGGTTTGGATGTGTGAACAGCTGGTGACTGAACAGAGAGGAGTTTGGGATGATGGGAAGGAAGCAGTGTAGAAAACACAGGATGTGAGATCAGGGACATCAGCAGAGCAGGAGTTAATGCAAGACTTGAATGATCCTGACCTATTCTCTCTTGGATGTGAATCTAAGTTTATTGTGGTGTTGTATTGTTTTAATCTTCTAATGATCAAATAGTCATTACTTCCCTCCACAAGGTCCCCTGATACGGCTGAGAGGTCCTTGTGGATTAGGCCGGTCATTTTGTGTTTCCTTTGTCATCAGCTTTACTGTTACTTTCCAGCTTCAATGCATTTTAAGGATACCAGTTGAAGCAAATAAAAAAATAAATGGATAATTTAATTGGGTTTAATGCAGGCCTGCATTATTCCTGTGCCGTTTGGGCTTCTTCAAGACGGATTTCATTACAGACTCTGAAGACAGACGTGCAGGTCAGAAAGGATTGAGATTTTAAATTGCAAATTCCTGTCTGTGTTATTTCTGCAGTGGACTGGTAATCCCAGCCCAAGATTCCCAAAATCTTTTAAGACTGAAAAGGATCAAGCATACAGAGACAATTAATGAATTGCACTTGTTACAACTGAGTTTTTTCACATCTAACAGACTAGCTCTGACCTTCAGCATACCTCAACCATGACAATGATATTGTTTGACTACTGCAAGAATTTATTTATTATGAAGGTATTAATAAAAGGTGTACAAGGTATTTAGTCATGACTCAAACGGGCTACCCTGGACAAATTACATTTTTTGTTCTAGATGCAAATTTAATGGATTTAAAAGGTTAGAAAAGCTACATTCCAATAATTTAAATAGTTGTTCAGATGTTGTTCACCTGTGGATCACATTGCATGTTTCCGAGACTTCCTCTGAAACCTCAAATATTCATCGTAAGTTGGACAGTTGTTCTATGACCTCCTTAGAAGTCGAATGTTCTTCGCAGCAAATGCCAACACATATGCTGGAAAGTAAAGAGGTGGCTATCATAGATGGTGGCTTGAGATGGGATATTGTTTAGAAACTGCAATAACAGCACACATGTTTTGACCAATCTAGCACTGCGAGTATTGAGCGCAGCTGTACATACAGGGAGTGCAGAATTATTAGGCAAGTTGTATTTTTGAGGAATAATTTTATTATTGAACAACAACCATGTTCTCAATGAACCCAAAAAACTCATTAATATCAAAGCTGAATGTTTTTGGAAGTAGTTTTTAAGTTTGTTTTTGGTTTGAGCTATTTTAGGGGGATATCTGTGTGTGCAGGTGACTATTACTGTGCATAATTATTAGGCAACTTAACAAAAAACAAATATATACCCATTTCAATTATTTATTTTTACCAGTGAAACCAATATAACATCTCCACATTCACAAATATACATTTCTGACATTCAAAAACAAAACAAAAACAAATCAGCGACCAATATAGCCACCTTTCTTTGCAAGGACACTCAAAAGCCTGCCATCCATGGATTCTGTCAGTGTTTTGATCTGTTCACCATCAACATTGCGTGCAGCAGCAACCACAGCCTCCCAGACACTGTTCAGAGAGGTGTACTGTTTTCCCCTCCTTGTAAATCTCACATTTGATGATGGACCACAGGTTCTCAATGGGGTTCAGATCAGGTGAACAAGGAGGCCATGTCATTAGTTTTTTTCTTCTTTTATACCCTTTCTTGCCAGCCACGCTGTGGAGTACTTGGACGCGTGTGATGGAGCATTGTCCTGCATGAAAATCATGTTTTTCTTGAAGGATGCAGACTTCTTCCTGTACCACTGCTTGAAGAAGGTGTCTTCCAGAAACTGGCAGTAGGACTGGGAGTTGAGCTTGACTCCATCCTCAACCCGAAAAGGCCCCACAAGCTCATCTTTGATGATACCAGCCCAAACCAGTACTCCACCTCCACCTTGCTGGCGTCTGAGTCGGACTGGAGCTCTCTGCCCTTTACCAATCCAGCCACGGGCCCATCCATCTGGCCCATCAAGACTCACTCTCATTTCATCAGTCCATAAAACCTTAGAAAAATCAGTCTTGAGATATTTCTTGGCCCAGTCTTGACGTTTCAACTTGTGTGTCTTGTTCAGTGGTGGTCGTCTTTCAGCCTTTCTTACCTTGGCCATGTCTCTGAGTATTGCACACCTTGTGCTTTTGGGCACCCAGTGATGTTGCAGCTCTGAAATATGGCCAAACTGGTGGCAAGTGGCATCTTGGCAGCTGCACGCTTGACTTTTCTCAGTTCATGGGCAGTTATTTTGCGCCTTGGTTTTTCCACACGCTTCTTGCGACCCTGTTGACTATTTTGAATGAAACGCTTGGTTGTTCGATGATCACGCTTCAGAAGCTTTGCAATTTTAAGACTGCTGCATCCCTCTGCAAGATATCTCACTATTTTTGACTTTTCTGAGCCTGTCAAGTCCTTCTTTTGACCCATTTTGCCAAAGGAAAGGAAGTTGCCTAATAATTATGCACACCTGATATAGGGTGTTGATGTCATTAGACCACACCCCTTCTCATTACAGAGATGCACATCACCTAATATGCTTAATTGGTAGTAGGCCTTCGAGCCTATACAGCTTGGAGTAAGACAACATGCATGAAGAGGATGATGTGGACAAAATACTCATTTGCCTAATAATTCTGCACTCCCTGTATTGAACATTAGCACAAAAAAATCATATAAATGAAAAAAGAGAGCCAGGGCGAAAGGCAGAACTTCTTCAGATCTGGACATTGATGACATGCAGTGAGCATCAATGTTAGATCTTAAAGTTAAGCCTGTTTCAGTGGCTATCAGTCATAACTATTACCAAATCCACGCTTTTAATCCCAGCTTGTCACAGTGTTTCAGGGACTCTGACCTGTTTTTGATGGAGGTTAATACCCCAGGTATGCTCCCTCATGGTATGGGTAGCTGCTGGACATTCACTTCCCCTCCCAAATATCTCACTCCTTCCTTCTATCCCTGTATTTCACCTCCTCCCCGCTTCTCTTCTGTATTTGGCCCAGCTGGCACACCTAGGGTGCCGTGAACAGGTGTTATTTCCCTGTCGGGGGCCACACTTGAAGGAGATGTTAGGAATGAAGTTGGCATTGAGATGACTGGGAAATCGGGTCAGTTTCCTGAACTTGCACACACAAACATTGCTGCACACTGCCAAGAGTGTCTAAAAATAATGCTGTCACCGACGGGGGGGTGGGCAGGAAAATAAAGTAAATGAAAGCAGAAGCATTTGCTGAAGTGGAGGATATGATGAGCGCAAGGGTGGCCCGGAGAGAAACAAATGTAGAGGTAGGTAGAAGATATACATAGAGTGAGAGAAGGAGCGTATAGGAGAGGAGAAGACAGTGGGGAAAATGAGAGAGGCGATGAGGATGGAAAAAGGAAAAGGTGGCTGAATGGGGCAAACCATATCTCCATGATTGCCCCTGCCACACCTTGTTAAGGTGTCCTGCTGTGCTCCCCCATGACCCCTCCTGTGTCCTTAGGTGCTGACACACTGTGTTCCTGACAAACACAGCAGGGGGGACATGAGAAAAAAACCAGAGCTCCTAAGGAACAGTGGCTGCAGGAGGCATTGCTGTATTGTTCAGGCTGAATTACACGGTCACGCAGGGTGGGCAAAGGAGAAAGTCGGCGAACAAGAGAGAAAGAAAGAAGACACATACTGTAAAGAGGGATTAGCTCACACAGTACGGGAAGGGGGATGAATATGAAACCGAGTCATACCAGGGTCAGATGGGATTTGCAATAACTTCTTAGTGTTTGCTTTGACATGATTGATGGAGGCTGCTCAAGTACAATGAAGATTTAAATAAATTTCAACAGAATGTTCTGTCGTGACAGGCAACAAAACACTCTTTTCAACCCCAGAAGTTTTCCAGAACACAACCTTTTTTATCAACTTAGGGACTATGTCTGCATTTCACCTGAGATAGGTTCTTAAATTTAACTTCTAAACCCCCAAAAACGAGCAGCTTAGGCCCTGTGGGCCCTGAAATGCAGGCCAAGTTAGCAGCACTGCACGCTGCTTAGTGTTCAAAGACAAATCAACAATCATTCACACTGTAAGCAAACATGAAATGTCTTTAATGTGTTGCCAACAGAAGGAACTGGAGATGCAACTGATGTTTAAAAGAATGGACTCGACGTTTTTGGGAATACAGAGCTAGAGCAAAGTGCTGAGCTTAAAACTACAAATGCATACACCTAAAGCTAGGCTTTCTGTGTATGCATTTGTACATCTAACATTGCACAAATAATAAATGATTTGTGCTTGTGAGATAATAACTTGTGTGCAATGTCACAAAAACTTCAGGGGCTATGTGGCATGTTAAGTTGAATTCACCGAATACAAAAAAGAAGCTTTAAGTTCCTGAGTTTAGTCCCTGAACTAACTTTGGCGAAAAAACATAAGAGCCAAGAGAGATAAACAGGGATAATGTGGGGACACAGAGATGAAGATAGGGCATGCCAAAGGAGGCACAGAGGGGAATGCGAGCAAAACATCAGGCAGGCATCTTAATCGAATAGGCATGTACAGCTGTAGAGCTTGTCCTCGAGAGGTTTTCAACAAATGTCATAGTGAATGAGGTGAGTGACGGAGGACGGTATTGATCGTTTAGTTCCTGCTGGTTCTTCCCTTGCCCCCACTTCTCCTGCTATTTGTGCATTCCCATCTCTGCCTCAGAGAACCTAAATGCTTCCACTGACTGGCTACATGCTCTTCATTTCCCCTCTTCCCCGAGGCATACAGCGCACCAGCACTTCACCACCCCCCACTTCCTCTACTGTTGGTTCTTTCCATTTGCATGTTCCTTCTACCTGGTTGATGTCCTGCTGCTCACCAGCTCATCATCATCATAAATGCAGCAAAGGATGCTGGATCTAATCTTACGAGTGATAGTGCAGATAGACCTCCGAAGTATGTTGAACGTTCTTACAGCTTGGATGACTCGGTAGCTTGTGCCTCTATTTTTCTTTGTTATGCACTGCAAAACAATTAAAGTTAATAACAACCACTCAAGATCAGAGATCTAGTGTTCATGGCAAGGCTTCAAAAGCCTTGTTTTAAATTTATCCAAACAGACGGCAAACTTGAAGGTCTGTTGCATTCCCAGATTATGGAAGGATCTGTAGGTAGCTTCAGACCGCAAAGGTAAGCCAGGATTTGGGTTTAACTTGATTCGCGCCCCTGGATTTATTGGATCTGTAGACTTTATGGGTAATAACTTTATTTTAAAAAAATGATTAGCCTCTCAGTTAATTTTAAAACTGCATGACCAGGGTGTACTAGACGCATACCTCAGTCTAGAGACATTTGTCGAATTCTGATCGGAAAGTCAATACCTTGAAAGAAGTGTCTCTCAGGCCATTTTCATGACAAATAAAAATACATTAAGTGTTTTCATATTTTATGCTTTATTATAAATTACATTTCGAGTGTAAATGGATAATTATAATTATACCTCTGTGGAGTATAAAATATCGTAAAGGAGTCATTTCTGAAGATGTGATTGCTGTTTTTAAGATGATGTTGTACTCAGTGTTCCAACTCAGGTAGACGTAATTAGTTTTGCCCAGAGGCTGTTGGATCTCAGTTGTGAAACGATAATGATTTGACATGGCATTATGATAAGATGTGAGAAGGTTCATATCAGCAGCTCATCAGCCCACACAGCTCGTTATTTATAATCTGCTGGCTTCACCGGTAACACTGTGGTCTGTCGGCCTGTTAACTGTTTGCTGCTGCCAGTAAATTTGGGGAAAGAGGCCTCAGTCTTTTCCAAACAGGTAGAATACCTCCCCAGCACTGGGCTGTGCTTAGTGGGACAGATTGCGTGACTCGGGCATCCAATCCGATCTCTTGCGCTGTTAGCTAATGGTAATCAGGATTCATGAGGACGGATGATGGTAACACGCTCCATGGGATGGAATTAGCGCCGAGCATTTCAACTTTCCCTGTGAGGCAGAGGCCCTGTTATCCCGTCATTATTGGCAGAGACAATGGTGTGGTTAATCTTTTTAAGACAACACAGCTGAGGGCCAGGAGGGAGGGAGGAGCCACCCAATAATCTCATCAGAGACCAGAGGACATACACTGCGATGGAGGCGAGTTCCTCCCTTACATGTTGAATCATCCTCCTCTCCTGGCTCATCTCAATGCTTTCCTCTCCTGTTACTCCTCCACCCCTATTTTCCCTGTCGCTATGTGTGTGCGCGAGATGGGAATACGCCATGCAGCCATTCATCTTCCGTGTGTGTGTATGTGTGTGTATGCAAGCATCCTTGTCTGCATTATAGAAAGGTGTAATGTGGCAAGGGAGCTATCAGTTGTACCGAGTACATGTAAGGTGAAAGTGTGAGGGAAATTCAAGATTTTTTTTTTTTTTTTTGTAACAAACTGTCAGCTGTGCTTTGAAGTGAAGACAGTAAACAGCACGCTGCCAGGACAAACATCTTCTCAGTAACTGGTAAACACACAGTGATCGCACTGCATTTCTGGACATTTGTTTTCAGATTTCTATGCATATTTAAAATAACACTAATACCCCTAATACTGTGAAATTATGCATTTACAAGTCTTTGAATACAGAGTGCACATTAACCTTGACAGTCTTCGAAGAAATTATGTTCACTATAATCGAGTCTTTTATTGTCCAAAACACACAATATGACAAACAGATTTTTTTTTTAACACTTTAACGCTTGAAAGTAAGTAATCCAGTTAGGCTTTTCTAACATTAGTTTTAATCACAGCACTGTGATACCTGTTGGAAGTTGGTAATGCTTTATTCACTTCATTTGTTAAACCTGTTCAACAGCTCATTAACGCAAATTCTCTAATCAGCCAAACACATGGTCGTGTCTCAATGCATTTAGGCATGTAGACGTGGTGAAAACGACCTGCTGAACTTCAAACTAAGCATCAGAATGGGAAAAGAAAAGGTGATGTAAATGACTTTGAATGTGATTGTTGGTGCCAGCCACACTCATCTACTGGGATTTCCCCACACAACCATCTGTAGGGTTTAGAAAGAATGGTATAAAAACAGAAAATATCTAATGAGCAGCAGTTCTCTGGAAGACAACAGCCTGTTGATGTCGGAGGTCAGAGGAGAATGGCCAGACTGTTTCAATAACTCATTCAGTAAAAAGGACTAGATGTTACAGTCCCTGATAATGCATTGCTTTAACATCTTGAGGGATGGCTGTTATGGGGAAAGGCAGCCCAGACACTTTACCAGTTTGGGACACATCGTCAGTAGTGGACCTTGGATTCATCGGGTGTTTCGGCCATTATCACTAGACACCCTCATCCAAGGAGGCCCTGCCAGGGTTGATCAGGCCCTAGAGTGTATCTTCTTTCTTCTGTTTAGTTTTCTACAGTTTATTTTCTCCTATCTATTCACTGCAACTGAGAAATAATACTTACCTCTTTAGCATTTATGGAGCCTCACTTCTTCAAAGGGATAGAAAAGGTGATAGAGAGAAGTAAGACAAAAGGGACAAGATAGGAGAGAGCAGAGAGGAGAGCCGGAAGGGGGGCGCCCGAGCTGGCTTCCCACAGTTCCCCGCCGGATCGGGCTGTACGCTCTACCTCCCCACTGCAAATAATCAGTTGTTAGAACCAGGGTATGTAGAAGACAAATATCAGCAGCAGCTGTGTGATGCTATCATTTCATCATGGACCAAAATCTCACGGATCTCTGGGAGGAATGTTTCCAGCACTTTGTTGAATCCATGCCATGAAGAATTAAGAAGGCAAAACTGAGTTCAATCCAGTACTAGCATGGTGCAACTCATGAAGACGCTAGTGAGTGTATATGCACAGTATATAGTGTCAGATTATGATTCTTATGCTACATGAAATCCCTTAACTTCTCTTTCTTAATGGGAGATGTGCAAGCCTTCACCACCGCTCTAAGCAAAGGTAGTAAAGTACAAGTTATTTTATCATTTGTTGTACTGTTTTACTGTCAAAGAAATCTCCCTAAAGTCTACTTATATTGTATGCACAATAGGGTGGCCAGCCAGAGACTGTCAGGAACATACACACGATAATACGCTTTGGTTTGAAGCCCGGACTGGTAGTCATGCATTAGTTCTAGAGACTAATAAAATAATATGTGAATTTCATTCATCAAAACTGGAGTACAGCTTTCAGATAAGTTTTATCTTCCAACAGGCCATAGTATCCGTGTGATAAAGCCCTTTAAAAATATTCCAAGAGGCTCCAGAAACACAAAGGTGGCCAAGAGGTTGAGCTCTGTGATTGGATTGCCTTTAATATAAGATAACTTCTGGGAAGTGACACTATATAAGATTGAATTTAATACACAGTTAAACTGGCAGTAAAAGCACTAGCATACTACTAATGTCTTTGCAGTTCCTGCTAAAGTTTCATCTTTCTTAACTCACATCTGGAAGCTACCAAACTTCATTTTAAATTGTGCAAATGTTTAATGCACATCTGAACAATATTCTAATATAAGTTTAATTTAATGGTGACTTATAAAAAAAATAAAAATGCATGGATTTGTTGCAAAAACTGGAGCTGGAAAAACAGACTTCCAAGCACATTTATTGGCAGGTGAGTTTAAGAGGTTAAACTAACATACAATGCATAATGCAGCACATCCCCTCTCAGGGACAAAGCCAGCAGTCTTCTCTACCCTTTGTGCTCAGCTCCTAAGCTGATTTCATTTTTTTTTCCTGTGGGTTCATCTCTCAGCACCTAGAAGACAAGGATAGATACTGTATATTATAATAGGGGAGGATTGATTTAGAGGTTAACCTTGCTGTTAACAACCCATTCCTCCACCCAAACCCTCATGACAGCTGAAGAAACCTTGCACCTGCTCGCCTCACAGCACTACATTTGAAGACGTGAACAGCAGGGGCATGAATTTATGTAAGGTTCAGAATCTTAGTTTTTGCTATTCAGCCTTGTGTTGAGGCCAAAATACACATTGACCCCAGTAACTACTGAAGGAAATGTTTAGACTACATACAGTAGAGGAGTGTTTTAACGCTCCAGAGGGCAGAAATAAAGCTGCTCTCATAAGCCGGTCAATGGAAATTCATTGGCAAGCCGTGTGACGTTTTATACTTGTTCTATGCAGCCCAAAGGCCATTTGAAGACATTCCACAGTCATTTCTGTATAATTAGGAATTTATCAAGGGACCCATTTCAACATCAGAAGACACTGCATTGGTTGCCAGCCCTAAGGTTAGAAAGCTGTGATGTACTGTAGAGAATTGCAGAGCAAAACCTAACTATGGGCATGTTATGTATGCGTATGTGGAGTTTGTATGGCAACACTGTGCGTGCAGGACCCCAGGCTCTGAATAGTGATCACAATTTCATGGTGTTTTCAAGAGTTTGTGTTCATGTGAGTTAAAGTGCGTTGCTGTATTATAGGGTGTATGCGTGTAGTCATTAAATGTCAGAGACGCAGAGGTATTTGACTGACACACACACCCCGCCAGAAAGAATCCATGTCCCTGACTATTTTTAGAAATGTGTGCATCTTCCCTGTGCGATCCGCTTCCCAATCAGTGATGTCTTTCAATGTCTGCATCGAATCAAATGAGCCCCCCACTGAAACCAAACCAGTCACACACAAATACACACACACACACTCGATTGTAGTTCTTGTTAGGACTCTCATTCACCCTGTTTTTGCTTATAATGCCTCAAATCAAAGACACGTCACATCTACTTAAAGAGTGATCTAAAGGTGTGTATCTATTTGTTGTACAATCAAAACATGATTTTTGTCTTTTCAGCCTGTCTTACTTTACGTTATATAGGGGGTAAACCAAAGGACACTGTATTTAACAAGAACAAAATCGGATTTTAGAAATGTGATCATCTTAACCTCGAGGCAGGAGACCACTGTTCTTAACATCTCTATTTAGAGATAATTCTGTGAGCGAGGCTGCCCAAACATTACTAATAACCCATCATTGCACACAAGAATTGTCTGCATGCTACTCTAATAAAAGCAGGAAGTCAGCAGTAATAATTGTTTACAAGAGATAGCTGAAAATTTTACCGTTCACACCTCTGACTCTCTTTGGGTAAACTGTGGGTTTGTTTACTCTGTGTCTACATAATGTGAGCAGCACATTATCACCAGTGTATGTCCAAACAATGGGAATTCGAAAACAATATTGATCTGTAGGTCATCTGCATTTTGGGAGCACTCAAAGCCCAGTTCACAGTGGCCATATCCCAAATTATGTACTCAAAAGGTGAAAAAAACCCAGAAACTTCAGGTCACAAAAAAGGCAACCCATAATGTGCACCTGAACAGCTGGGATTGGTTAATGTAGTAGCTGGGTGACTGAAAAACACAGCTGAAACTGTGTGCTCTCTATGATCTTCTGACCGTTTGAGCTCCTGTCTGATCGTGTAATGCTTCCAAATCTCAGCAAATAAGAAATAATATGAGAGAGATGCAGGGTGACATTCATGGTTGTGGCCATAACCCCTAGCCATGAGAGCCCGCCTTCAAAGACACAGGATTTTATCATCACTGCTGCAGTTCCTTTCTTCTCTGTCTTACCAATTGTAAGCAGTAGAATGACACTCAGTGGCACCCGTATTTCATTGGCTAACGCAGTGCAACTGAGCCAAGTTTTGAGCCAGGTTCGACGTTTTTTTCTGGAGGAGTTCATCTGTCAGGACCGCTGATGTTCCCTCGAATTAAATAAATTTGGAGGTTTCAGTGGACGAGCAGAATAAATATCACAACAGCACCCTTACCTCATGTTGCATTCATACAATAATGGTTATGTGTTAACAGTGTAACACTGTGGCAGCCAAATATACTGTAGGTTTGCAGCAAGTTGTTTTCAAATCAGTTTTGTAGTCACAAGTATAACTAAGCTGTTGTCATTTTGAAATACTGATTTATTCTTCAAACAGTTCACTCTCTAGAAAAATACTCTCGTCTTACATTCGTCCTCATTCTCAATATTTAAAGCACCATTTATCCTGCTAAGAAAAGCAACATTTGGACATATGCAATAAACTTCAATCCCTCTCCCACATCTGTTCCTTCCACTGTAGCTGTAAAAATGGTGACATCCACAGAATGCACAAATTGACATAATGCTCAAGAACATTTGCACCAACTGACATATTCACACTCATAAATGTGCTTTCTTTTGCTTGATTAGAGATTTGCTGAGGTGTGACACTGTGTTTTTCTTATTTTTTTATTGGTCTCCTCTGTTCCTGTTACAGGAAAAAAAAAGAAAGCAGAACATAACACTAATGTGCAGAACGGGAGCAGAGGAAGTGCTGCCTTACGTGTGAAACGTGTGCTGGGGGTTGGTCCGCTGCCCAGCTCCTCTAGAGCGTAACACACAGAAAAGCCAACATGACGGACAGGTGTGGTTGTGAGCTCTAATTCAGACATTACAGGTAGTGACAGCGTGCCCTAGTAATTACAGAGAAGGATTTCATTGTGATGACCCAGCTTTAGGGATCATCATTTAGTAGGCGTCTAAATTACTGTTCGAAAACCACCATTCGATACGTGACGATACCTCTATTTGGTACATACTGTGCATAACAAAGAGGGCACACTAGATTTTATTTTAGGCTTTATTTATAGTGTACAGGCCTGTTTGTGTTAACTGTTATACTGACAATTATCACTTATAGTCCAAAAATAACACAACTGTTAGTTTGTGCTACATTAGCTCTGCCAAAGAGGTTTTGGTAGCATTCGCATGTATTTGTAAATGTGAATGCTTGAAAACTTTTAAAGGAATTCTGATAAAACTTTGTAGGAGCGTAGAGTGGATTTCACTTCAAGGTCAGCTTAAGGATTTATTGGTGAAAAATTGACAAAATATTTTTGTGCACTTTCTCCCGTTCTTCTTCTTTGCAGAACCTCTCAAGCTCCATCAGTTTGGATGGAGCACGGCTCTGGCTCTGGCCACTCAAGGACATTCACAGAGTGGTCCCAAAGCCACTCCTTTGTTATCTTGGCAGTGTGCTTAGGGTCGTTGTCCTATTAGAAGATAAACCCGAAAAACATCCCAGAGCATGATGCTGCTTCGCTGTGGGCATAGTATTGGCCAGGTGATGAGCAGTGCCTGGTTTCCTCCAGATATGACACTTGGCATTCAGGCCAAAGAGTTCTTTGTTTCATACTTTCAGATCTCCTTGCACCCTCTTTTTTGGTGACTACTCCAGAATTACGCGATGCTAGGTGGTCACCGACTGGTCTATAGGCTTTTGTGACTGAGCCCTAAGTTCTGACAGCGTTCGCGGACTTGGACTCATTAGTCTTGCTAGATGAATAATGATATGTATATATGATATATCATATCATATATATATCACATATATATGACATGATATAAATCAACTCTAACAATTTGTTTAAGATTTCTTCTTCGTATTTCTTCATGAGCAGGATCACTGTACTTTTTAGGTACAGAGAGTTTGAGGGAAAATATTTAAACAGCTGCACATTTTCTTCTAAAATAGGTCCTCTGTGCTGTGTCCTCCTTGAGAGCAGGGGAGTAGAGAATTTGTGCACAGCCATCAATGATGTATGACATTTAGTCCCTGTGGACATTAACATGACTTTTATGTTTGCTTTCTAGCTAAATTATTTTTTGTTCAGTGGGAGTCAGATATCTTGGAACAGTCATGTTCTGCGAACCACTGTGGTCACGCTGAAAGAAAAACCGGCAGGCAGAAATAAATTAGACAGTAGGCTAAGTTACCTTTTTATCTTTGCTGACAACTTTGACACTGGCCGCAACAGTGTGGGGAAATTATTCTCAGTCATGTGGAAGTGAGGCTCAATAGCCTCGTATCCCAAGTCTAAATTAAATTCGAAAAACCAACTGATAAGGCTGTTGGGCTAATGAATAATAAGAATATGTTAAGGTTATTACCGTTCAGATAGTGATGTGGGACAGTGCGACAAGAAGTAGAGAAAGACTCGAAGCCACAATTTTATTTCCCTTTTCTGATAGAAATTAGGAAGAAATAAAGTTAAGGAAAAAATACAGCGTGTACACTTTAATCAGTAGAGCAACAGGATACTATTACTTACATATGTTGGAAAAAAATTCAATTTTCACTTATGTAATCCTATTTTTTTTTAATTGACGTAAAATGACTTGCAGAATTTGAGCGATATATCTATGAAGAAATGGTTCAAATGTTGATGCATTATATAAGTTTGGACCTACATATTAATGCTGTTTATTGTCAGCTCTACTTTTATGATAACGCCTAGTGTATCATTTTTGATTAATGGGTCTTTGTAAGTTTTTGTAAGTTTTTGATACACTTCACTTCCTCTTTTGTTTTTCCACTTGATTTCTGAACTGCAGACAGGCCAGTTTAGCACCTGAACTCTTTCTACAGAATCCTGCACATTGCTGTCTTGCTGAAAATAAGCAAAGCCTTTCCTGAAAATGATATTATCGGAATGGCATCATGCTGTATTGCTCCAGCACCTTTGTACGTCGATTAGCGCTAGCAAGTTGCCAATTCTGTGTTACTAATGCATCTTCATCAGATTCTTGCTTTGAAGCTGATGGTGGCTCTCCTCCTCGGCAGTAGTATTTTACCAGTATTCTCACCATGCACTTCTTTAATGGAGTAAAACCTAGTCTACTGTGTATGTTAAGCAAATTTAACACTTTTTAAAGTAGGCAATTTATAATTATTTGCAAACCTACATATTTTGACTGTTTATATACTACATATAGGTTTAAAGTGTTACCCAAAAAAGAAACCTGCAAGTTTAAAAGAAGAATCTAATGGCCTTAGAGTCTTGACCCAGGCTACGGACGAGCAAGTAGAGCAACAGCGAAGACCAGCTTTGTATTTCCGAAACTGTAACAATTTGCCTTGTTTCTGCACATGACAAGAAAGGTTATGCTTTATTATGTCAGTGCACTGCATTTCTAAGATTTACTCGTCCCTGATGCAATGGGAGCTTTTCATTCTCCCAAGTCATTCATATATGATGGTGTTTGTCATTTGGCTGCCGGCAGTTTAACTTGGCCTGCTCCGGCTCTCTGGGCTGTCACGGACCCACACCAGACACCCAGAATAGCACTCGTGCATTTCTTGCCCTCAGCCCGACCATCTCCTTCATCCCCACCAGGCTGGTGCTCTTTCTTTCTTTGTGGAGGCCTGACTCCATCCTCTATTACTTCCCTCTTTCTCTTCTCCTTCCCTTGTCGCCCCCTATCAGACACTTCATCTCTGAGTGTTTTATTGCGTTGTGTCCTTGTTGAGGAGGACCTTTGGGCCCGCTCCAGACATTCCTCCCCCCGCAAAAAAATAAAAAATATAGAGCGTGCACCCCCCCAAATCCCACACCCGATGCTCGCCTTGCTCTCTGCTCAGAATGGAGCATGGCTATCTGCTTTTTCACTTGCTCCCCCGTTCTCTCGCTCACCTTTGAGTGTCCTCTCCCTTTTTTAATCTTCTTCTTTTGTCTTTTTCTCCTTCAGTGCTGGCAGTCATCATGTTTTTATGGAGACAGTGTTGCAAGGGTGCATGACAAGTGAAGCCGACCAGCTCCACTCTTCCTCCTCCTCCCAATCCAGGCCTCTCTCTTTAGATCAGTGACAGTCTCTTGCCTCTCCAGAAAGTACATTTCATTCTCAGCCATGTCCCTCATGTCTTTAGTATTCCTGGTTTATCAGAGCTCTCTGTTTCCCTGCTTTCTGTCCAAAATCCGTACCCTGGCCTTTCTCTTCAAATCTTATTAGGAAAAATCTTCCCTTTTCTATGACTTAAGCTAGCGAATGCATGATTAGAGCTATTTTTTTGCGCAAAGCATTAAGACTTAGGATTAAAGATTTGATTGAGGTCCAGTTAATTATTATTTGCATTATTGATCTATTGTTTAGTACCCAGTTTCATAGCTTTCCTATAAATCAAGGTTAATGGTAAAAAAAAAAGTAAAATTGTTTATTCAGACAATAATAATGAAGCAATTCTATTTTCTATTATTAAACTAGAGTGATCATGATCATTGTAGCCCAAACATAATTGTATAATTTGCACAAATTTAAATTTCCAAAGCAAATAAATGACAAAAAAAGAAGTTAATACCTAATTGCCAAACATACTGAAGGATTGCAATTATTTTTCACACATTTTTTTAATTGATAATGCAGAAATCTAAATTAAAGATAGACAATGGATACTTTATCCTTCCTCTTGTAATTTTTGTGAAGCGGATTTCCTTCTTCATTTTTGAATTTGAAAGCCTGCATTGTTTACATTAATGCTTACTCACTCTCAGTCATCATCTTTGCTGCCAAATGCCGTGCTACCACCACCTGTTGATCAGATATGTGATATAAAAAGACATGAAATAGTAAAAAGCTCATCCCAGTTTCTCAGAACCATGGGCCCTGACTGTTAGATTCAGTTTGAACAGGTAATGGTTAAGGAGCATGTCAAGAGTAGGGTATGTGCTGTTTGTGCCCTCTGTAGGGCCAAGAGGACTATGAAATCTGAGCTGTTACTAATGTGGACAAGAGGTTTAAGTGCCGGAGTAACTATCCAATAGGGCACAGGAAGCAAGCTGCCACTGTGTGAACTCCTGGTCCTTCCTCCTGCCACCTGCAACAGCTGCTGAGGTTAATGTGTGTGCAGGTCGGAGATGAAGTAATGGAGTGTGTGTCAGCAGACAGAGGTAAACCTGTTAGGGCTCTTTATTCCCTCCAGGGACAGGTTCATTGTGTGGCTTAGCTCGATGCAGCCACATGAAAAGAAAATGAATGGAAAAGTTTTGCAGAAAGTGCTCGTGTGTCATGCGTCGCATTTAGAGAAGAGTCGGGCTGGCGAAGGGGTTTTGTATCCATGACAACAAGGAAAAGCAAGAGCAGCAAATGGGAGCGGGTTCTTTACATCCTCGGCTGGAGAATTTCATAGGTGTCTTGTCTGTGAGGGCACATACGATCACCCCTCTCTTAAATGTAACACACTCTCTAACCTGACCAGCTGCCCACCAGGCAAGATAAATGAGAGATATAATGTTCCCACAAAGATGGATGCAGGTGTGTGAGGCTATGCTGAAGAAAGCGAGAGGGCTGAGAAGGGACAGCTGCAGTCCTGCCATGGAATCCATAAAATCTGACACCTCGTCCAGCATCGTGACTACCCATGATTCCTCTTTGCAGCAGTATTAATAAACCTGGCTGCGTTCTCGCTGCAAGCTCTCGACATGAGTTACACCCCAGTGAGTTGCAGGAGCGTGTACCTCACTGCGAGGCGTCACCTTTCCATCTGCTTCTGTATACGTGCGTGTTTGCATATGCGTCTGCAACTGATAAAACGTTCCCTCCCCTACGTCCTCTACCTGATATTGTGAAGTCATGTAATACTTTATTGATCAGTCTGTTGCCATGACCCATGACACTTCCCCCAGAGTTAACTGCAGCTCTGCGTCCCCTGAGCTTGCCGTGATTGCTCAGGGTGAAGGCTGGGCACAATGCATTTCTTTTTTTTTGAAGCCACAGACAATAAATAATAGTGGACGAGGTGAAAGTGACATCTACCGCTGGTTTCTAAGTGGTCGTTTTAAAGGCATCAGAAGAAAAGTGGAGTGAGTAAATTCAAAGTAGAGCTTAGTTTGGAGGCTTGGAATGATTTATTATTTCATTTATTAGTCAAGGTATCAGATAGTTGTCCAAAATACCAATCTGAGGGACTACAGAGCCCAAGGTCACCTCTTACACATTATGTAAAGAATTGCTGTGTTATTGAGCAGCCCTGTCACAGAAAAAATTACATTCCTACATAACTAAATTATTTTCTCAAACACAGTTTTTGTGGCATCGTAATCACTGGCTGGATTTTTTTCACCTTCTTATGTGTGATCACGAGCTCTGGGTAGAGACCGAAAGTATGAAATTGTGGATACAAGCGGCAGAAATGAGTTTGCTTTAAAGAATGTAGAAAGGAGTTCAGTCATTTGAGGAGCTACTACTCCTCTATTGCATGTCCCACCGGAAGGAGGCCCCAGGGCAGACCCAGGACATGCTGGAGAGATTACATCTCTTGACTGACCTGGGAACGCCTCTGTGTTCCCCTGGATATGATGGAGGAGGTGGCTGGGGAGAGGGAAGTCTGGGATTCTTCATGTAGGCTGCAGGCCCTGAATAAGTGGAAGATGGATGGTTGGTTGGATGGATGGATGGATGGATGGATGGATGGATGGATGGATGGATGGATGGATGGATGGATGGATGGATGGATGGATGGATGGATTTCAACTGCAGTGAATGAAGCTCCATATTTATGACCTGCATCCGCAGGAGGGCGTTGGGGTCAATGATAAGCACAACTTTAATACATCAGAGACTGGTGGTCCATTCAAACTACAATCTTTGGCTTGGAGAAGGATTTCAATTTTATGTAAATAAGTGTTGTGTAACCATACAACTGAATATGGTACAAGACAAAATAATCAAAGTTCTCCGGAGAAGGAAACAGTAAACAACATGTTTGTTATATGCCAAATACGTTATTAGCAAAAATGCTTTTTCTTTTTAGGCTACAGTGTTGTAGAAGCAATGGTGCTTTCTGCAAATATAAATTTGTCTTATCTTGGAAGAAATTATACAGATTATATTATAAAAATTATTCAGACAGTGAAGACAATGTGTGTTATTAAGTTATTATTAAGTTTTTTTCTCAAGGGGTAAAGTGTGTAGTCCAAAATTGAAATCATGGGAAGTGAGTCAATCTACACAATATCCTGGATCAGAAATATAAGATACACAAGGAAAACTACTACAAACATAAGGCAGAGGTCAAAATTAGAAACACGGTAAGATGAGAAACACAACCTCGAGTATGGATGCAATGCAAAAGCAAAACTGTAATGTGACCAGCAAGGGGTATTTATTATAGGAGCAATGAGTGATTAATTAAATACAGATGATAGATAAAGCTGGTGGGAAAAAGAACAAAGCAGGAAGGAATGCACAGGCGTGCTTTGACATGAGCAATTCAAAAATAACTGTTAGAAGAGCAATCATAGCAATAATCCAAAATACTGACCCACAAAGCAAAGTATGCCTCACATCTCCAACGCTAACAAGTCTGTTCATATGTTAATTCTGAGATATTGATAACTTTGGCTTTATCTTAATTCTGTTTATTAATTTTTTAAAAGTAAGTTCACAAAAAAGCAAACAGTACTACAGAGATGCTGTTAAACTGATACATGAGGTGAAAGAGGCTTTAACATCAGCAATGCAATGTGACAGTATCCTGCACAAATACAACAAGTAGCATATGAATCCATGTACTTTAGTCCCCAAATGTGGCAATTGTTCATATCATTTGTTTAAATCTAGATTATAATCAACCCTAGAAGTTCCAGTAGAAGTTCCATTGCTGAAAAAGAATAATAGTGTCCAGGTTTTCCATATTCACACACTCTGAGATCAGAAATTTCCATGTGGAAATAGAAGGAGACTGGATCAGGGGAATCTTCCCAACCAGATTCTTTCATTCCCACAGATCTTGCAACCTTATGGTCTACATGAGCTTTACTATTGGGGCAGTTTGGTGATGTTCCCATTCTGTACTTACTTCAGATGTGTGGATGATGATGCAAAATCTCTTCCACACATCATTGTACACCAGGATGTTCTTAGGTTCAAGCTTAACATCTCAGAATTTGGATATAAAGTGTTTTTGTTGTAACAGTAAAAATGTAACAGAGGTGAGTCAGACGGGATTCCCACTGAGTGAAACTGATGAGTTTTAAAAGCAGTGATTAAAACAAAGTTCAGGATTTTTTCAAATCATCTGCACTGATTTATTGGTTACTGATCAATTTAAACCCATAGCACCAAGTGTGTCATATTTGATGCATGAGTTTTCGAGACCTCGACATCATCAGTGGGATGTTTTTAACTCGAACTCTCTGATGTTTTGTTGTTGTTTTTGTTTAGGATGAAAAAACAGTATTGATACTTTTTTTCTTTGTAAGGAGGTTCATTCTTTTCTCATCCCAACGGGTGCTGGCTGCCCCTTTTTTCTTCCTGTTATAAGAGAGTTTTTCCTTCCCACTGTCGCCAAGTGCTTGCTCATAGGGGTTTTTCTCTCTATCACTGTAGGCTCTTTATCTTACAGTATAAAGTGCCTTGAGGCAACTCTTGTTGGTGACTTGGTGCTTTATAAATACAATGGACTTAAATAGAATGGGAACTGAATTGAACTGATTTAAAATAGAATGAACTGAACTAAACTGAACTGGCTTTACAGGGCTAAGTTCCACCAGAGGTCCAAATGACTGAACTAAATCTGCAATGCATTATTAAACTAGAAAGTCGAAAACATTTGCTTTTTTTCATTAAAGATTATTGTATTATTTCTAAATCACCACGCAGTCCCTTGGCAGTACTGTAGATACAGAGTGTGTATTTGTGTGTGAATGTTGTGCCCTTTTTAAAACATTAGCTGTATAAACACTCAAATCAATTTCTCTCTACAAACAACCGCTGCCTCTAGTGTGATCACACCCTTCATGAACTGCTCAAGGACACTTAAGAAGGAGGGTGTTTGCCAGAGCGGGGGCTCGACTTTGGGTTCTCAGGATGAATGACTGTCTCTCACATACAAGGCCAACCCTTCGCCTCACACTGAGTGAACATAACAGGGAATACATCACATCTTCAGTATTGGTAAATTTGGCCAAATTGCTTTCTCCCTCCTCCTGAATCGACTGTGCACTGTTTAAACTGGGAGTCACTTTGACACATGTATTATTCAAACAACATCTGGCACCACTGCACGAGCTCTGATGCGTTTTCCCTTAAACAACTCCCAATCAGAGCTCATCTGGCTAAAGTTTGTCCAGCAAATTTGCAAGCGGCCAAGTGGAGACTTTCTTAGGGTTGCGTGCCTCAGTTTTGTTTGATTTTGTATAATATTGATGTTCGACTCAAGCAGTTCAGTCACAATTTCTTTGTTTATGAAGGCTTTTGCTCTTCGGGATCATTACTAGTAGGTCAAGTATAGTTTGATTTCTTTTTAGGGATGAAAAGAATGAAAGTAAGATGAGGGTAAGAGGGAAGACCAGTCATGTAGGCCTGCTGGGTGTGGAATATTAAATCTGATGTGAGGTTGTCAGATTGGCAAGAAATCATTGACAAATGTGTTTACTGGCTTTTTTTCTGTGATTGCTGGGGAAAAGCAATAATCAGGACTATAATGAGCAAGGCCCATAATCCCTGTGCTTGGTGACAGAAACCAGGCCTGCTTAATTAAGGCACTGATTTCCCACAGGGCACCGGGGCCTTTTTTTCACCCCCCTTGTCCTCGCCCTGACTTTATAGGCTTCGCTTTATTTGGTATTTTTTCGCGGAGATGTCTCCAAGATTGGTTTTGGAATATTTGGTTTTTACTGATCTTTTATGACATGTTTGCTTTTACCTCTAGCAATATTCAGATGATGTTTACTACAAAAACTTTTTAGGAAGTGAACTTCTCACAATCCTACAACCAACAAGGGCTGCAGACTCCATTGAAGTAGAAGTAATGGGTTCTGTTTAAAAACCCTGCTCAAGTCCCTTCGTGCATGCTGTGTAAAAGCATCCTTGCGTGAGGGTGAAAAAGCAACTCAGTCGATGGAAGCAGAGGAAAGACATTTTGGACACATTGTCTTTAGTTTAAACCAGAAAGACAGCAGGTTGGTGTTAGCAGGTGTTTTATAGAGAAGGACGACCCTGGAAAAAAAAAAAGGTCACATTTAATTGCAGTGCTTTCAGCTGCCTGAGTACCCGAGTCTTTCCAAAGATTTTCTCAAAAAGAAAGAACTTTGCTGGAAAGCTGAGCAATAATCTGAGGGTCAGTCTGCACCAACAGACAAGCAAAAAGTCAAACTGGAGATTGGATATCACACATCTCACATATCACCTCCTCTGATGTGTTACTCCACCACAGTGGCTTCACACTCTGAGCGGTTGTATTATTTAGTGTTTGTGGAACGGAAGCCAGCGAGGAGACCAAAACAGTAAATCTGCTGTCGAAGAAGAGGCATCTGAAAATGGAGAGGAGGTGGCAGCTAAAGCAAATTTCAGCCGCAGTGTGGATTTTGGCCACAGAACAGAGGGAGAAAGAGACACTCTGTATCAGCCTCTCCATCTCTTCTCCCTCTCTCTTTTTGGCTTCCTGCACCACCTCCACTTTCATGTCTCATTCCCTTTACTTTTTTCTCCCCCCCTCCATCTCTCTTTTTTCCTCTCCTCCATCTGCTTTGGACTTGGGGAACACAGAGACCGCTGGCCGCCCGGCAGCCCAGTGCAGCGGAGGTGTGAACCCTCTAATCGTCTGTCATTACCCACTGGCACTTCCCACACTAATACTCAACTTAAGGGCGTCATGTCTAGTATGTTAGCATCAATAAATCATTATCACATTAATTCTGACACATTAGGGTAATTCACTTTAACAAATGAGAACACTGGTGCGAAGACTGACATCGTTTTTACGCTGCTGTACTTTCCTGCATGATGTGTTTCTTATTTCATAACAAAGAATGCATATTCAATGACACAGAACGGTGCAGATTCAACTTTAAGTTATTTTTGCTGAATTTCATACTTGAGCTTTATGACTTATTACTTATTCCACATTTTAGAGCAAACACAATTTCCATAGAAGTAGAACAGTAAAGGGATGCAGTAAGGGGGTACAGGGATTAATGGGACTTGCTACAGATAGCATCATTGAAGGATTAATTTGGCATTATGGGTAATATACTTAATGACTGTCTTGCTTACTTGCCTTTCTACTGTAAGTCAAGTGCAGAACTACAATCTGTTGAGAGTTACAGGAGGTACAGAAACTTTGTTTCCTGAGTCATAAGCTCTATCCTGCTTTAACCTCACACCTTGCTGCAGTCACGTACCAAAAGTAGAGCCTTTCTGACTGACATTAAACTACTTATTAATATTTACTTAATTTTTTTCCCACCATATACATAAACACTTCAAATCCTTCTCATCAGTAAATTTGCCTTCTCTATAATATTTAAGTGCTCTGCCAGTATGAAAATGCCAATCGGATGCTTTCTAGATGGTGGATTAATATATCTGATGGTATGTTTCTGTGTTCTCATGATCTCCAACAGCACTGGCTGAAAAGCAGCCACGAATTATGGCAGAACCTCCACCGTGTTTTATAGATGGCTGTACACAGTTGTACCTCAGTTGTATCTCTCTCCTGCATATTGACAATTTGAATTTCACATTCAGATTCATCACTCCATAAGTCCCGTTGCCTGTGAGTTTCGGCCCAGTTCTTGTGTAATTTGGCACTCCTCAGCCTTTTCTCCCTTTTCTCCTTCCTTAAAAAGGCTTCTTGACAGCCACGCTTCCACTGAGACCATTTCAGTGAACAGTATATGGATCAACTGAAGGGCCAGATGCAACTGTCAGGTCCTGTGTCAGGTCTTTGCTGGATTTTTTCCCATCAAGGACATACCTTTCAGATACTGTTCTGAAAGTCATCTGCTCTAGATAGTTTTTTTTTCTTTTTTTCAGGACTGCCACTGTTTTTTGTCCTCCACTTGACCAGTTTCCTAATATTTTTGAAGCACACACTACACACCATGCAGAGATATACCAGGTTTTTGGCTGTTAGCTCTTTAAGAATCACCTTGTTGGTGCAAAAATATTTGTTTATCCCTGTCAAGCTGTGTTACCTTTGTCATTTTTCATTGATTCAGCTAAACAAAAGGGACCAAATTATACATTTTTGCAGCAGGCTGCTGGTAACAAAGTGCCAAAAGATACAATTTAAAAATTTTTCTTTGACTGTAATATACAGGCACAATACTGGTTCATCCCTTGAGTTAGGTGCCTTTTTTATGCTTGAATGATTCATAGGTCAGTATTGAGTGGCTTAACAAAAAAAACATTCCTCTGAAAATGATAATGTACAAGGACTGGAATGAAAATGAGTGCAAAGGCCGACAATGTCGAAAGAAAAAATGCTTCAGAAAGCCTGAAGAAGAACTGCTCAAGATCACATTAAAAAGTCTGGCTCCTTAGCAGCATAATATAAAGAAATGAGGGGTGGCTCAAGACTGTTACACACTACGGCATCCTGTGCTAATGTGGAAAGCCACCATCTGCCACCTTTGTCCCTGCGTTATCACTATTAGCTTGTTTTTATAACTAAAGGTAGAATAACATCCACTATTTACTATTTACAATTTCCATGTCACGCAGCTTCATTTGAAGCCATGTACCATTTTCACATGTCATTTAATATATTTAATAGATGGAATTGTTATTTCTTGGTATTTTGCACACATATTTTTCTGTTACATGTCAATAAATATAGTAAATTACTAATATGAAATTGCATATCAACACTATCCATTTGTGGCAGCACAGTAGCACGGTGGTTAGGCTTCCTTCCACCGTCCAAAGACATGCAGCTTGTGGGGATAGGTTCATTGATTAATCCAAAATTGCCCATAGGTGTGAATGTGAGCGCGAATGGTTGTCTGTCTCTATGTGTTAGCCCTGTGACAGACTGGCGACCTGTCCAGGGTCATAGGGCCTCTCGCCCTATGACAGCTGGGATAGGCTCCAGCACCCCTTGCGACCCTGAAAAGGATAAGTGGAAGCGAATGGATGGATGGCACTATGCATTTGTCTTTGTACCTCTGCTGCTTTTTTCCTCCTTTGTAATGCGCGTGTCAAGCTAATTGCATAAAGAATGACTAAAGATAAGTGTTTAGATAATCACATCTCATCTGGTTCATGAAAATACCTGTTACACCTCCGAAAAACTAATATCACAGCAGCTCATACTCAAAAAATGTATCAAAAAACTACAAATAAAACCAGAGCAGCAGAAGCTTACAGTACTTTATGTGTTTGTGTATACTGTATCAATTTATCAGACCCTCTGTGTGTTTTATGTCAACACATCAATCCAAAGCTTTGCTATTACACCACTCCCTGTAGATAAAGGCAATATTAAAACTTCTCTTTAAACACTCTGGTTTGCGTCAGTGTGCACAGCAGATGTTTGACAATGCACTCACACAAACTGTATCAACCTGCCTCAATGAACGAATTATTGGCAATTTTCACAGACAAATCTCACCTCATGCACATTGTCTAACAAATTTATTAGACCCCACCCACTTTAAGCTTAATGCCACAGCTGTCCTACAGTATTGGTAATTACCAAAATAATGTTTAACCTACTAGTGTGTGCTAGCCTTTTAATCAGAATGATATTTTTAATGCTATCCATGAATTTTCAAATTTACCATTCTGCAAAAAATGCATAAAAAATAGTCGAGTGTGTTATTATTATTTTTTATTATAATGCCAAATTATTTGCCAAAATTAATTGTTTGTGTGCGTTCCTGAACAGAAAAGTCATTTTAGTGGTTGAATGTTATGCATGATTCATTTCTGACTCGTCTCAAACTAAAAATAATGGTATTTATTTTGCAAATAACAAAACCGAATGAATGTTTTTATAACCAAATTTGAGCCGGCCCTCTGGACATGACTCTGAGTTTTTGACAGATTTCCAAAACATTTGTTTTCTTGTTTTAATGACAGATGTTCGCATAAATTTGTTAAGCACTGTATATGTTTGTGCGTGATTATATTTAGCCTGTTGGCAGTTATGATTGCGATGCTTTGTGAAGTGTGGGCCATGGGTGTGAATATTACTCTAAATTAGAAAAGGGAACACTGCAGGATATTTTCTGTTCTTTTTTTGCCACCAGTCATATACAAACTTATAATAAGGACTTATTATATGGACTCCTTTTCTATTGTCTCTTATCTTCTCACCCTTCCTCTTCTTTTTCTCACTTGCTCACTGTGTCGCGCTTACGCACAAGGTGTCCTTTGGCGGTGGTGCGTGACACACTAGGTTGTGGCATTAGTGAGACAGGGCTGTCACTTCCAACTTGTCAACATAAAGCATTACTGCTGTGAAGGTGTGTGATTAAAATCAAACCACAGTCTTTTACAATAAAAAAATAAGTAGTTTTTAGTTTTTTAAACCAGCAGGTGAGAAAAGTGGATAACTTTGCCATCCCTGCAAACTATAATACAGGGGGCGCTATTTCTTGGCAACCAATGAGCCTCAACATTTGCCATTTAAAAGTTGCAGTAATCCTATAGGCAAAAACATAGAAAAAAAACGCTCCCACCGGACGAGCCTGGGCATATGAACACATTTCACATATTCTGAAATGAACTCCATTCTTCCAGGTGAAGGTCCGCTACTTAACCCACCACATTACAAAGTCTTTCTTTCTTAATGTTCTTTCCTCTTTATACTAATTTATGCTGACGGATATATTATGGTTTGTACTGATCTTGTCTAAACAGGCTTGTGATTGGATAAAATCTCCTTTCATTGCCTAGATCAGGGGTCTCCAACTCCAGGCCTCGAGGGCCGGTGTCCTGCAGGTTTTAGATCTCCCCCTGGGTCTACACACCTGAATCAAATGATTAGTTCATTACCAGGCCTCTGGAGAACTTCAAGACATGTTGAGGAGGTAATTTAGCCATTTGAATCAGCTGTGTTGGATACGGACACAACTAAAAACTGCAGGACACCGGCCCTCGAGGCCTGGAGTTGGAGACCCCTGGCCAAGATTTTTAAAAGCCTAAAACCAGAGCCTATTGGGTGTGCGGGAGTGTAGTATCCAATATGCAGAAAGTTTATTATTGACTTCAGTTGAAGAGGCTCCAAAAGCATGATGCGTACTCTGTTATCAACACACAAACAAAAAAGATAAAGCATTTTTTTCACTGCAGTTTGTCATAATGTGATCTTCTGGTCCATTTGCCTGCTAAATGTCCTGAGAATCTAATGAATGTGACTCATTCTTTGAGAAGTTACTCAATAACACTAACATGGTCATTTATTATTAGAAGATCATTTTCATTGGCATCAGTCCCTTGTCAGGTTGGTCAAACTGTCATAGAAAATTAAAAATGATGATTTTTTTTACTATATTAGGTTTAAGCTGTGCAGAAATCCAATGACTTTAAGATTATTGTGTGTAATGTGACTCTTTTAGGTTACTCACTCACTCTTTCAGAACTCACTTGTCTAATTACTTGTTGCCTATTTCTAAATTAACCTAAGGATCTAAGAGCAAGGATAGCATCTTGGCTTGAAAACTGTAGTAAGTGCGTAGAGAAAGTTGGGAATCTGGGTCCTGTAGCTCATTTTTACCCAGCGTCATTAAATATGTAGCTGTTTTTTTTTATTTTTTGCATGTGGGATTAGATTAATTGAGAGGCTGCATTTGTAGCTTCGCTGTGTATGTCAGGCCAGATTACCGTTCCCTACAGCAGCCAGGCCATATGTGTGTGTGTGTGTGTGTGTGTGTGTGTGTGTGTTTGCCGTGTTCCACTTGCTCATTAGACTCCAGGTCTTTCTTCTTTCAGTCCTGATGAAAACCGAGGCGCTTTTCAGGGCAGCACTGGAGACATCTAACCTGCCGATCTAATATGAAAGGAGAGGGGGGGGGGAGAAAGATGGATCTTCTTTGTGCTATGTGCTAACAGGTTGAAACTGTAGGCTCCCACCCCTCAGCAATTCAAATTCAGATCTAGAAAATACCCCGGGCAGAGACAGGGATTTGGCTATACATTACAGCCAGATTACTTATGCATTTTCATTCCTCTAGAGATGCTCGGATTAGGAGTTTTATATGCATGGCATGTGTGCAGCATGCTGGTTTGTGCGGCAGACTTCTGTGCGTGTCAGTGCTTTGACTGACACAAGCGGCGCTATGTGTCATGGTGCTGGAAGTACATCAGCAGGATTTTGGGAGAGGGAGCTGCTTTTTGACTTGATACATGATACATGAGTAGCTATCCATAATGAATGCTTCCCTGCTACTTATCTTATTAGCTGAACCCCTGCTCTCCAAGTACTTTCCCTAAATAACATGCGGAAAATTGTGTTTTTTGGCGGATGAAGACGAAAAGCGTCTTCCTGTGAAGATGTCAGACGCATAATGAAATATGTCATCCCTATCTGAGGGGCGGCAGCGTCGCTGTTGAGTATTGTTGACCTGTCTGTGCTTGCAGGGAATGCTTTCAAAGCCTTGATAAAGTGGATGCAGCAAGACTTGAATTTGCTTTTATTTTCCAGCACCAGACAACGTGCGATGAGCTGTTTTCGTGAATCCCGTTGAATCCAACAGACCTGTTCCTTGAGGAGTTCTTGCTGCGATATGGCAAGGCACTAAGGCATCTGGGTACCTACTGACCACTTAACTGCCTGCGCTTGTCGATAACTCTTTGTAAAGATCAATTAGGGCGATCAGTGGTGAGAACGCTGCTGGGGCTGAGGTGCCATATTGAGCTGTTTCTGTGTGATGATGTCACAAGCAGTCCTTTTCCAGAGAAGGAGCCTGAGCCCTCTAGACATTTCACTTCATTAAAGGGGTGTTCTCCCCAAACCGGAGCAGTGAACTCAGCAATGAGCTACTTCTCTCTTTCCTCTGCCACGTCCGTGCCTCGAGAGGTGGCCGAGCTCTCGCTGCGTCCAGCCGGCCATCTCGTTTAAAGGGGTTCTGACTGAAACACTGAGCCGCAAAAATCAATTTAGGTAGTAGTGGCAGTTTTTTTCATTTATCCTTCATTCACCTTCTTGCCCTTACGAAATGTTCGTTTACACATTTTACAACCCGATTGATTACACGCTGCTGTTTTCAGTTCATTGTGCTCTTTTTATCTGCCCTGCCGTGGAGTGCTTCTCAACGTCCCCCACCTCCCTCTTACTCGTTCCACTTGTGTCTGGCGACGTGATAAATGTGGTTGTCATGACACCCGTTGTAGCCAATGAGCTCACTGAAACCAGTGTGTGTGTCATGTCCAGCTGCTGACAGACAGGCTGGTCCAAAGCAAGCTGACCTTCCACCTCCTAACCTTTCTTCCATGCTGATTATTAATCCTACTTACAGCACACTTCCTGTGTCCCTCCATCACAAATTAACCTTTTTCTTCTTCTCTTTCCCCTCTCTCTCCTTCTCTGTCCTTTTTTCTCTCACGCCCCCTTCCTCCTCCCCTCCTCCCTCTTACAGCAAATTTGTTCACGTGAAAATAATTGACGATGAGGAGTATGAGAAAAACAAGAACTTCTTCCTGGAGCTGGCCGAACCTCGCATGGTAGACATGAGTCTGCAGAAAGGTGCAGTACTGACTCTATTTATTTATTTTTTTACCACTTCCCTTCCTTCCCTCAGCTTCTTCTTGCTATCTTCTTACATTGTCATTGTATTATATCTCACTGTTTATAGCCTCCCTGCTTATCTGTCCTCTTTCTTCACCAACTCTTTCATTACACTACTCTACGACATTGGTGCCCTATTCACCTCACGACACCCTTCTTTTACTTTACACCCATTCTCAGCTATTCTTTCATGCAAAAAAAAAACAGCTACAAAATCAAACCATCGCTATTGTAATGACAGTCTCCCCAGACAGCATCATCATCTGCATAAAAAGAGAACAGGGAGTCTAGGAGCTGCTTTCATTTACCTTCTCAAAGGAGCAAGTAGCCATTATTATGCAAAGACACGTTTTACTAAATGCAGAGTCTAGTAGCTATTTTTAACCATATTCTTGCTTGAGTGAAAAATGCAAGCAAGCTGTTGTTGGTGAAATTACATTACCGATTTTTGTTTTGCTGTGAGACAGAATAACTCACAGGACTCATTGAATTTCATAGTTTACATGAAACTATATGAACCTAAAACATTGTTTTTCATCATAGCATCTTATAATGAGGACATATGCATCTCTTAGCTTCTTATATTTCTTCTCCCGTATAACAAGCATATTTTTTTTTTTGCAACAAGGTGAGTAAAAGAATAAAAGTAAGACAGAAGAATCCAAATCAGAGCAAGTTTTCATCATAAGTTTTGTTTGTTGCCTTGTTGCCCTGTTTGTTGTTGATAATGTGTGCTGAAAGAAGCCAACAGGCATTTTCTTAAGTTTTGCGCACCGTTATCTAATGCAGTGTTATCTAACCATGCTCAAGGCCAGGCAACGGGAGAAGCTCACAAGCTGGTGCGGAGGGTGCAGAAACTAACACTTGGCTGTTCCCTCCAAACACTACAGCTCATTATGTTTACGTTATTGGGTCTGGCAGCACTGTCTGTGCGCCGGCTTCCCATGTTCTCAGAGTCATGATGAAGAGCAGCTACTACGCAGGTCTCCATGAGTGACGGCCGCATCACTCTGCCGCTCCTCTGTGATGCTTCTTGTTTTTAAATTCCATTTCTGTGTTGTTGCAGGTTTTTTCCCCACACGCACACATGCAAGCTGTCTGTCAAGCATCTTGTTTTAAATTTGTACGATTGCCTCTAAGCTTATCCCAATTGTGAATGTAATAGTAAAAATAAACTATAATTATATGGCTTTTTCTGCTCTATTTGATCAACTGAAGCACTTTTTTACTACAATCTTCAATTACTTATGTGCTTTTCTCTGTGCATAAGCACTTTTAATGTAACAGTCACAAACTCACATGCAGGAAGGGAGCCAACCATGGACTTTCCAATTGGTAGATGAACTTTGGCCTTGTAAACACACAACAAGGTGTCTGTTTATGTAACGGATGGAATTAACACAGGTGTTATTCTAGGAGGGAAACCCTCCCCAATAAATGGACGGAGCAGTGGAGCAGCCAAGGGAATAGACTGAATTAAAAACTGTATCACTAAAATGTAATTTATTATACAAAAACAGTTAAAAATATAAAAGGAATTAAAACAACCCTGGCCAGGGAAAACACACAATAAAAATCAATAAAACATAAACATTAAAAGTCCAGTGGCGTCCACCACGGTATAAACGTCACTAAAAGTTAAAATCCAGCCAATCGGAGCGGGCAAGGGAAAAACCCAGCAGCGTCCTCGCTGTCCTGTCAGCGTTTCCGCTCCGGGGTGCTGGAAGAGAGGGGCAGCGACAGTCACTATTCTTTATAGTGGCTACGGTTTGTTATAGTGGGATAAGTCGCGAGACTTACCCCGGATGGGCAGAGCTCTTAACTCTGCCCGCCGCTTTCCTGTAGCACGCCAATCGGCAGGAGCCTGTCTTGCCGTGGGACGTAGGGCTCTGTCCCACTGCCACTGATTCCCCACCGTAGCGTGATCTGGCCTCCAGTTATTCCAGCAGCAGAACAGCTCCCTCCGCTTCTCTGCTCGCTGGCGTCGTATGCTCTCCCACGTTCTGCACGCCAACCTTCACCAGCCCTCTGCCTGCGTCTCTGAGCGCTCTCTCTAAATCACCCCCGGCTGTCACCTCTCAGGTGTGTCAAATTAGTAAAACGGGAAAGGGCAGAGTCTCCAGGACAAATTAACAAATATAACTGTGAGATGCACTTCACACACATACACACACACACAGTTCTTTATTGCCAGATGCCACGTTTATTTTTAGTTTTCATTTGTTGTGACAGTCCGTAGTCTGGACAGCTCCGGTCTCAGCTGATCCCAGCTTCCCCTCCGCTCCTCTCCCGTCTCACTAAAAAAGGGGAAGGAAACCGTCATCAGCCCAAACGCCATCAGCTGTTCTCACCTGCCTCTCCAGCACCGCCCGTTGAGCTCACTGCACCACTCCTCCCCTGCAGCCGCGCCCGGGACCACACCTCCGCCACACACCCCCACCGCCCGACTGAGGCCGGGGAGCCGTCCGGCCGAACCTCTTCGGCGAGCGAGAGAGGAAATCAGCCACAGCCATCTGCGCCCCCGATCTATGGACCAACTTGACCTTAAAGGGCTGTAAAGCCAGATACACCGGATAGCCAAGCACTCCTTCTCCACGGTGCTGTACCGTCTTTCACGCTCTGTCAGCTTCCGGCTGATGTAAAGAACGGGACGGTCGGCCCCCCTTACCTGCTGGGACAAAACGGCCCCCAGCCCTCTGTTCGAGGCATCAGTCTGCAGAACAAAAGGGAGGGAAAAGTCAGGAGTGTGAAGCAGATTTTTTTAACTGCACAAACGCCGCCTGGCACGGCCCCGTCCACTGAACCAGATCTGGAGCACCCTTTCGGGTGAGATCGGTCAAGGGGCTGGTCAGCTGCGCAAACCCGAGCACGAAACGGCGGTAGTAACCTGCCAGCCCCAGAAACCGTCTCACCTCCTTTTTAGTCTTGGGGCGCGGGCAGGATGCGATAGGTGCCGTCTTCTCCACCTGTGGGCGCACCTGCCCGCCCCCCAGGTGGTACCCCAGATACTGTACCTCCCTCCGTCCAACCGCACACTTCTTCGGGTTGGCCGTGAGCCCCGCCCTCCTCAGGGACTCCAGGACCACGGCCACCCGCTGCACATGCTCCGCCCAGGTGTCGCTGTGGATGATCACGTCATCCAGGTAGGCGGCAGCATATGTAGCGTGCGGATACAGCACCCGGTCCATGAGGCGCTGAAAGGTGGCAGGGGCTCCGAACAAGCCGAACGGAAGCTTAACGAATTGGTACAAACCGTACGGAGTGGAGAAGACCATTTTTTCCTTGGACTCGGCAGACAAGGGAATCTGCCAGTAGCCCTTGGTTAAATCCATTGTCGTGAAAAAACGGGCCATGTCCAACCGATCCAGGAGCTCGTCGACCCGGGGCATGGGATAAGCATCAAAGCGTGACACTTCACTCACCTTGCGATAGTTGACACAGAACCGTATAGACCCATCCTTCTTCACCACAAGAACTATGGGGCTACACCAGGTGCTGTGTGACTCTTCTATCACTCCCTTTTTCAGCATTTCAGCCAATTCCCTCTGAACAATTTGCCGTTTATGCTCAGGAAGCCTGTAGGGCCGTGAACGCACCGTCACGCCAGGCTGCGTTTCAAAATGATGCTCAACGAGAGACGTTCGGCCGTGCAGGTGGGAGAACACATCAGCAAAACGCTGTTGTAACGCGACAACGTCCGCTCTCTGGGCCTGTGTGAGATGGTCGTCACAAAGGAGGGAGGCGGGGATGATGGAATTTGGTACCTCCGGCCCCAACCCATCTCTCTCCTAAACCATGCTCACCAGAGAAGCGGTTTCAGCCTCTCTCCACGCTTTAAGGAGATTGAGGTGATAAATCTGCGGCGCTCCTCCCCTGTCTGACCGAGCGACCTCATAGTCAACGTCCCCAATTCGCCGTGTGACCACAAAGGGTCCTTGCCACTTGGCGAGCAACTTTGAGCTGGAAGAAGGGAGTAATACAAGCACTTAGGCAATTTTCACCGGGAGACAGAGTCTAGCCCCTCTGTCATACAGGCGTTGCTGACGCTGCTGAGCCTGGAGCAAATTCTCCCGTGACAACCTCCCCAAAGTGTGGGGTTTCACTCTCAGGTCCAACACGTACTGAATCTCATTCTTGGCGGGGCTCGGACCTTCCTCCCAGCTTTCTTTAATCAGGTCGAGCACCCCACGTGGCTTCCTGCAGAACAGCAGTTCAAAGGGAGAAAATCCCGTGGAGGACTGGGGCACCTCCCACACTGCAAATAACAGAGGGTCTAGCCAGCAATCCCAATTGCGTTCATCCTCGGTAATGAACTTACGAATCATGGACTTTAAAGTCTTATTCAGCCGCTCCACCAGCCCGTCTGTCTGAGGGTGGTAGACGCTGGTCTGAATAGATTTAATGCCCAGTAATTTGTACAGTTCCCGCAGTGTGCGAGACATGAACGAAGTGCCCTGGTCAGTCAGTATCTCTTTCGGGATTCCGACTCGGGAGATGACCTGAAACAGTGCCTGCGCCACACTTTTTGCAGAGATGTTGCGCAGCGGGACTGCTTCCGGGTATCGCGTTGCATAATCCACCAGGACTAATACAAAGCAATAGCCGCGTGCACTCCGGTGAAATGGCCCGATGAGGTCCATGCCAATGCGCTGAAACGGGACCTCCATGAGTGGGAGCGGGCGCAAAGGCGCTTTTGGTATGGCCGGCTGATTAACAAGTTGGCAGTCCGGGAAGGACGCGCACCAGCGGCGCACATCTGCTCGGATGCCCGGCCAATAAAATCGGGCCGTTATTCGCTCCAGAGTTTTTTCATATCCCATATGCCCTGCCATGGGGTTATAATGAGCCGCCTGGAAAATCATTTCCCGGCGGCCCTGCGGCACCAACAACTGGGCATGTGTCTCCTCCGTGCGAGTGTCATGACTCACTCGATATAACCTATCTTTTAATAAAATGAAGCGCAGGTAGGTCCGAACGGCTTCAGGGCGCACCACGTGACCATCAATCTCAATCACCTGGTCAAAGGCTGAGCGTAGGGTGTCATCACGAGACTGCTCCAGTGGGAAATCACCCGTGGGGGGAATTTCCGGAGCCGGCGGGGTCCCCCGTGAAGGACCCGCCGGCTCCCCCTCCCTGGAGTCAGTGTCGGACGACCCCGCGTCACCGTTGAGCGGACACTACACGCTACTAAAGGTCGTGATCGCATCCCCACATACTGCCCTAACAGATGATGAAACCCCTGCCAATTCGTGCCCAGAATTAGGGGATGCGACAGGCGCGGGCTAACCGCAGCCGTCACTCTATGCGTTTTGCCCTTATACTTTAATAACAGCGGCACTATGGGATACCTGTGAACATCACCATGAACACACTTCACCTCCACCCATTCTGCCTCCAGCAATGCCCGGGGCGAACCAAGCTTTGGTGCACGAGGGTCTGCGTACAGCCCGTGTCCACCAAAGCATGGCGTATACCCCCTCGAGTCCTTACCAGAATGCTGTACGTCCCTCCTGGACCGGGAGAGGGTGCTGGGGCACCGGTGACGTGGAACACCTGCCCCACTTCCATCAGAGGACAGTCCCTCCTCAGGTGTCCCGGTTGCCCGCACTTCCTGCACTCCTGCCCCGGCGTCTGTGCCGCTCTCCGTGGCTCAGGGGTGGCACTGCTCATTTCTGATCCCTGGGAAGGCACAAACGAAGCAAAAGGATTAGTGGGGCTCAGCGCCGGCGCCTGCTCTGCCTGCACCGGCGCAGGTACCCGGCGCCTTGGTGCTGGCACTGGGGTTTGTTTGCTCGGTTTCCGGCCGCCTTCCCCGGGCTCCCCCGCTCTGGCAGCGAGATGGTCCTCCGCCAAAGTTACCGCGACCTCCAGACTCGTGGGACGGTGGCACCGGACCCATCTCGCTGCCTCCGCAGACAGGGTTTCGGCACCACTTGTGAGATGCACTTCACACAAGTACACACACACACAGTTCTTTATTGCCAGATGCCATGTTTATTTTTAGTTTTCATTTGTTGTGACAGTCCGTAGTCTGGACAGCTCCGGTCTCAGCTGATCCCAGCTTCCCCTCCGCTCCTCTCCCGTCTCACTAAAAAAGGGGAAGGAAACCGTCATCAGCCCAAACGCCATCAGCTGTTCTCACCTGCCTCTCCAGCACTGCCCGGTTGAGCTCACTGCACCACTCCTCCCCTGCAGCCGCGCCCGGGACCACACCTCCGCCACAATAACCAATACTGATAGAAGCAGTAGGATGAATTTTGAAGTGTACAGGGATATAATCTCTGCTCAGATTCAGCTAAATGCTGCAAAACTAATTTGGCTTCACAGTAAAAATGGATAATGACCCAAAGTATACTGTATTAGTAACCCAAGAGTTTCTCAAGGCAAGGACCTGAAATACTCTTCAATGGCAAAAGGTCATGCTTTACTGAAGACAAAATGAAGGCACAGAGACCCACAAACAAACAGGAGCTGAAAGTGGCTGCAGTAAAAGCCTGGCAGAGAATCACAGATGTCAGACAGTCACTGAATGCAAAAGATTTTCAATGCAAAAGATGATTAAAAACAGTCCTTATATGTTAATTATGTTAGCTTGTCAAGTTCATTTTAAGACTCTGAAATAGAGACTGTGTATAAAACAATGTGTAATTCGCAAACAGTGCAAAAGTTTGGTGAAGCATCTGAATTTACTTTTTGAATCTTCTCTTAACAAAATAAGATTCAACATGCACACGTAAGCTGCCAATCAAAACTGTGACACATACATTCATTAGTATCAAATCATATCTGAACAAGATTTCACTAATTAGTCACACAAATTAGCATTTAGTATATAAAACAACACAAAAATATATATAGTAATGTATAATATTTCTTCCAACTTGAGTAAAATTAAACAGAAAGCCAAAAACTTTAAAGAGATAGGTGGTTAAAAGAAGGTAAAGCGTTTACACATTTGGAAGCATTTGTATCGACAGGTGAAATAAATATATTTTGATAGATTCCTGTAAATATGATTAGACCTTGCAGTAGGTGCCTCCTGGTGCTTTAATGCTAAAAAAAAAAAAAATTAAATCACTTGTGCGTTTGTTTTTTATTGCTTCCAACGGTCGAGGTCTACTGCGGGACTACTGGGTTCACTGCAGTGAACACGAGTGAGGATTGTTACAGACAGAATAGGTGTAGAGGAAGTGGAGGAAGAGCGAGCTATCTGCTCAGATGGAGGGAGAGATGAAGATGGGTAATGACGGCTGGAGCTGAGGAAGACCCATGCCAATGGCCAGGTTCAGTCTAAAGAAATCAGAACAGCTGCTTTGTTGGGCCATAGGCTGAAGGGAAAGAAAGTGAAACCTTTTGAGTGGTTTCTGTATGCAGATGATAAAATATTCAATGCATGTTTTTCTTTCACTTTCTTTCTATTAAACATACTCGTGTATACTTATTGCCAGACTGATTAAAGTGTTACTAATTCTGATACTAGAAAGATAAAAACACAATGAAAGTGCAGACCGTGTTGACAGTGAGTAATGTGAGCTCTGTCTACTTACTTTTTTAAATGCACGGGGTAATGAATGTTTGATCAAGGGTAATAAATGTTTGATCTATATGTGATGAGGAGGTAATGAAAAAGCTTTTCTCTATTTATTTCCCGTGCACGATTATCTTTTATGAATGTGCCCGTGCTGATGAAATCTGTTTGATTTGATATTAGGGAAAGCACACACCAGTGTTTTAGAGGTTACATATACACCATTCTCCTGCTGCCATAGTTGGTGCTGCTGGATCACAGTGATGTGAATGATATGATAATTTCTCCGTTTTCATATATAATGTAGCGATTATATTGTTGTTCATAACCGCTGATGTGGGGCTGATTGGGTTTGTTTTTCTCCTTATTAAAGCCATAGTGTAGGAGCAGAATTGATGAATATTCTATGAGTGTCTTTGTTTTGTTGCCTTTTTTTTCATATGCAACAGCCTTGCTCCATTTTCCTCGCAGCCTTTGCATCAAACAACAAACTTAGCTCTTAGTTCTTTATTATTTCCTTCCTATGATGATCAAACTAGGAGCACAAAAAAACAACTGTCAGATTTTTGATCTTCACAGTGACATCACTCATTGCAGCTCCCGAATTCTTTCAAGCGCTGGGCGCTGATGCTGGGTCAGACTTTGGACAGTGTTTGAGTAATGAAAGCAATCAAGCCAACAGTCACCCTGACCTGTCAGTCTGGAGTTGTTTACTGCCAGCTCCAGCAATGCCCTTCCCTAACTCACAATGAAGTGGTCAATACCATTAGCACCTTTGGTGAGGTGGCCAGTCCAGCCAGTCCACTTACTCTGCTACAACACAAGCTGCAGAATTAGGAGGTATCACTTCCCAGTTCACTGAGTTTTATTTCAGGCATGTCGATATTCATGTCAGACATGTGTGGAGACATTAGACCAGGGCATCTGTAGAATGATAAAGATTGGACGTTCACCTAAAACACACATATTATAATATGTAACAAAGCTATGTTGTTGTAGTTGATTTGGCACAAATGTTTGCCTTTATTTGGTATATGTTACATTTGATCTAAGTAGTATTAATTTTTAATTCCGCCATTTTTTATGTGCGTAAACCAGATAAATGTGCAGCTTTAAATTATTAAACTCAAGTGAAACTCACATGAATGTCCCTTGTAACATTCAAAAATTGTGGAATCTTATTTAAAATTATATAAAGTAACAAATCTTTGGATTATTGGCGTTAATGAAATTAGCAGGAATCCGGGCCAAAGCAGTAAAATATATCTGATAGAAAGCAGTAAGTCACGCTTGGAGATATCACTATTGAACCTGGCGCGGTTTCAGTTGTGGAGTGCTGCTTATAATCAGATGTTTTTCAAGTATTCTTCACAGGAATGAAAGCTTTAGCAGCAAGGTAGAAAGACCACAAAGGTAGATTTTATGCAGTCTTGTGAAAAACTGAGTACACCTAATGATTCAAGAACTTACAGAACCATCTTTAGCAGCATTAACTTGAAATTAGCTTTACAGTAACTTGGCTTATCAGTATATCACATCATCACCACAGTATTCCAGTCTTTGGGGGTCTGGACTCGTGACTGTGCCATTACATACCCAGATTCTTTTTTTTTTCACCCACTCTGTTGTAAATTTGCTGTCGTGCTTGGGATCATTGTCCGGTTGCATGACCCAGTGTGCTCCAAATTCTAGGTGTTGGACCGATGGCATCACATTTGACCCCAGAATATTTTGTTATACAGAGGAATTTGTGGTGGACTCAATAACTGAGTGCCCAGGTCCTATGGATACAAAACAAGCCAAATGATCAGCTCTTTCAACAACGTGCTGACTCTTGATATGAGGTGTTGATATTCTGTGCTTGGTTTTTATTAGATGTGGCATTCTCACCTTGGTCTCATCTTTTCCAGAGGTCTTTGCGTTTGTTCAGATGCAACTATGCAAACCAAAACCCTGCAGCCAGATGTTTTAGAGGGAAGAGTTTTTTCTTAGCAATACTTCAAAACAAGCCTGTTCAGACTTTTATGTAATTGCACTGTCATAAATTTTAACACTGAACATGCTAACCGAGGCCTGTAGAATGTGGAATGTAGGTCTTGGGGTTTTTTTGCACAGTCTGACTTCAGGGTGAATTTCCTGGCACATCCATTCCTGAGAAGATTCTAGCACCTCTGCTTTTACAGAAGTGGTGAGACTAGCTCATAATCAATTAATCAAGAAGTACTTGGCTACTTACCCTCTTAATTCCTGTTTAAGCAGCAAGGGTGCACTTAGTTTTCACAGGACGGCATAGTGTGTGAAAACTTTCTTTTTTATGTTATTTTTACACTCCTGAGACAACAAAGGCTAATTTTCACCTTTAGCCTCTGATAAAGTAAAAGTAATGGATACTGCTTGTACTAGTGACTTGTCAATCTCAGGGTACCCATGCATTAACTCGTACCCTGATTAATAGTCTATTTTGCACAAAATAGGAGCTTAATCTGCAAAATGAATATCCTGTTGTACTAAAATTTGACTAGAAAGTAACAACTGAGACCAGCTGGGAAGGTTTTACTCTTGCATTGCATCAAATCAGCTGAGTCAATTTCTCATAGACTTCTGTGCAATCAGACTCATAACATGTTCCAAAAATGTCAAATGCAAATGTCAAGTTTGTTCATTCTGACAGTCCAAAAATACAAAGATATATATTTACAACAACAAAGGTCACATCTTCACAATATATGCATTTTTGCTTTTAAAGACTAATTAACAAGTCTTTTGAGCACTAGTTGCAAATAAAATTGGCCAAGCTAATTAATCTAGCTTTTTAATACGGTAAGTTGATGCAAATTAATAATCATACCCAAACAATCTGTTTCCTGACACCTAAAGTCATCATAAACTTGGCCAGCTGGAGTCAAGACATGATAATAATTGATATGTTCAGGAAGTAAGGAAGGACAGAGGAAAGAATAAGCTACTTTAATGTTTCATGAAAAACATCAGTATATGAGCAAAGGGGATGGAGGAGGGGTGGAGCATCCCGGGTAGACTTGAAAGTGTGGGACCTTCAAATGACACTGCAAAAAGTGTGCTACAAAGCACTGGCTGGCAGTGTCATCATTCATGTACTGTGGTGTGTTGTGTAGGAGCAAACGCTTGAGTGTGTTTCCTGCATTTGTTTAAAACGGAATCAGGGAGAAAGTATTCATGGCTTTAGCGTGTTTGTGATGAAAGTATATTATTATCCTCTACATCTGTTGCATGTGTTAATGCGTTTGTGCATGCCTGGCTATAGGATTAATTCCCTTCTCCTCCCTGTGGTAATCCATCTCCAACCCTGCCACTTTTCATTCAAATCATGCCCATCGTTGGGAAATGTGCCACCCGTCAGGCGCCTCGCTCAGAGTGAGCTCTTGTGGCATCTAAGGGCACTTCACATGCTGTTCTTTGAGCTTGGCCGGGTCCTTCTTCCAGATTTCTCTCCATCTCACACAGACACACGCACACACATTCATTACCACCAAATGAGGGGTGAGTCATATTGTGGCGGGATGCTCAGGCCAGATCACCAACGCTAGGACACGTGAAGTTCAAATAGACAATTTAAAATGTTGCTGCAAGCGCCCTCTGAGAATATAAAGACATTTGTGCTGTAGAACATTATCATGTTGAATACAAATACATATATAGGTGGTGTTTGATGTGGTATGAGACACTTATGCGTTGCACAAAATTATACTGACATTCAATCAGACTGAGCCAGAAATTAAATGTGATGCTCAACCAAATCTGAAACATCTGCTGTGTGTTTTCTAAATTAATGTCTTGCAAACACAGTTAGCCTTTGGGAGAGTAACTAGCAGTAGGAATAGTGTGTGTAAAAAGAAGAAAAATGTAACATTAGCATTGGCCATGGTTGTAGGCTTTGGTAGCAGTTTTAGCTGTGAGTGGCACGGTAGTTAACAGTGAATATGCAAAAGTTGTAGAGGTAATTTCATATTGTCAATCAATTTGTTGAAGAAAATCTAACAAGCTAACCTCCTGCTAAGTTTTCATGGATGCCATGTAGCTAAACTAACATGCAGGAGAACAGCCACGCTGAACATTTTATTGGAGATGGAAGCATTGGGGCCGTTTTTAACTCTCAGTGATGCCACAGTCTTTGTTTGAGTTTGCACCCAGAAATAGCTAAAGACATCTAACTTGAGAGGTGAGTTACAGCGAGACACCATTTGAAACTAATTCAAAAAGTTTGGGAACCATTTCAGATTATTTCTGTTGTGACCAGCCTTCCAGCCGTCAATGTTTTCCTGTACTTTATGTAATCCTGTACTCTGGGTTTCTGAAGATAAGATAAGATAAGATAAGATAATTCTTTATTGTCATTGCACAGTCATACATAGTACAGTAGTACAATGAAATTGGAAAAACTGTCCTACGTCGGCACTACATATAACACAACACGACACGATATGACACATCACAACGCAACACAAACAACACAACACAGTATATTAACTTAGAAATAAAAAAGAAGAATAAGTGTTATTATTGCACATTAATAACACATTAATTATTATTGCACCTTGTTATAAATATAAATATTATTATTGTTATTGTTTTAAACATTGTTACCTCCCCCTAAAAAAAGTCCAGGCAGGTAGCCAATCAGGTCAGCTATTTGCATTGATTAGGGCTATTGCCCTATTGTAAAAGCTGTCCTTGAGTCTGTTTGTTCGGGACCTCAGCAGCCTGAACCTCCTGCCAGACGGCAGCAGCTTAAACACCCGATGTCCTGGGTGTGTACAGTCTCAGAGGACGCTGCGTGCCCTCTTGAGACAGCGAGTGCTGTACAGGTCCTTCAGGGAGGGAAGAGGATGTCCAATGATTTTTGGGCCATATTGATGACCCTCTGGAGTGCCTTTCTGTGTGCTGTGGTGCAGCTGGAGAACCATACACCGATGCAATATGTTAGCACACTTTCAATGGAGCAGCGGTAGAAGACGGTCAGCAGCTCCTTCTTCAGGTCCATTTTTCTGAGGATTCTCAGAAAGTGGAGACGCTGTTGGGCCTTCTTTAAGACCGCAGAGGTGTTAGAGCTCCATTGGAGGTCTGTGTCTATGTGCACACCCAGAAACTTGAAACTGGAGACCCTTTCCACGCACTCCCGTTGATGCTGACAGGCTGCAGCTCAGACTTCCTCCTTCTGAAGTCGACTACCAGTTCTTTTGTCTTGGTGGTATTGAGGTCCAGGTTGTTATCTACACACCAATCTGACAGCCTCTGAACTTCAGCTCTGTACGCCGTCTCATCTCCCCCTGAGATGAGCCCCACCACGGTGGTATCATCTGCAAACTTGATGACTGCGTTGTCTGGGTGGGTACTAACACAGTCATGTGTGTACAGAGTGTACAGTAGGGGACTCAGTACACAGCCTTGTGGAGAGCCGGTGTTGAGGCTGAGGGCTGAGGAAAGATGAGGCCCCACTCTAACTCTCTGTACACGGTCTGACAGGAAGTCTCTGATCCAGCGGCAGGTGGTAGAAGGAAGTCCGATTTCCAGCAGTTTAACTATTAGTCTGTCCGGGAGTATCGTATTGAAAGCAGAGCTAAAGTCAACAAAGAGCAGCCTGGCGTAACGGCCCTGCACTTCCAGGTGAGAGATGGTGGTGTGGAGCGTTGTAGCATGTGTTGCATGTGTTGTGTTTTCCTCACGAGTCTTGTGTGTAAAGGGAAAAAGTTTGTCTTCATTAAAGAAGCAAGACTAAGTGTATGTGTAGATGAGGCCTTTACATGTGACCACAATACTGTAATATTATACCCAGACTAAATTTTTTAAAAGGGCATCTTTTTGAGGTTTGCTAGACTTCCATAACCACTAGAGACCACGTGATGCTCCACACAGTCTCCTCCATGTCATCATCCTATGAATAATATCTGCTTTTTCCTTCGTGATAGAACCAAGAGCATACCACTCATGAACTTGAAGCTCATTACGTTCCCTTTGTTGGGGTCATGGGCTGCATAAATCTCTATGACTCAGTGAATTTCATGTACCTGCTCTTTGTCTTGCATTAAAAGTCAAGCTTATCATCCCTTTGTTAGCAGCCAACCTGTATTTGACCTCAAATGAATCGCCTGCTTTCAGTGTGTCAAGAAAAAGAGTTATTTGCCTCCTCAGAAAAGTGAAATGGAAAGCCAGAGGCAGTGCTGGATTAGCACCATGGGAAATGAAAGGCCACCTCCATCTCTGTAAATAGCACTGTTCTTATGTTGCAAGTATAGGCTCAGTAGGCTCATCCTTTTTTCAGAAGGACACTAAGAGAGCATATTCTCAATCAAGGGCAGTGTCCTACTTTGCAGTTTGATCCTGATCTGCACCTAATCTGATCGTACATCAATGAAATTATGGAAACATGTAGATAGATTACATGGAAAATCCAGGTATTATAGAACATAGAATGGATAAAAAGACGTTTAAATATTTAGATTTGAGAAAGTGTTAATCTGCAGTGCTCTTTTATAAATAGTTTTATAGTAATTGTGCAGTTTGTAATAAGCATGTATGATAGGTTGCACTTGTTACAGAGGTGGATGATATGGACGATATTGCTGTGTATGCAATTTCACAACATGAAATGTCTTGCATTTTTCAAAATCTATGCATTCAGATGTTTTCTGGTCTCCACTCCATTTATCCATGTTTGAGTCACAAGGTCAAAGAAACCCAGACCTCGCTCTCCCGGGCCACTTTTTCCAGCTCATCCAGGGGGACACCTGAGAGAGTTATTCTCTCCTGCGGCTTCCTCCCCTTCACTTAGGAGGCGCCCAAGAGGCATCCTGATCAGATACCTGAACCAACCCAACTGGTTCATTCAATGTGGAGGAGATAGGATGAAGGAGTTTGGTCATTCATCCTGTCTTGCAGAGCTGAGCCACCCTGCAGAGGAAGCTTGTTTCCGTTGCTTGTAATCATGATCTCTGCCCACAGCTCATGGTAATAGTTAAAGGTAGGAATGCAGATTCACCAGTAAATTGACAACTGTCTGTTCACACTCTGCTCGCTCTGTACCTCAACAGACCAGTACAGTGTCCGCATCACTGCAGATACTCAAACTCCTCCACTTAGGGGAGCAATTTGTTCCTGACCCGGAGTGGGGCACTCCATCGTTTTACAGCTGAGAACGATGGACTCAGACTTGGAGGCGCTAACTCTCATTCTATCCACTTTACACTTGGCTGGGAACCAACAGCCCACACAAAAATAGACACATTTTGAAGCATATCATGTTATATATTACTATTAACATTATATTAGTCAATAATTCCAATAAACACCCATAAAAATACTCTAATATCCTAAAAAAATGCCAATTGATCACTGTGAAGTTAAAATGAGACACTTTTGTCTTCTAATCAGTCAAACTAGTCAGAGATTAAAGTGACAGTTAATATTGAGGGTTGAATCTCTCATCAGATTTACCCTTTTCTTCCTATTTAGATGATTTCAATCTAGATTATAATCTACCTCCTTTGCAGGGTCAAACACAATCTTCCCCTGGTTGCTCCCCTGCGGGGACCTCATGTCTTTTCAAAGGCTTGAAGTGCTCAATCCTGAGCCTGGAGGAGGCCTAAATGACTGGTATTGAATCAATTAGCTGCCTAATTGGGCTGAGATAAAGACTCACTTTCCTTACCACCAGCCCCACCAGCCATTACAGATGGCACTGGGGATCTCCCAATGGATGTGCCAGTATGTCAGAATGAAGCTGTTCATGTTTTTTGGCAATCTCACAGTAATCCAGGAAATCTGAGGAAAAGTATGTGTACTGTATGTGCACCACAACTACACACTGTATGACAACTTATTATGAACTTATTATGAATTAATATGTGTTTTATTAATTTCAAGTGTTGAGGAAGTATAGTAGCACAGCATAACAGACTCTGGATTATGTTGTTCAGCGTAAATTATTTATTTTTTACCTCAGTTGAATTTGTCTGGATGACAGGTGGCCTGTGGCGTGGTATTTCCATAAAATGCCTTCCTGTTCCTTTCTCTTTTGTGTGTTTTTGTGTTAAGCTCTTTAAGATAAAAAAAAAAGCAGCATGGTTATACTGCAGCATGGTTAGGTTTGCATAGGTGCGTGAGCTGGATTACACTGAACAACCATTTATGTGATTGTGCCATGGAACCTCCCACGGCACCACGAGCATGTAAGGACACATTCCCTTCATGGTATCCTCTGCGAAAGGTGGATTAAATATTCCTACAGTTTTAACAGGTGTGCAGAGAACCGGCGGCTGCAGTCCGCACAAGAACGCACAGGAAGTGGTAATCAGAAAATCCATGGATTAGATGCCATTTACTGATCAAATGACACATTTTATGTGGGTCAGTATAGGCCTGAAATGTAGTTTAATAAGGGCTTATGCTATCATATGCATCATTACACAACATAACCTCCCACAAAGCCTTCCATTATTACCTTAGCTAATGACACACAAGAGCCACTAATCTGCTAATACCTGCCATTTTAGCTGTCTCCCGGTGCGTTTGCCATCAGTTTTCCAGAGGCTCATCAAGCTCTGCCCTTGTTTCCACGAATGATGGCAGAAACAGACCTTGGTGAGTGAGCGATGGGAAACAGCTGTCACTCCCTGCAGGAGCAGCAACCTCACCACCTGTTGGCAAACAATTCAGGGATGTGACCCTAGGACCTGAGTCTGTTTTCTTAATGCAGCTCAGTTTAGGAAAAAAAGAAAAGTTGGTGTAGTGATGCCGGAGATGGATGAACACTGAAGATTACAGTAAAATCTGTAACATCAAGCAATGTTCAGGCTCCAAATTGAATTGAAGTATTTAAGGTGAGTTTTGCCTCACCACATGATCCTCAACACCTTCTGTTTGCTTTCCTACTAAGAATTTAATTGAAAAGATCAGCTTAGTTCCTGTACATAAAGTTTGAAAATGCATGAGGCAGATCTCGAAAGAAAACTTGAGTTAACTGGACAAAGGAGAAAAAAAGAAGTTGCAGGCCTAAAAATCTGCAGCTGATAAACAATATGTGAAACTCATGTCCTGAAGAAATAGGAACAAATCTGCCTGGCACAAGACCTGAGAGATGTATCAGGACCTTCAGTTGATCCACCTCCTGTTCACTGGAGCCTCATCAGAAATGGTCTTAGTGGAAGGGTGACTGTCCAGAAGCCATACTTAATGAAAAAAAGGGAGAAAAGGCTGAGGTTAGACTCTGCAGCCAGCTGTAAATATGGTGGAGGCAGCATTTCAGCCAGCGGTGTCGTGGTCTTGGCAAATGTACCATCAAATTTTGATTCGCCATGAAGTGCTGTCTGAAAACTACTTTAGAAGAAGAAAACAAAACAAAAGGTAGCCAACATCTAAAGAAGAGCTTCGAATGTCCTTCAAGAAGCTCAGAGAGCTAGTCCTGAAGGCTGCTTAAAGAAATGACAGAAATCTTTCCTAAGGGAGTTCAGGCTGTGTTGAGGAATAAGAGTGATCATACCAAAGATTCACCTTCAAGTTTTTTAGATTCTACATACTCCGTTATTTTTGCATACGTTTTGATAAATAGCCTCACCTATTTCCAGTTTTACTGGAAAAATATAAAGAAATGATGGGTGGGTTTACACAAAGACTAAGGAAAGAAGTACTGCAACATACAAAAATAAAAGTTTATACCTAATCTGTGTGATAGCTATAGTGCATGAAAAAGAATTCGTTATTTTTTATGGAGTCTTTAGATTCTTTTTTAGGACTGGGAGCAGGGTTTTCTGCAACATAGTTGCTTTTTTCATCTGTGCCAAGCTAATCAGCCGGTGAAAGTGACTTCATATTTATCAAATCATACTGTGTTAATCAGTGTTTCACTTTAAGTTACAATGTATTCAACAGCTTTGGAGAAATGGCATTACCACAGAGACCACTGACACAATAAACAATGCACAAGAACAAAGTGAGATAATAGATTTGACCAGTTTTTTTGAAATGGAGCTACTAAATAACTCTTTTGTGCCCTGAATTAAAAATAAAGACAATCTTCACTGAAACATTGCACAGTAATTAATTAAATAGTATGGGAGCACAGCAGTAGGCTTTGACTATTGATCATTATCTTGGCTTAAACTGTCAGATTTCAGATTTACTACGACATAACACAGCAGTCCTTCAACCAAATGATAATGAGCTGCAATTTGGACTTGATGATTTGTGTAGTCTGGTGATTTGTGGTGTGAATGATGTTTAATACGAGTGTAAAAGGTGCATATCAAGCTCGTTCCCAGCTCCATATTTTTATTCTTTGCTAGAGTAATTGTGCAGATTCAATAATAACTAGTCCTTATTTAGCTGACAATGGGACTTGGTGCAGCTGCTGAGTTTAACCTCTCCCTTTAAGCTAGTTTTATAATAAATTTTTGCTCTTGAGTTTTAGCTCATAGTTCTGACAGAAAATAGGAAAAAAGTAGAATAGGTCCACTTTATTAATAATAATAATAATAGCGCATGGACTACAGTGTATAAAACTGTGCTTTCAGCATTGTGCTGCAGTTCTTTCTCATAATCAGTACCTTGACATTTGAGCAATGAGATCAGCCTCGAGAACATCTCTTATATCTCCGATGTGCTATTTTCTCTTGTCTTAATTGCTGGAGATCTGCTTTGCACATTGCACACCTGCCTTATGAACTTGCATCAGTCCTGCTGGGGGTTTAACAGTTTGACCCCCCCCCCTTGTCTAAAATCATTTAAATCCCTTCTCTGTTGTCAGCAAAGTCTCTAGGTTTTTTCTCAGCTCATTTTCAAAGTGTGCAAGGCTCTCTTTGAATACACATGACAAATTAATATTGAAATCTGGGAGGGATTACTTTAATATGTCGAGAGACTTCTTAAATTAGAATCGTGTGACACTGATACTAATTCCCATGCAAGAAATGGATTTAAGTAAAGATTATTATGTAATCATAAAATACGCCCCAGGGACTGTGTGTCACAGGTGCACTGCAGGAAGTGAATCTGGATGCTCCTTTGTTGGTGTAAGTGGAAGAATAACAGTCTTTGCTTTGCATTTTATTGCAAAATGTAAGAAATGTGTGTTCCTGCTTTTCTTTCAAATAGACACATGTATACATGTCTGCTAAAACACCTGCTCACAAACCTATTACATTGTGATTTCCTTTCCCCTTATCTTTCTCATTCCAGGCAAAGCCTATGTATTGCAATGGGTTTGGAATTTGTGGTCAGGGATATAGGCAGATGGGTGTTCACCTCCCAGCCTGCTCCACCAGCCATGGCGCAAATGTCACGACTCAGAGGGCCTTCGGTTTCCTCAGTACCACAGAGAAATCACACTGGCATGGATGAATAGATTTAATTCAAATGGGAGTCCAGTGCTATTCATGCATTCGCAGACCCTGACTTCATTAAAGCTCCACTTCTTTCTGGGGTCACTGAGAGGATTGTCAGAGGAAGGGTGTGACATGATAATGAAGGTTATGTAGAGGTTAATGTACTGTCTATATAACTGGGATACCCTCGACACAGAAAATTGTCAATTAAAAGCTGAAAACTGGAGCTATCAAAGTTTAGATCAATAAAGATTCATAAAAAACACATCTGCTTTGGCAGATGTAAACAGATATTTAGTTGGTTCATCTGTTTATAGTGCAGCCAAGCAAACTCAAGTTTTGTAAAGAAAGTTAATAAGCAGTTTCACTTGAGATGGTCACCTATGGCTCTTCGGATGCTTCACAAGGTGCCTTGTTTCCTAATGTGTGCATAAAATGCCCACAAAATCACCATTACCATAAAATGTATGAACGTGTCCACCAGCTTGGTTTGTTCTTACCTCCATTCTGAACTGACAGGTCTTTGATTGCTATCTACAATTTGCATAGTGCCATAAAGAGAGCTGTGAAGTTGTTAAGAGAGAAACTGGCTGCTGGCCAAAAATAAAGAAAAAAAGCAAGAATTTGGCATCCAAAACAACTTAAACTGAGCTGGTACATGTTGGAGCTTAGTGAAAAGAATAAGAAGGAAGCTGCTGGAGGACAACGACCACCTTGCAGCTCACCGTTGCTAGAAAAGTGGTGAAAAGGCCACCTATTAAAATATGTTTTTTAAAAAGGGCACAATAGCAAGCTAAACCTTTAGCGTACGCCGCTTTTGTCAAACCTTTGTGCGCTTTGTCTTTGGACCAGAGCACCTGCAAAACATGCAGATTCAGAGGCCCCAGCAGACTCGCAGGTACCAGCCCAGAACCTTTATGCTCTGCGGTGACACTGATAACCACCACACCAGAGTCCCACCACAGTCAGTTTAACCTCTCCATTTTCTGTGTTTGGATTTGAGGCATATTTAGTCTAAATCCAGCACAATAATGGCTAAATCCACCAGTAACAGCAGAGGAGGTATTAGAGAATGACGGAATGACTATTGCAGAGAAAAAAGATTTAAAAACAGTATCATAATTTGCATCAAGTCCACGAAAAGTTTTTCAGACAGCTTATAACCGCCATTATGTGTGTAGCTTTAATGGCATGATGGCAGCAATCATTTTCCAAGAACAGTTGCCACTTATTTTAAAAGGCAGATGTCTTCTTTTACAGTTTCCTTCCATTATAGTGAAGAAATGCATGATAATTTTCCCCTTCTGCTAGCGCCAAGCTAACTGTCACAGCAGCATTGATTGTATCAACATGCAATTAAATGGTAATTCATTGATGCAGTGTTATTGTGGGAAGCACTGCATGAGCAGTCCCTTTAATTATCTCTGATTGTGATTATAACCTTGCATATTTTCACTGTGAATCTTTATCTTTATGTACATTGTTTGCCCAACTTTGCATGAATCAAGACAATAGTGGAAGTGCAGTGTATGCTTACAGCACCGCCTTCCAAGTGGAAAGGTCAGAGCTGAGTTTCTCTGCTGTGATTACTGTGGTTTTGTACAGTAGTTAGTGTAGGATGTGAGGTGCTGTGTTGGTGATTTAGTGCGTCTTTACTCTTTCTTCAAGAACGGAGGCTTGGAGCAGGTTTACCTCAGCCATCACTGCTGCTAAATTCCTACCCATGTTTACGCAGCATCATGCTCAGCAGATAGGAGGGCTACAGGGGCAGCCATGCACAGGGAATGACAAAAGAAGGATGCCATATTGCTATCAAATTAGATTCATCCTTCTGCTTTGAATTGTCATGCTTTTAAACAAATATGTTTCATTCCGTCAGCACGATATGATTTATGATGTGATCTTTTCCCCTTCCACATTGGGGTTGCGGTTGAAGGACGGGACCTGTCACTTAGCAAATGACACAGGCATTTACGTCAAAACGCCCCACATGCCTTCAGTGCATCTCCCTGCCAGCGGTGGCCTTGCTGCAGAGTCACAGCAAGAATGTTGTCTAGTAACGGTTACCATGGATGCCACACTCTGTCAGGGGCTTGGGTGTAATGGATTTAAATTGAACTGTTGAGTTTGGAGCTGGGAGAGGCAAAGGGGGAAAGGCGGAGGAGGAGGGGGATAGAAGCAGAGGGAGGAGGAAGCAGACAGAAATAGTCTAAGCATAAATAAAAAAAGACAGAGAGGTAGAGAGAGACAGACACAGTCAACCAAAGATACAATGAGACGCGGAGGAAAGACGGCGAGGGGCGGGGGTCGCTCTGAAAGCCCTCGCCATCTGTGATGAGGAGCTGGAAGAGCGGTAATTGTTCCTGAGAGGTGTGTGGGGGGGCTGTTCTCGGCACAGAGATATGGATGAGCTGCACTGCTACCTGCCATGCTAGTGGCACACTACAGTGTCAGGCCTGTCTTAACACACGGGGGGACCGGCAAGGGCACCGGTCTTCTGTGTGGGCCCTCATTAAAGTCGGTGTCACTGATGACCTTCCTATGTTGCCCCTACCCTCCCGAAAACCAAGCTCACCCCTCACTGACACACCTAACAGGAGGTGCAACTCATGTGCTTTTTCTTGCATTAGTGAACGTCCCTCCCTTTAATGCTAGATGGCTCCCAGTAGTCACTTGACTTCTGATTTGATTTATTTTGACTAAACCAGTTTATTTTGGGGCATGTCAGCAGTCACCTCGGAGGTGTGAGGAGCACATGTGTGGTTGTGTGTCCATGCTGCTATGTATAGTACCCTCCCTAAAAAAAGAAAAAAAAAGAAAGAATGATTTCTTTTTCCTTGACCAAGTTCAGCTGAGGGAAGCGCTTAAACCAGATTTCAATGTTGCAGCTACATTGTAGCTTTCATACAGCATTCATTTTCATTTCAACCCAAATACTGTTACAAAATTGTATCATCAAACCAGCCATAAATTTACAGGAATGCACACAATAGAAAATTTGATCCCTATTGGTCTAAAAGTGAGTAACAGTTAGGGTCTGAAATGTAGGTCTACATGTATGCAGAAGCTGTTAGGCTAACTATTTGAAATCTTTACAGGTGACTTAGATCACCATTTAATAGTTATTTAATAGGCAGTGAGAGCTGCTGTGATGTATGGTTTGGAGATGCTGGCACTGACAAAAACACAGGATGCAGAGCTGGAGGTGGCAAAGTTGAACATGTGAAGCTTTTCATTGGGAGTGACCAGGATGGACATCAGGTTATAAGGTCTGGTGAAAAGGCTGAGATGGTTTGGACATGTGAAGAGGAGAGACTGTGGATAGACTGGACAAATGATGCTGAAAATGAAGTTACTATCTGGGAAGAGAAAAGAAAGACCACACAGGAGTTTTATGTTTGTAGGAGGACATGCAGATTGTTGGTGTGACAGAAGAGGATGAAAGCAAACGATCCACTGTAGCGATCAGCCGCAGGAAGTTAAAGAAGAGGAGTGTGTCATCCGTGTCATCATATTTTTTTCAATTCAATTCAATTTTATTTATATAGCGCCAAATCAGAACAGCAGTCGCCTCAAGGCGCTTTATATTGTACAGTAGATACAGAGAAAAACCCAACAATCATATGACCCCCTATGAGCAAGCACTTCTGTATCTTTTGAACAACATTTGGTTTAGCTCTGTATGTTAGGTGTTGCACTGGAGGGTCACATCTATGACTCCTGTTTGCTGCTAGATTCAATGAATTATTTTTCTTTCATTTGAATCTGTTGCCATTAAAATCACATGAAGAAGAAGTTAGCAAAAATCAAGAGCAAATTTTAAGCTGATTTTAGCCTAAACAGCTTTACAACTTTTATAAATCTAATTATGGGAAAACATTTCTCAGTGGGTTTTCATCAGCATTCAGAATGGATGAAAGTGCTGCTAGTTTTGGTCACTATACAGACATATTGTTTATGAGGGGAAACCTGATGTCAGCTGAGACTGAGGTCACTTGGATGACCAATGAAGTATTTCTCCCACTGAAAAGGCCACGCCCAGAAAAACCGAAAACAACTTTCTACGATTCCCTTACGTGGATGATTGAGCATGCATCAAGAGGTTCAGAATGGAGTGTTAAAACATGAGTTTGACAAAACGTGAGTTTCTGTGTGACAAATTTTAGCTTGCCACAAGCACTGGAGATCTTACCTAACTAATGTATCTGTACATTCAATACAGCAGGTTTATACTTAAATTCCTCCACTTGGGAACGAAATTGCAGTTAGTTTTACAAATTCCTCCTTTGAGCAATCAGAAGGAGGTTTGTAGTGCAGCACCCTCTCCAGTACTTTACGACAGCCAGCAACAACTTGCTGACTGGTTGGGGAGTACACCTTTTCCCTAGCAACTGGAGGCTGTCAGAGAGGTCTCCAACTGATCTCCAGGCCTGCATGATAACCATTTGATATGCAAACAGCAAGCTGTGCTTTTAGGAGCTTCCTTTGATTGCTGTGGGATTTCATAGCTCTGTTCAGAGGAAAACCTTGAGGGATCTGATGGTATTTGGATAACAACTAATCCTCTTCTCCAGAGTGGACTTAATACTGAAGGCAAGATATAGTTAACACCAAATACAGATATAGACACTGAACAAATGCACAATACATGCATGAATGAATGAATGAATGCAGTACCATAAATGCATAAAATGATGCATAAATGGAGGGGGGGGGGGGGTTCTCTTGACAAGATTACCTGCCTGTAAAAATTCAGTATTTCTTGATTCAGTCTCAGTTGCCTTAGTCTAAGAAATTGTTCTTTTTTGTGTCAACAAATGAGTAATATTGCTGAATCATTTGTTTTAATTGTGTGGTACCAGCTATTCTGAAAGATGTCTCATTTAGGGACAAAATACACATGTTGAAATATTCATATGCAGGCTGTCTGATATCCAGAGGGTAAAACAACCAAAAAAGTTACTTCCAGTGTAGTGCTTAGTAGAAAAGGCATAATAATGGTGCAGATAATAATGTTGTATATGATAAGTGGATATTGAGAGCTTTAGAAGGACCCCTTGGGCTTTAAAAAGCCGATGAGACGACTTAGTGGCGGCAGCAGCTTTGCCTGTGCGATTGCAAAGGCCAAGCAAGGCAGTTAATCAGCTCTCAGGGTAACATCAGTAAGCACAGTGGCCACAATAGATTAAATCGAGTAGCTGAGAGACCCCTCGATTCCCGATGAACTCAGCACATCTCCAACACACAGTCTCCAGAGAGAGAACCCTCTGGTGGATTGCAGACCAATACATTTTCCTCGCTAAACAGATGAGAACACAATGCAGATGTTTTTGCCAGACTGCAACAGGTTAAAATCCAGTGTGGACATCGCTAAAACATGAGTCATGATTACAAGCTTCTCTGCAACATAGCAGTTGCATCTCAGTTTAACAAAACTTCTCTGTGTCTGTGACTTAGTCATCGGAGTGTGACAGCAACACAGTTTGAACACCAAGTCACCTGATCTTATCTTAACTACACAGCATTGCATTTGGTGCAATGGCGGAAGACGTTCTCAAACCAGTAGCAAAACTACAATTTTAAATAACTCGTTTTAAAGTAAAAATGCTGCAATCTAAACCTGAAGTAAAACTATTATCAGCAAACATACAGTATACAATTATTACAGAAAAGGACTTTGTCAGTGTTCTATTATTTACTGTCCTGTTTGCTGTATGATAAATGATTCCTCTTGTGTACCATTAATAATATATTTTAGCTGTAACGTAACTACTATTCTAAGACAGACACAGTAGTGGACATTTCCCCCGAACTAGAGTGAAGTTAAAGTAGAAAGAAGCATAAAATAATTTTTGAATTGTACTTCAGCATGCGTCCATTGCAACACTGGCTATAAAGGATATCATTTTAAGTGATGATTTGTCGAAAGAATATCCATCCAGGGTTGCTGGAGCTTGGGCGAAAGCTGGGGTGCACCTTGGACAGATCACCAGTCGCAGGGCTAACAATGAGAGACAGACAAGCACACACTCTCACATCAACAGCTACCACCAATTTAAAATAATGAACTAACTTGCATGTCCTTGGGCTTTGGTAGAAAGCTGCAGTAGACCCAGGAAAATACCCAGCCAGGTGGCAGGATTGAACCAGGAACCTTATAGCTTTGAACTGTTAGTTTTAAACTACTGTGTTACTCTATGTAATTACTTCATTTATTATAAATGATCACATACAGCTGTCAGTTACAATGTAGCGGGATAAACTTGAAGTACTTCTAGGTTTCTTGCCACGCTTGCGGAATCCTTGTTTACTTGCAGGTGTAAGTTTGTGCTTATCCTCTACATGTTGGTGAACTTCAGTGTTTAGTTGTTTGCATGCATATGTGTGTATTCACTGCGCGTGTTTGTGTCGAAGCCTTGGTCTGATGACATTATCAGAGCTGGTAATCTGCTCTGTAATTGCCTGCTGCTGACACGGCAGAGAGGCTGATATGGCTGCAGAATAAACAGAGTGTTAACAAGTAGAGGGAGCTCGTCTCCACTTGATCCGCGCAGCTCAGCGTGAAATTTGGACCGGACAAATCGGGGAGAGAGAAAAACAGAGGCGAGGAATGAGAGATGCATAAAATATGGAGGCAGGATGGAGAAAGGCGAGGAGGATGTGTAGGGAATGAACATAGACAAGAGGTGGTGCTGTTGTAACAGTGGCATTATTTGGCAAAATATAACCTGTTTTTTAAAATAGTGAATTATGCTATCTCTACAAACAACGGGCAGCTAGTCCTCAAAGCCAGATTGAAGAATCAAATAACGTCCGGTGTCAACAAATACACAACACAGAGCAACGTTCTAGAGTCAGCTGCAGAATACAAAATCAGCTGAAAGGTGTCGATTGAGATACTAGTTTTTTTCTCCTTGCAAGCAAAGAAAGTTTGTTTAGAGTGTTAGTGTTCCACATGGAGATGCACTGTGCATCTTTGAGGTTTAACTAACATGTTTCCTCTGTGTTCATTTCATTTGCTTCACCAGAACATCTTTTCAAAGTTGATTTTTAAACCCACATTAATTACATCCTCTTCTGCTTGTTTAGCGCAATCAGTCAGAGGGATCATGTGAAACCACTGCAGCACAGCAAGTCACACGTTGCGCGTGGGTAGAGACCTCCACACATCAATCAATCCACAGAAGCTCAGACTGGTGCCTTTACAGAGGCAGAAACTGCTACTCTGATATTTCCTGTCAAAATGTTAGCCGCTGCATGATATTAAAAACTATTTTAAGAATGCTCAAGAGTCATGAAAACCGAAGCAGTCAAAATTATATCAGTGATCCGGGACTCTGCAGGATATCGAAGATGCCAACTATCAGTAAAGCTGGCCAGTAGCTGATCCAGAACCAGAACATCTTTCTAATAAGTCTTAGAAATAATTGTTTTCATACATAAAAGCGGGAAATTAGTGTACTGGTTCAAACATTTGCCTAACAAATGAAAGATTCATTTCAGTCCCGGGGGGAGACACGTATCCCTTTGAGGTTGCGTCGGGAAGGGGTTGTGCAAAACACGCAGAGCTACCTGCTGTGGTGACCCCCTTTGAATAAGGGAAGAGCTGAATGTAGCTTATGTAAAAACATGAAATTTCTTTTTTATTTAAAACAGGAAGATCCAGCCTGCATTGAGTTTTACGTAGCCTAGTTTTAATTTAAAAGGAAATGAAAAAGACAGAAAGACTGCCCGGTGACCCTAATTTTTCAGTTCAGTTTTACCCTTATAAAAATATAAATGATATTCAGATAGAAAATGACAGTTTAAATCAGTTGAAATCACTACCTTTTAAACCTCTCACCTACCAAGTTAATACAGCTAAAGAAAACAAGAAAATAAAGACAGAAGTAGATGTACGAATGAGCCACAGAAAGAAGATGTTAAAGAAAACATTTGAAGGATTGAAGGGAAAGATCCAGAGACAGATAGGGAAAGGCCACAAAGAGATGATAAGGCGGTAATAGCGAGAGGAACAAGACTCTTGTTAATATAAAAAAAACGTCCCAAGCAAAATGCGGCATATGTGCCGATTAGGAGCATCTCTGGTGTGTCCCGAGGCAGACTGTCTGGGGCTTTGTGGGCTCTCCCAAGCAGCCGTTATCTAGAGATGCAGATTAAACCAAATATGGAACCTAACAACTAATCAATTCCTCTTACAAATGTTTAAAGAAACAGTTAGGCTTTTTGGGGACATCCCCATATTTAGTGTTTTCTACCAAGTGAGTACCACTTTAGTCATTACTGTACCTATATTAGCAGAAAGAGTGGAATCAGAGAGGAGAAGCTGGCTTTGTTGTATTCACGGTTAACAGAACTCACCTACCAGCATCTCTAATCACCATATGATATGCTCTGATATGATGTAAGATGGATTACACGCAATAAATGGGATGATGGGAGAACACAAAACTCTTCCTCGTTTGTCGTAAACCAGACCACCATCAGCAGCCTGCTGCATGTCATTTAAACACAGTGTTGTGTATGGTAGGGTGTGCCAATCTTCTTGGCAATGATTGTATTTGTTTACAGTAATCACTATAATATCTCAAAATTAATGTGTCGACGATTTGTTTATGTCAAAACGTTACTCATAGCGGCATTAATTACCGCAGCAAGATTAAAAACATGACTTTTCATCCATGAAAGACCTCCATCAGGATGCTCAAGTGAAATCATCCAGCATTCAGTTAAATTATCAGTTCATTCAGTCTAGCAGCGTTGCCTGAGAAGATGAAGCATGGTGTGTGCTCAGCATTTTGACTCCTTCCGATTCCACACCGTCAGAAACATGGATACAGCATAACAAGATGATGGACGCGTTACACAGCCTGCATATTGAAAGATAATAAAGGCAGCTGAAGCATCCGTCTTTGTCATCTTGTTTCTCTCACAGGCTGACAATTGTGTGCGTGTGTTTGGTGCAAGCTGAGTAGCGGTGCAGACCGGAGACGGCGGCCACTCAGCTGCAATCCTGAACCATTATTATTTAACGAATCACTCTGAGCTGCAGGAAACACTCAGATTGTCTGCTGAGATTCCTGTGCACCACGTTTTCTCTCACAGTCGCTTTGTGTGTCTGTCTGTGTGGATGTGATGTGCAGTACGGGTGTCGATATCTTCACAAATGCAAATGTGTGCCTTATCAAGACTGATGACTTGTGCTCAGTACAGTAGATAATGTCTCTTCATGATTGGACGATTGCAGGAAACAGATGAACATCACTCAACCCTCCTTCCTTCCCTCTATGTCCACATCTTCAGCCTTCCACCTATCCTTTTTTGTCCTATCTGATCGCATTTCTGTGTATGTGTGTGCGTTGAACAGATTTTGCCAATACAGTGATGTCACAGCTCTGTCATAGTCGCATACAGTCACAAAAGTTTCACATTAAATCACATAAAAGTTAAGTTTGAAGGTGATTGGCCACTTTACACCCTTGTCTCACATTCTTCTAGCCCTCTATATAAGGTATCTGTACCTGTTTCTGATATGTTCAACTGCAGGTGTAGTCTGAGGTTTTATTGCCTGAGCATGTCGCTATATGGTCTCTAGCTTACATCCTGCAGATAGTCTTTTTTTATCTGTTTGAACAGTGTGGTTGATGAAACCTAATTATTTTCCTGATCTCCAATGGCACCATGAGACTGAAAAAATTGGTGAGGTTTTTGCAACAACGATAACATGGATTGCACATATTCTCCTTAAGATGACTTGTAATAGCTTAGTTCTCTAAAGGAGCTCTGAATTGTCTGAAAATACCCGTGAAGTCCAAGCAAAGTCGTAGAAAAAACTTGTGCAACGCAAACTGGAGACTGGGATTGCCTACATTTAAAGTAAAAGTCAGCCGACACATTTTAAAAGATGCAACTTTTTGCATTAGAAACAAGCGGTCTCTGTTTCTGATTTGTCGCACTTTTTCCAGTTTCGCTACCACTCAGAGAGCAACTGACGAGTATTTGTAGACAAGTCGGCATGAGTCATGCAAGCTACAGGTGACCACAGCAATCTTAAGCAGGTTTTGTGCCTCACAGTTTGGGAATACACATTTTTCCATGGCAACCAGTGGTTGCCAGGTGGTCACTGTGTGTATGGGGCTTTAGCAATCGATTTTCCAGCAACTGCTATGAAACACATTTTTCCCTTCACGACTGGTGGTTGCCATGTTGTTTGTTAGCCTGTGTGACTGGGACCTTATTCACTTGAACCATGACTGTCACACATGCGAAATGCAGACAAGTTAACATCACATCCAACTGTATGCTCCAGCTTTTCCTTTAAGCTGTGATCTCTTTCTTATTAAGAATCTGCAATCCCTTCTTTGCTCCATAGCCTGTTCTTGCAGCTTCTTTCTCCATTTCCATCCATCTTTCTGTATATAGATCAATAGTGCTCATTCTGTACCTCTTCTATCCATCAGACAACTCATGCATCACTCATCCTAGCTCTGTTAGTACCTTTATCCATCCTTTCAGTCCCCGCAAGCATCCATCTGTCCTCCTGTCCATTAGTTCATTCGCTGAGATTCCCATTTTTTCTTTCATATTCCTTATATTAGTTGTCCTTGTTTTGGCTGTGGCCTACGTATTCTTTCCTCCACTCCTTATCCTTTTTTCAACCTCACATCTTTGGTTGCTCTGTAAATTCTTGCCCTCTCATTTCTGCCAATCCCTCCATTAAACTACTCACTAAATTATTATTCTTCCTTGCATCCAGCAGATTGTTCATCTTTGATCCCATCTTTTTATCCATCCACCCACTCCTTTCATTCCACTCAATAATCCCTGTCTTTCTTTTCCTCATCATATCTACTACTCCCTTCATCTGTCTATCCGTATGTAGCAGCTCCTGCCAGTGTTCATCCATCCATCCCTTCAGATTCTATCCTTTAATACCCCTAGCTTCCTCAATTTCTTTTTCCATCCCTGCTTCCACTGCTACTCTCCTTTTTCCACCAATCGCTCATTTCTATTCTTTTGTTATTGCCTCATAAATCTATTTAGCCATCTCCCATACTTTGCTTGTGCACGCACAAAATTCTCCTTCATTTTGTATCTCTTTCCCCCATCCATACGTACATACATCCACTCCTTCATGTATTCACATACAACACTCCCAGCACAGCCACTTTGTCCTTGGCAACCAGAGTAGCCCCGGTATGTCAAATGATGATTCTTCCGTAATGAGCTAAAGAGAGAAACGGCGCCCCATTAGTGTCGTATTGATGCTGGTCTCAGAGTCCAGATGTGTGCGACATCAAGAGGAGGACTCACTCTTTTGTAGCCGGACAGATCTGATGAGGCAGAGCACACAAAAGAGCATGCTGATGATGGCAATTAAACAGAGACACAGATACCCTAGCCCTCCACTTACACAGTCACTGTCTACACACACACACAAGCACACTCCTCCACCTCTACAATTACATCTCTTAGGTTAATCTTCCCTATCGCAGTTGTATTCCTGGCAAAGTGACAGCACTCTGGCCTGTGAGTGCAGTCAGTGCTGCCAGCCCACTGCCTTTAAAACACTCCTGTTTATGTGTCTGATAATAGAGTTGTGAGTTTGTTTTCTCCCTTTTTGGCATGACTGTGGGTGCACACGCTGATGGTTGTGCTGAAAATGGCTCAGAAATTATCCACCGAAAGTGAAAAATGATACGGGATAGAGGCTTCCTACACACGTTGACATTCTGGGCATTTTGTTCTTAAGGTAAGGGAGCATTTGCACAAATAAACAGCAATTTGTTGCATCAGAGTCCAGTATTTTGTCAATCTGTCTAAACCCCCCGAGCTCATACTTCATGAGGGCTTTATGGTCCCTAAGAACATGCATGTCACTATAGCCTTTCATTCACTGGAGGCCCCAGTTATGTCTACATGCACATAGCTCATTTTATGTATTTTTATAACCAACTAATAAAAAGAGACCAACTTAGTAATGATCTCTGTGTGCATGTTAGCCACAAATGAACAGTGACCCTTGCAATCAAAACATGGCTCTTCTGCATTTATAAAACATAAATTTATGTAACGAAAAGTGGAACATTTAGATGCAGCTAACTTCCTCGTACCATTCCAGATCGCATTATCAGCATCATTATGAACAAAATAATGAGCAAAAGCACTTCTTTCCTACCTGGAAACATTTATTTATTTATTATGGGGTCTTTATCTTACAATATAAAACACCTTGAGGCGACTATTGTTGTCATTTGGTGCTATATAAATAAATTTGAAGGGATTTGAATTGAATTTTTGTTCACCAAGGACAACATTTGTACTTTGTAGATATCATTCTGGTGTTCAAAAGAGTTATTGATGAATTAATACATGCTAGAGATTTTAAGAAGCCCACTTTAACAATATGTAGTTGTTTTAGTGTATTTTCTGCACCTGAATGTGTGAATGCTAGATGCTCCCTTCTCGTTTTTTTTTTTTTTTTTAAATGTCATCCTATTATTACTTAGTGTGGTGTGGACACTCCACCACATTTGGCTTAAGATCAACACAGCTCGGCTACCACTAATGATAATGAAGCAAGTCACCCATAGCAATTAATGCACTTAGCTTCTAATCATGATTAACTGTGGACTGTATTTGATTTAGGGAGTTGATAAGGTGCCTCTGAACACAAACAGGTTAATTAGTATCATGTCTCAGTGAAAAAGGTTTCAGTAAGCAGCTGGTCCATTCATGTTGGATGTAGACAGCTTAGTTTCTTCCTGCCCATCATCTGATTCCTTTTTTAAGTCATGTGAAAATTTGTTTGTTTAAGGAGAATTTGACCGTGAAGATGTCAAAAGGTAGAGCTGTCACCGTGAACCTCTAGAGGCTGAAAGCCATAGGGAGGCTTTTCTCCTCGCTTTTCATTCACTAATGGCATAATTTGTCATGCAATTATCTTTCTTGCCAAATTACTTTACAAACCCCCAGTTTCTTTCTTTATGATTTCATTTTTGTTATGGTTTAAACTTTGCCGAGGGCATCTGAGTGTGTCAGTGATCCGCAGCTACGGGATGCAGATAAACAACCAGGAAAAGTCAAATCAAAACGTGGGGAAAGGGAAGTGATGTTTCTGAGCAGCTGCGAGAGACATTTTCATCATCGTGTTACAGAATACCACATCTGACTAAGAATATTTCAGCAAGTGCACAAGTGCCTGCTCGCTTATTCTAGGTGAACATATACTGCAGAAGTGTATGTTTTTTTTAATCACAGCCTCGTGGTCCTGTGACATTTTTTGATCGTCCCAAAAAGAGATTTAAATACAGATATTTGCTCATAGTTTCAAGTATGTTATTATGAAAATACCCAATAACAATGTGGGCAGTTGAGTATAATTGGCTCCATATTTTGGATTATGATTAGCTTGTTCACAAAGGTGAAAATTTAGCAGCTGAAAAACCACAGATTGTTCTCAGCAGTGCGTGGTGACCACAAACAGCTAGGTAGAAATTAATGAATGCTGATGCTGATGCACACATGTGTATTACAAGACAATTATTTGTCATTGCTGAGGGGCCAAGCACCAATTAATGCAGGTTTAAACTGAAAATGACTAAAATCTTTAAATTCAGGGAATTTTCATGAGCTGCTTGTGTTTAGTTATGAATCTCTGCAGAATTTAAAAGCAGCGTGCAGGCTTTCGTGACACAATCTTTAAAACACTCATTGGGTTTTTAGGCCGGCTGGCAGCTATTCATGACAGGTTGATGCAGGTTTTGTTGTTGTTGTTTCACGGCCCACACCCCCTAACAGAAGCTGCCAAATAAATTCTTGTCATCCTCCCCTCCACCATATTGACAGTAGTGAATCTAGCTTTTACATAATACAGTATTTATAGAAGTGTTACCTTTCACGATTTGCAGATGTCCACAGCAAATGCACTTTTGTAATGGATGCACATATTAACGTGTTTCAGGGGTTAGTATTTACTGTACTATTTCTGTTTAATAAAGGGCTTGTAGGGGAGGATGTGTCATATTTAGTAGTTTAGGAGATTAGTGTTCTTGTTAAATATGTGTTCATGTGAAACTGCCATCTCTTTACTCTCAGTTATCTGACCAAAGCTGAGAGTAAAAAACATTTAAAAAAAGGGGGGAAAAAAGGAAAACTTTCAACAGCTTTGTTGATTTCTAACAGCTTCCCCCCTAATGAACATAATAAATGCTTGTAAAAAGCTACAAAGTGCCATAATCCTTCCTCCTCATCAGCCAATCGAACGTTCGGTTGCACCTCGGGGTCAATACAAAGTAATTCTCCGAGGCCATCATATTTCTCTCCTTCTTATTAACCTTTTTTTTTCTTACTTGTTTCTTTGTTGCATTTTCATTGCTCATTGCATTTTCTGTTTTTTCCATGCCTTCCTCCCTCCCCTCTTCTTCCTCCTCCCTCTCTCCTCTCCATCAACAGCCCTGTTGTTAGCGGATGGTAAGTTGTCCGTTCCTTCTCTATCTCCACAAGAATCTCCACTAACATCACCTCTTGTGCGTGCTGTGGTCTTAACATGAGGCCTTAAAGATCTGAAATCCAAATCACAACAATTTCTTTGTCACCATCAAAGATGTTGAGTCTGAACTGATACTTTGAGAGGTTTGGTATAAATAAACTGCATGCCCACGCTCGTGTCCTCTTCTCTTGTCATTGTTACAAACAATACATGGCTCCTTTGAAGCGCTCTTCTTCACTTAATGATGGTTTTGCATGCTAATCAGAGGATTATTAATCACAAATCCATAAATTATGTTCTCTAGTCAAGAGCAAGGTACAAACAGTTGATAACAATTAAGATAAAAACCTACAGTCCTGAAATTAGAAATTTAATTACCTCTTTGTGGTTCTGTTATTATTATATTTCCCATCCTTGTCAAGCAAATTGTGTCATGTAGTGGTGCAGCACTGTGCCAAGGAATGGCTGGATAATCAAATTTTAAACATGAGCAAAAGAAATGCTGTCAGGACTTGAGGGTACACACTGTCTTGGATGTGTAATTGATTTAGCTTAAAAGTGTGTGTTTGTGTGTGTGTGTGTGTGTGTGTGTGCAGGCACTCATGCACTGGTATATTATGCATGCCCGCGTGTGTGCACTTGCAAACGCGCCCTCCTATCAAGGGGACTTGCCTGTGATCGTTAATGGCAATGTTAATATTTAATGGTAAGCATGTTGTCAGCAAAGAGCAGCAGGGCTAACTCTGGAGTCGTATAAAAGATGACAGGGTCTCTGCACCAGGTGGCTCACTGGGGGTGTCATACGCAGAGTAGGATGAGAGGCCTTTGGATGCACAAGGGCTCCTTCCTGATAGAGCTGAACAGCACAGGACTGATGTTATGGGACTTGATGGAATGTACTTAGGAGCTCAGTAAAGCATTGCTGCTTCTTTACAAAGCAAAGGCACGCAGGCAGACATGGACTGGACGCAAATTCATCAGAGCTTCCACATTACAGTTGAAGGGGACCTGTCACGGTCATTTCCATCTCCATGTTTATTGCTCTTTCAGCTTTACTTGCAAAACTTTTCATTTATCTTATACTGGGACCTGGTGGAGCCCCTCAGTTTATCCTCTGCTTCAGTCAAGCTCTCTTAGCTACTGATTCTTTAAACCAACTGTCCTTCAAAAACTGGAAAGTGCAGTCATGTGAAGGTTTTCAAAAAACTCCATGCACTCATGTGAAAAACAATAAAGTACACCCCCATGATTAAGTATCTTTCAGAACCACCTTTAGCATCAGTAACTGGAAGTAATGGTTTCTGGCATAACTTTATCAGTCGCTCATGTTGTGGAGGAATTTTGACCCATTCTTCTTTACAAGATTCCTTCAGTTCATTGAGGTTTCCCGGCATTCATTTAGGTACAGCTCTCTTAAGGTCTCACGACAGCATTTCAGCCAGATTTAGGTCTGGACTGGGCCCTTGCAGCAGCTTGATTCATTTCTTTTTGAGCCATTCTGTTTGTGCTTGGGATCTTTGTCCTGTTACTTTCAGCCCAGCTTTAGCTGTCAGACAGACCGCCTCATATCCGACTCTGGAATACCTCAGTATACAGAGGAGTTCATGGTTGATTCAGGTTGATTCAGGTTGATTCAGTGACTGTAAGGTGTTCAGGACCTGCGGCTGAAAGGCAATCCCAAACACTCACACATCCACCACCATGCCTTAGTAGGAGGTGTTTGTGCTGATAAGCTGTGTTTGGTTTTCATCAAACGTGGTGCTGTCCATATTGTCCAAATATCTCCACATTAGTTTTGTCATACGCAGCTTTGCAATCCTAAGCTGTGCTGTCATGGTCTTTTTAGAAGGAAGAGGCACCCTCCTTCCAAATAAGCCATACTTGTTCAGCCTTTTTCTGATTGTGGTTTCATGAACTTTAACATTTTACATACTAAGTGAGACTTGTAGAATCTGAGATGTCGATCTTGGGTTTTTTCTCTGAGCATTGCAGGGTCTGACTTTGGGTTTGATATCGAAGTGAATTTGCTAGAAAATTTGTGACATTGCTTTAACACACACCTGAAGACCAGCAAACTGATTTTATAGAGGTGGTCACTAATGATCAGTTATTCAAGTGCATTTGATTATTTTATATTTACCCCCTCAATTCCTGTTTAAGCAGCAAGGGTGTACTTGTATGTTCTTTTTCTCATGGCTGCATTAAGAGCATATACTGTATTAAGCATATCCACTATCACTGTCATCACACAGAGACAGGAGTAGGAAAACAATGTGTCAGATAAAGTTTTGTTTTTAGCTTTTATCTCTCAATTACTTGCACTTCTGTGGAACTTCAGCCATGTTTGTAGCATCCACCAGTGGAATAGTGTGTGGATAACAGAAAATACAGCAAGGCATAAGAATAGATACTTCTAAAAGCGTCCTACTAGACTTTGTTGTTAGAGCGCTGTAGCTTGAGCTGTCAAATCCTTAAAAGTTCATTATTCCTCCTAAGGTTGATAAAATAATTCTAACTTAAGACCCACTCATTTTCGTGAACTTTCTTCGATATCAAGCTGTCTTCGTCGGTGTGTGGATCTACTCTGTTGTCACTGAGATGAATCTGCTGACCTTTTCCCAACTGTAAAAATCATATCAGCCACTGAATTTGCAGACCAACAACATTCATCTCACTGACAACTGAACAAGCTCTACTCTGCCATGTAAAGATCATGTAATATCATTTAAAGCCAGTATGTGGACACTGAGCAGGGAATGCCCTTTCTCACCTCTCATATCAAGTAGCTACATGCAGAGTTATAGTGTATCAGGTTTATTATGCTGAGCTTTTGAGACTTGTGTCTCTGAAATACAAGAAATACTGAGTGCTAAAGCCAGAAATAAACCGAATAGGTCTATAAAGCAGTCAGCTTAAGTGAGACTGAAGGCTCACCAAAGCTACAATGTTTTTGGAGATGGAGGAATTTACAGTAAATACCTATAAGACTAACAAGAAAGCATGACAGATTTCCTGATGAAGTGCTGACTTATAGTATGAAATTTGCTGTAAAGTCCAGCACAAGTGGATAAAAACAGAATCATTAAAAGCAAAATGGAAAATGTTTACACCCAATATTTGCCTGGGTTGAGTTTTTGCTGTGATCGATAAAGAATGCGTTTGTCTAACCTTTACACAACTAAGTTGGCTCACCACCAAATGCAATGCAGAGAGACTTTTCATGCTTTGCCACAATGACTGTTTTAGTTTTTCACAGATGTGACTTGAACACCGCACATAAAAAGTGTTTTCTGAGCATAATATGAAAGCTCCAAATAAAGCAACCTTCTGATCTTTTGTTTGTGCGCTCCAAAGTGCAACACCACACGATGCTCAGCTGTGCGTCTGCTTATTCTGATTGTCATCTTTCTCACTTTGATTCCTTTGTCTTTTGCTCCCTCCTGCACCGTCTGCTCAGATGTACCAGACAGGAAGCTGACTTCTGACGAGGAGGAAGCCAAGCGCATCGCGGAGATGGGGAAGCCGGTGCTGGGAGAACACTCCAAGCTAGAAGTCATTATTGAGGAATCGTACGAGTTTAAGGTGGGAAAGGTTACTCTTCGAACAAGGTGAAGATAGCTTCACGTGTTTGGTTGTTGTAGTAAGAGAGAGATCATACTAACTTATCCAGCTGCGACCTTGCATAAAAGAACAGCCACATATTTCTAATTTCAGCTCCTCTTCCGAGGCTTCCCATCCCACATAGATTTATTTCTGGAGGTGATTTGCTTTTAATGCATCCTCTGCCCTCCAAATATACCCTCCATGTTTGTTTCTGGTGTGTGTGTGTTTTTATCATGCTTTAAACGGGTTTTTGTCATCAGGGATTGGAAAGCACTGCCATCATGTGGTGAAGCTCGTGTATTTTTCTTCAGGAGGCTCCATGGATGCAGAGTATAAACTCTGGGGCTAAATAATGGATGGATTTGATTTGTGTTTTGGTGTCGTGTCATGCAGAGCACAGTGGATAAGCTTATCAAGAAGACCAACCTGGCTCTGGTGGTGGGAACAAACTCCTGGAGAGAGCAGTTCATGGAGGCCATTACAGTCAGTGCAGGTAATGTAATCCGCTCTGAGCAGGCTGTAAACCCAAACTTTACTTCAGTGTGAGATGTTATATGTGACTATGTATGACAATAAAGGCAAAAGGTATGTTTTCCAAAATGCAAAGCCAAGCCATTTATCTTTTATCTGTTTTTCTGTGTAATTATTTAACATAAAGAAAGAGACTAATCAGGCGAAGACTCTGGCAGCACTGTTTGCTTTGCCACAGTCTTCAGTCTAAAAATATAGACGCCACTATTCGTTTGCAAAAACTCATATCGGTGAAAGCAAAGCTCTTGAATAATGTCTTGTACATAACACATACCTCATCTATCACGTCAAGCCACAACAGTGAGCGCCACGAAGGCCTTGGTTTGTCACTTTGCTGCTGAAATATTAAATCCTGCAATGCTCTTTATTTTTTCATGATCCACCACTGGCTGAAAAATGCATGCAGTTCACGTAGTCTGACACTTTGAGTCCTGACAGTGTCCCTGCCTTTCTGCTAAGTTTCCTTTGAGGCGCCGAGACACAGAGAGTACCCTGTTCCTTCACCTGAGGAGGGTAACCATGGACATTTTCAGCTGCTGAGATGAAACTTTTATCCGAATGCGCTCGTAAGGAGCATTCTCTGGCCACTTGGCCATCCTGCAAATCAAAAGGGCTGCGTTCATCCCCTGAAAATCCCTCTTATGTTACCCCAGAGTTTCTGCAAGGGCAGCTGATTTACAGTATTATGTGCACTGCTTTTTTAATATGCTGGAGTTTACATCCACATCACTGTTAACTGGGTAACACTTCTGACACGCTCACTAAACAAGGGAAAACATCAAATCTAGTTGCCCACATCACAGTGTGATTGAAACATGTCATTCAAACCAGAGACCGTAACGTAAATACATTTCGAGCGTAAATCTGAAACCTTCTCAAAACCTGCCTAGAATTACTTCGTAGTTTGGTTTAGGGAGAGTTCTAATATTTAACGTAGTTTTAAATTTTTTTAACAATATTGTTGCAATAGGTTTTTGTTGATCTGTAATCATCAGTCATCCATCCTGGTTAGCTTTACGTCTGAAATTTGTTCCCTTCCCACCAGTTTTCTGCACTACCTGTGTTAGTAGTTTGCATTTGCTTGACCTCCGTTATCACCCCGGAATATTAAAATTTAGATTTGTAATTGCTCCTGTTGTCCTTTTGCCCTTTTCAACTTCAGCAGGTTGTCTTTATGTCTAAGTGTCCAAATGTATTAAGTTTCTTCCATGTGATTAGTTATGTAAACAGCTGTGCAGACAGACAGACAGATAGATGGTTCTCACTGTCTCACACTGAGAAATAAGTTGAGATGTCATTTTAAGTAAATGTTGTTCTCTTCTTTCCCCTCTGTCATCCCTTATCTACTTACTTTATGGATCCTTTATCTCACCCCTTTTTCCCCAACCCTTGGTTCTTTATCCTCTTCGCTCTCTCTCTACTTTCTGCTTCATCATCTGTCATCCTTCTCTCTGTGTCATACTCCCCTTTGCTTCTTCATCTTCTGTCTCTCTCTTCTTCATTGCTCCCTGTCCCCTCACTTAATATTTACCTCTCCTGCTTCACGGCCCTCTCTTTATCTTTGTCCAAATATGCTGCTATTTTTCCATCCTCTCCTCTTCTCTCCGCTCCTTCCTGTCATCCTATATTCCCCCTCCGTCTCCCCCCGCTCGGCTCCACTTCTGCCCAGGAGATGAGGACGAGGACGACACAGGGGAAGAACGGCTTCCTTCCTGTTTTGACTACGTCATGCACTTCCTGACCGTCTTCTGGAAGGTTCTGTTTGCTTGTGTTCCTCCCACGGACTACCTGAACGGCTGGGCATGTTTCACCATCTCTATCATTATAATCGGCCTGCTCACGGCCGTCATCGGCGACCTGGCATCTCACTTCGGCTGCACTATTGGCCTAAAGGACTCAGTCACTGCTGTGGTTTTTGTGGCACTCGGCACCTCAGTCCCAGGTGAGTTCAAGAGTAGCAGAAGGAACTGTTTTTGAAAAGCACGTGTCATTTTCAATACACAAATGTTTATTACATACAAATCTGGGCTCTGAAATTGTGTTCATTATTTGTTATGTCGCTTGATGGATATGTGGTTCATATTTTTGTTATGAAAATTGTGACTTCATGGGCACAAACAGTAAACATGCTTTGTCATCAAGATTGCTGATCTTATTTACTCCAAAATGACATTTTCCACCCTGACAGGAACAATAAGTCACCAAAAACTCTGACTCCATCAGCATTTTCTGCTATTAAAGGTCCTATATGTGGCACTAATAAGATATATAGATATATAGATATATAGATATAAATATTTTTAAAACAACCAAGGCTGGCTCACAGAGGAACCTTTCACAATTTTCACATTGTGGGAAACATAATTTCCATTTTTGAAAATATCAACTGCTATTCTATAAGAATCTAGATGACAGTTAAACAAGGCTCAGAAATCTTCATCGAAATCAGATGCTTTGATTTGTTACATGAAGTTATTAACAAGGTTTACTTTGTCCTTTTTTGCCTTTTTTGAAGAGTTACAAAGTCTGCTTTAAGAGGTTGAAAGAGTTGCGGTGGAGTAAGTCAGAAGTTTGTCAGACAGGACTTAAGGTTTAGGAAAAGATCATGGTTTGGGTTTAAATACACTCTTTTGCAGCCTTAACTCCGCAAACTGAAAAGTAACACTTACCGACTGTGTCATTACCCAGGACGCCTTATGTATAATCAGGAAATCCCGGCAGCTTTGAGAGGGTGTTTCTTTTGTGTGTTTTGCTGTTATTGTCATTACTTTTGGGCCTTCGGTTTATGCTTGGATGTCCTTAAAAAGCTGACTTCATGTAGTTCTGTCCATCAAACCTAATGTTACCAGTACTGAGTCAAAGCAATTAAGATTAGCTTTGTTAAGACTCTTTTAACTCTTTTATTCTCATATATGTACTGCTCTAGAAAATGCATAAATTAAATGCCATAAAATGCTTTTATTTTTTCTGCGCTTATTTGAAGCTGTTGCTGTGATCAACACTGTAGCCTCACACTGTGGAGTTTGCATGTTCTCCTTGTTATTGTGTGACTTTGCCACAGCTTCCTCCCACAGTCCAAAATAAACAACGTGCATCTCAGGTTAATTAGTAATTCAAAGTGCAAATAGATAAAATTCTTAAGTCCATAGAAAATGTGCTGTATGAATTTATATGTGAAAAGGATCAAATTTGTAGAGCTTTGTATCGAGCTTCAAAAGGTTTGTAAGATTAGAAAAGGGCTATGAAAATGCCTTTCCATTACCATAAATGAATGAGGAGAGAGCATTAACTCTAAAGCCTATTCATTGTCCTGTGCTCATTCTCATTTCTTTATTTATCTTACACTGAGCCTTAGTGCAGCCCCTCAGTTCAGCTTCTGTCTAGAATAAGTAGTTTTAGCTCCCTCCTCCTTCCTATTAAGGCAGCCTTCTTCTGATTGGCTGCCCCTCCAAAACCTCTGAAAAGACTAAACAACGTGTGAATGACTCATAGCCAGAACTGCGAGGATATTGCACTGATTGTTATCATATGCAGTAGGAATAACTTGGTGTACAGTGTACTTACCTTCCTCTTTACTTCATTAATCTGCTGCCCACCACACATGAACCTTTATCAGCACAAGTAGCTTGTGTTTTTCCTGATGTGGCTTTTTACTGACATAAATGCCATCCTTGCTCTTGCAGAACTGGCCTGTAGGTTTGTATTTGTGGTTCTTTTACTGTCTCTTGCATACAGTGTCTTTACTTGTGGTGGGGTCACATGTACTCATGGATTAATCAAAATTTCACATAAAAGTTAGAATATAATGAAACTTGTCTTGAAAAGTTTGACTTTCTGCTCATTTATTCAAAATACTGATGAATATAGCAAACAGATATACCTGTATAAGTATATTTAGCACTGTTTGCCATTTGTGTTCGTTTCTATTGCTTGCTTTATTAAATACACTTTAAATTCAGCTGTTTTCACCATCACAGATTTTGTGATTTATCCACAACATTTAAAATAATTAAACCAAATTAAAATATTCATGACAGATGGTTTCTCTCTACAGACACCTTTGCCAGTAAAGTAGCAGCAGTCCAGGACACCTACGCAGACGCCTCCATTGGGAATGTGACTGGCAGCAACGCAGTCAATGTCTTCCTGGGAATCGGCATGGCCTGGTCAGTTGCGGCCATATACTGGCACATGAAAGGGAAGCCGTTTGTGGTGGAGGCCGGCTCGCTGGCCTTTTCTGTCACTCTCTTCACCATCTTCGCCTTCCTGGCCATCTCGGTGCTGCTTTACCGGCGCCGGGCCCACATCGGAGGAGAACTGGGCGGGCCCCGGGGACACAGACTGGCCACGTCAGCCTTCCTTTTCAGCCTCTGGTTTCTTTACATTCTCTTCTCCAGTCTGGAGGCCTACTGTCATATAGAGGGCTTCTAAACAAACAAAAAAAGACTCCGGTGTGACACAATACAAACATACAGGGGTTTAAAGTACAACTTTAGAGGTAAAAGAGTGAATTCTCACTGTGGAATTTAGGTCAATCTTGTATGGAAAGGACAGGAGAGGGTTTTCCTTTACACCTCCCTACTCCTCTCCCTCTCTCAACCCCTTCTGTAAGGATGCTTGGAGGTGTGTATCCTGCCCTCTAGTGCCGACAGGCCTGGCTGATAAAGGAGCGACCCTGAGCCTGTGTGAGTGTGCTTACAGTTGGGATTGGGATACCACCGAGTACAGAAGATGGTGATGCCAATAGGTGGTCCTGCATTCCACTGGAAGAGACTGCAGTCTTATATCTGGAGAGGGTTGAGTTAATCAGAGGTCTATATTTTTCTCAACATCTGACGAGAATGACTTTTTTTAAAAAACAAAAAAGTATTTTGGGGATAAAAATGCAAAAAATAAACGAAACAAAAAACGAACACACAAGGACACAAAGAGGAATCAAAGAACTATTTTCAGATCTATGGAGTAACAAATGATTATAGTGAAAATGGGAATATGTTGTTGAGTGACAGTGGGATGGATTCATAGTATTTATTTTTATTTGCATAGTTTCCTAAGGAGCACTGCAGAGTTGTCAGAAGTTACACGAAGAGGAAAATGAGCAGCGACAGCGGCCGTTCATACTGGCAGACGAGTCACCATTCAAACAGGAGGGGAAGAGGTGGACGCCGTGAACATGGTCAAACTGCCCTGAACATTACTTCCGTACTCTAAACGTATCTATATATAATATATTTCCATATTTTCTGTATATTTTGAATATTTGTTTAAATGTGGTCACCTTCTGCTCTAACAACAGAGGATTGCTGTGGCTAAGTGGGAGGGGAGGGTGGGGGATAAACTATATAATGGAACGATGTCTTCACATTTCTAAGAGTTATGTATCTTGCCTAGGTAAAAGTATGACATTGTATTTTATTTATTTACTGATATCTTGGTCTCACTCAAGTTTTCACCTTTTCGATCAGAAATCTGAAAATAGGAAAAAAACAAAAACGTGTTGCTGCAGAGATAAATTCAGAGGTATTTTTGTACTTTTCCTTCCATGCACTTTGCTGTATAGTTCGACTTCTGGAGAATTCTACTTGTACATGTGCAAAAGGCCAATAAAAAGGTGTCGTCATGGACTGAACAGAGTGCCTGTGGAGGGAAAGGCGTTTGCTGCAGCTGCCCACAACCACCAGCTCTTTGCTCTGCTGAAGAACACGAGCGTTTCCTCCTTATATGGTGCATGAGCTTTTATTTATTTATCTATTTTTTTTAAAGCTGCATTAATTGATTGGAATCATGGAACTAAGGGCTTGCCAGGAGCACATACCCACTGAATTTGGCTAAGATGCCTTTATCTCTCTTTCAGTTATCTGTACAGTCACAGAAAGCTTTCTCCTATGGATTGGTTGTCCCCTTAGCTTTTTAGCTATACCAGATGCCCTTCATTCACCATCACATGGTTATGTTAAAAAAGGTCCTTCAAAGTTAATAGGTTTTGTGGGGTTTCATGGATTTTTTACGTGGCATTTTGGTTAAAGCAGAAAATTTTAAAGCATAAGTTTAGAAAAGACTATTATTAGGGTTAAAATCCATCCATGTCAACCGTGTCATTTAGAGCAGAGGTGTCAAACTAAAGATTGGAGGTCAGAATGGGCTACGATGTAAAATGAGTTTGACATCCCTGCTTTAGACCCTTCAAGCATTCAAACTACATATATTTACAGAGGTCTACAGACACCCTGGAAATTACCTTAACTAATCAAAAACAAAGTCTAATATTTAGAGTGGAACATTTAAGTACCTATCCTGCCCTGCTGGCCAGTTCATGCATGGACTTGACCATCTTTTATACAGTCTATGGCTTGAAGGCTGAAATAATAAAGTATGTGATACGCTTTAGAGTTTTCACTTTCTTTGAATTATCGTTGAATATTTAAAGGAAAAATTTGTTTACCTGACATGTGCAGAAGGCTTGCTTCATTTCCGACTTATTGCAGGCATTTAGCACAAATGTTTAGTTACTAAAACTAATAAATGCTTCATTCATTTCAATACACTTTCCAATTTATTTCATAGTTAAGAAATGGTCATTAGTGCAGCTTTAAAGTAATGAAATGTTTCTTCGCCGAAGTCTATAAATGTTTCCTTTCTTAGAATTATTATTACTGTATTAGTTTTGTATGTATTGCATAACTTTGGCCTCCTTTTGCTGTAGTCATTATGTAAAGAGCAAGTGTCAGCGGTGCTCCGTTTGGAGTGAAACTGCTCACCATCGAGAGCTGTTGGTGTGGGCGTGAGAGCAGCAGGTAGCTCCAGGTTGAATTTGAAAGTAGCCCGATATTAATAACGAACTACGTTTAACACATGACTGGTGCTTTGTTTTTAGAACAAGAGTTAAAAAATACAGAAACTCCCCAAAGTGTCAGAAAACATGTTTATTGAATAATTTGCAAAAAAGTGTATGTGGGAATTGATTCTTGGCTAATTTTAAAATCACCCAAGAGATTACCAAAGAGGAGGTGGGATGCAACATCTGTTTTAAAATATATAAAAAAATATATTGAAAAAAAAAAGTTTTTTAGAGTAGGTGACAGTAAATGGCAGTGACACTGTATTTCCACAAGGGGGATGTCAATCTCCAGTCCCTGTGGTTGTTCCTTCTTTAATTTCTCAGCACTCTTTCCTCCTCCTCTTCCTCAGTGTTCTTCCTTTGTGGTGAGCAGTGTTGTAAATACGTCTCGTGGCTGAATCGGATGCTCTTTTCCTGGCCCTGGACCACACATGCTCACCTCACGCTATCTCTCTTTCTCTCACACTATCTCTCTCTTACATATAAACACACACACATATATTCAATGAAGAGCGATGGGTCCACTGCTGCACAATAGGGAGGACAGTTGGAGGGGCTTGCTGTCCCAATTCAGATGCAACACAAAACAGATTATGTACATAACTTTCAGTGTATGTTTACATAGACACAGTTTAGGTGTCCTGGGGGGTAAAAAGCATGACAATACAACTCTCACATCTCATCTACAGGTTATCTGCAGTCGCTTCGTCTGAGCCAGTGGAAGTGTGAAGCTTTTATTTCTTTTTTTCTTCTTTTCTTTTTTTTTAAGTCACAGAGGGTCACTTTGTTATCTGTCCCTTTGTAAAAATCCTGCAACAGGAAATATTTTGGTCCTCAGTTGAGCAGGTATTCATGAACAAAAGGAAGTGCCAGTGTTCTTCATTTTATCTCTGCCTTTAGTGGCTGTTTATATTGTTTATTTGGTTGTGTTTTTGGTTTTATCTGCCAGGACTTGTTGAGTTGAAACGTTGGCCAGTGTGTGTTTGTGTGCTGTGCATGTTGCCGTGCCGAAGCCAGGCTGCGCATCCTCTTCACACCCGTGTGGACAGATGATGTGCACACTGATGATGATGCTGTTGGTCGTCACAGGGACGCGACTCAAAATTGGTTCTGTCATTTTGTCGTATAAATACATGTCTTAATTCTGTAAAAGATTTTTTTTTTTTTAAACATCATCATACAAATCACTTCTGAAAGCACCAGTCTCTTTTTTTTCTTCTCAGTCTATAGGATGGCATTGAAATATCACCGTGCAGTAACTGGACTAGTGGTTGATGATGTTGTAAGACACTGTGGAAGGTTTCATTGATGAGGTGAATACTGTTCTTTTAACTTTGTTTTTGTGTAACAGAAAAGGGGCACATTTTAATGGATGGGTATGTTTTCCTGGCCTGCAATGAGATGTCAAAAATAAAAAAGCAAATTTCCAAAGTGTTTTGAGATTAAACAGTTTTGTTCTTTTTTTCTGTGAAATAAAAAAATGCTTTCTGGTTGATATGCAAACATTGGTTTCACTCATTTAAATCAACCCTGACCGTTTTAAATATAAATTTGCATCACCAGGAATCCAGCAACAAACCAAATGATTTCATTAGAATTCTGATAAGATTTCAAGCCTCTTGTGTTAAGTTGGGTATGACAACACAAGAAATCTCAGTACATATCATGTAACTGCAGCTTTAAAGCATATTTGGAGTATTAGGTTGTTTAGCCACACCTCAAATTGCCTGCTGTGTATGGTTTCATGTTTATCCTGATGCAGTTAAAGAAACCAAGAGCCGGCAGCAGAGGAACTGCTTTGTTAGCATTTTTCTAAACCTCAGAATCTTCCGAATTTATATTTGACACTTCTTAAAGTCAGCACTGAGGAAACACAACCATAAGCAGATAAGAAGCAACTTCTAACAAGGATTATTGTTAATATCTGTATATTACTCTGGCTTTTTTTTTTTTTTTTTTGGGAGAACATTAGATCAAAGCCTCCTTGAGAATCTAAAACTCTTTTTCCCTTTTATTTTCTTTGTATCATTCTTAGTTAAATAAATCCATCATTTTCTTTCACACTCACAAAATAAATGAAGTCTTTGTTTGCTGCTTAATAAAAATAAGCCTGTTAGATAAGCTGCATAATATTTTTCTTCAACAAAATCAAAAGATGGAAGCTCATTTGTGCCAAAGGAGGAAAAAAAGGATGCAGATGAATTTTAACATTATTTAGGCTATTTTTATTACTTAACATTTCCAGCTATTAACTCATATTGTTAATTTTGTGAGGTCAGATTTTGAGTTTTAGACTCATGCTTTTGACTCTATTGTTCTTATAGGTTAATTTTAACCTGCTTTTGACATGTTAAGTAAAAAAAATAGAAACTGAATAATGCTGTTTATTTTTTCAATGTTTTTTCTTATGTTTGGGTGTTGGGCTTCCATCATGTCAATCATCGTGTTCTCACATTATTTACTTATATCCATACTGCATCCATACAAATACAGGATGCAAACTAAATCTGCAAGCAGCTTCTTATAAAACGTGCCAGGAAGTGGACTGAAGTGATAGTGGACTCTTGTTTCCTTTTGTTCACTCATGGTTTCCATTCAAGCTGAGAAAATAAGTAGATCACTTTATTGCATCTCCACTATGGAGAATTTCTAAAACATAACATTTAAGGATAGTTATAGTTTTTGCAAATAGGCTGGAATTATTTAGGTCTATATAAAAGTGGGTTGCAGAATGCCAGCTGATTGGATTTCAGCTATCTATATAAACTCATTCTTTAATCACATTACTAAAATAGTGAGGGTTGTTATGTTGTCTGTTTTCTTTTTGTGTTGTTTTGTTTTGGGGTTGTTGTTGTTTTTTTGTTTTTTTGTTTTGTATTTCAGGGAATTGTGCATGGAATTTAACCCTAAATTTAGTATTTTGTTCTGGTTTGTTTGGTTTTCTGAAGGAGGCAAACGACTAAATAAAAGGACACTGTCTTGGGACAAGGGTGGGAAATAAAGTGTTGTTGACGTGTCTGTGCGCCAATAGGACGCCGGGGATGATTCCCACGCTGGCACAATTGGCTTAGAATAAAGACCACTGCGTCCGAGAAGTTGCAGCGATGATTGGGTGTAGGATTGTGCATTGAAAATAACCAGGCAGGAGCTGCATGTTTGATAGCAGCCAGCTGAGACTGAGGGGCGTGCGATGCAGCAGGATGGTGGTTTCCTGCAGTGTTTGTGTGCCGGATTAGCCGCTACTTAGCTCCGTGTGTGTGTTGTAGAAGCAGGGCGCATCGAGCCTCCAGCCAGCCGCGCCAGGTGGATGCGCCTGCAGTGATCCAGGTCGTCCCTATGGATCGCGTCCATGGATGTCTTCAAACCTGCTTTGGACAGTAGTAGTCCTAAGGCGTGCGTTTCTTCAACGGAAGAAGCAGAGGAAGATGTTTTTCGCTGGCCCACACCGGCGAATGGCATTAGCGCCGCGCCGGATACGGGACCAGCCGCGCCGGGCTTCTGGACGGCCGTGTTCGACTATGAAGCGACTGCGGACGACGAGCTCAGCCTTCGGAAGGGGGATCTGGTGGAAGTCCTGTCCAAGGACTCCCTGGTGTCAGGAGATGAAGGATGGTGGACCGGTATGATAGCAGACCGGGTTGGCATCTTCCCTTCTAATTATGTCAGCAAAGGCACCGGCATACCGGAGGAAATACGGGCCACCTCAGAGCAGCAGTACCCCGTGCCTCCTTTGCACCGTGAGTATCCCATTGTGCTTCATACTTCTGCTAATGAAATCCGCGTACTATCACTGAAAAGGAGCACAGGGCTGCAGTCTTTTCTTTTGTCAGAGGGGGAAAGCCAGCGGAAAACCACGTAGAGTGCTGTGTCATGGTAGGCGCAGTGCACTCCTGTTGGCCTAGAAACAGGCTGCCCCAAGCATCCTTACAGCTTCAGGACCGCTATTCATCACACGGCCTGTCAAACAAACAGTGATGCACCCCACCTCAGTTCTCAAATTACAACGCACAATGTGTGCAGGATACAAGGCAGGAAGCCTGTTACAGAACTGGAATCCTGTAGATGGGATGTTCTTGGATGAAATTTGAACGTTGTTATGTGCTTCAGAAATGATTTTCTTAAGTGTCCAGAGGTGTTGCACCAATTTTGTGCAAGTGCAAGAGGGAAAGAAATGTAAAATTCTTCTCTTAGGGAAAAATAAAAGTAACTTCTGGAGGGAAATGTAGAGCTAAGGCCTCAGAAAGATACACTGAGCATAATTACAAGTAGCTATGTGTACTACACTGTGAAGCCCTAAATGAAAATACTCTTCCTTCTTATTGGCCTTTAAGCAATAAAGATGCTCCAAACACAGGTACAAAGCCACTGTTTTTTGACTGATGACTACAAATCAGCATGTGAGCATATGCAGGTGTTTTAAGGTAAAAAACCACAAATTATCACATGCTATTTGGGCAGACCAAACCACCTCAGCTGTCTTTGTTAGCAGCTGTCTCAGTCTTTGTTGGCTTTCATGTCTTCATACTGAGGCAGCTGGCCTACTTTCACACACCTGAAATATTCATCAAGGTCAGTCTGCTTACTGTTAGGACTCTACAACATGAGCATGTACAGCCTCAAACACTTAGACAGAAGCTGCTGTTCACATCAGCACATAGACCTTCTTTTCTATATAACCTGCTTTTATTCCTTCTCCAGACATTCTAGCCAGATTTTAGGACAGATGCTTATCCTTGTGTAACAGCAAGAGGGATAGTTTCTGAATTTGGGGCAGCAGGGTGGCTTAGAGCTCTAAGAAGGCCTCCTTCAACTCAATGACCTGTTTTTAAGATCCTTGCTAGCAAGGATGTACCTTGCTGAAAAGCAAAATGGGGAAATCCTAAAGGCTGCAGACAGGGTGACCCTGACTTCTAATGTCACTGGATGGCTGTAAGTACAAATACACTTAGCTGATGTTTATGTTTGTCTCATATGTGTCTTCTTTGTTTCTCAGTTCTTGAGATTGATTTCTCAGAGCTCACCTTGGAAGAAATTATCGGGGTTGGTGGTTTTGGAAAAGTCTACCGTGCAATGTGGCAGGGCGCAGAGGTGGCAGTGAAGGCAGCACGACGGGACCCCGATGAGGATTTGGAGCAGACAATGGAGAGCGTTCGTCAGGAGGCCAAGCTCTTTGCCATGCTCAGCCATCCCAACATTATGGGTTTGCTGGGAGTGTGTCTGCAGGAGCCTAACCTGTGCCTGATAATGGAGTATGCCCGAGGAGGCCCTCTCAACCGGGCTCTAGCTGGGAAACGCATCCCTCCATGTACTCTGGTTGACTGGGCTGTGCAGATTGCCCGAGGCATGCACTACCTCCACTGCCAGGCTATTGTCCCCATTATTCACCGGGATCTCAAGTCCAGCAACAGTAAGAGTCACCTCACTTTGCTTTTTATTAACAGGTTTAAGAACCAATGCTGAAAAATAGTGAAAAAAGCCCATTTTCATATTGTTTGTCTGATCTGAAAAAACAGGTTTCCTGAAGAGAAAATGTTAAAAATGAGTATCTGGCTTTGTTCTTAGAGACATGGCTTATTATTTTATTGTGAAATATTCAATTAATTGAACAACTGTCTGTGCCTTTGATGTCTTTCATGCATAATTTATAGCATTCAAAGCAATAAAGGTCTTTGATCCGTCATATGTCTTGCCATATCTGTGGGCAAAACCTGAAATATGCTGAAATGGACTTTTATTTAAGTCGATAGCATTGGTTTTCAGTGTTTAGATACAATAAGGAATGTAATTGCCAAACAAAATACAGGCCAAGAAGGTTATTATCTACACCCAGCAATGCCACGATTGCAAAGACTGACATGACTTTGTCACTGATATTAATCACTGGTGCTTAACACCTCCAAACAGCCCTCACCCAAAGATATATTATATTACAGTCTTTCTGGGACAATAATAGCTCTGGTGATGCACTCTTCAGTACCGCATGAAATGAATTTTGAAAGCAATGCTCATTCTGTGACCTGCACTGCTTGTATTCACTTTAGGAATGAGAGTAGAGAGGAAAAGGAGTTTTCATGTGTTTATGGAGCAGTTGTAATCTTGCATTTTACTCGACTGGATCCCCTAAATCCCAAGCCTATTAGTGAGGATTTGCCCAATGCTCTGTCCCAGGCTGCCTATTGGAGGCTCTGACAATACATACCCCAAGCCTCTTCCCTGCCATTGGCTTGTTCTGCAGTGATCAGCTCAGACGCCGCACTTCAATAGGGTGCTTTAAAGCGTTAAAGTCAGTCTAACTGGTTACCATCCTGGGAAATTAGGGGAAAACCCATGTCCTCATCATGGTACAGGGGCACTGCAGGACACAGCAGTTGTCATTTAGCTATTTCAGAGTTATGCCAGTGATTTATTTTCCCCCCTCCTTTGTTTCTTGTGACTCAAAATTTAGTTTACCTAGCAAAGACATACATAACATGAAAGAATAGCTATCTGTTTTTCTTTAGAGACTGCAAAATCCTTCCAAAAAGTTAAGGTACTATCTGAAATGTAAATAAAATAATTTCAATCCCTATATTTAAGTTTAAACTACCACAAAAACAACACGTGAAGTCATTGACCTTGATACTAGGACTGCTACAGGACTGAATTTAAGCACAAAACCAACATCCCACAGATTCTACATTTTTTTATTAGTAGTAAAGGAGGGGGGGGGTCCATCAGTCTGCAAAAGACAGAATGGTCATATAGTTTGACAGTGTTAAAAAAAAGATTCAGGGGAGTTCATTATCTATAGAACATGGAGGACTTCAGAATTTGAAGAACTCTCTAGATGCACAGGAGAACTCTGAAAAATAATTGATTGGCAGCAGTCTTCTGGCTCCCAGGTAAAAATTCTGTAATGAATTCACTGCTGAGTCATATCACTGTTGGCATGAATTGTAAAAACCTTGATGATTCCTTAATCTGATTCTTTAATTCTTAATTTCTTAGTTTGATTCTTAACAATCAAACTGTTCACCTTTCAGTGCTGTGGTTTCTGACTGAGTGCCTAAAGGCCTATACTATAATGCTCAGTTATATTTTGTATATATTATACACTGTTTCTACACAAACAGCTGCTCTGCACCTGAGCTCATTTAAGATGTACTGAGCTGAATGGAAAATTGTCCTTTTGTCTAACAAATCAAAATTTGAGTTTGCTATCAGAAACCTCCAGTCATTTAAAAATAAAGTACACCCTCTGGCATTTCCAAGCTTTCACATATCGGGACAAAACAAAAATATCTGGTCTTTAGCAGGTCTTAAAATGAAGTAAATATAACTTAAGATGCACATGATATATGTCAACATATTACATTATTTATTTAACAAAAACTGAGCCAAAAATGCAGATGCAGTGTGTTTAAACTAAGTGTGGTCCATAAGTCAAAAGCTTGTAGAAACACCTTCAGTAATATTAGCATAAAGTAATCACTTTCCATTTGACTTTATCATTATCTCACATTTTGGGGGAGAAATTTTGGTCTACTCTTTTTTTTTTTTTTTTTTTTTTTTTTTTTTTTTTCCAGAACAATGCTTCAGTTTATTGAGGTTTGCAAGCCTTCATTTACGCACAGCACTCTGATGGTCCTAGCACAGCATTTTAGTCCGGTTGAGGTCTGGACTCTGAACCGACCACTGTGACACCTTGATTTTTGTCTTTTTCAGCCATTCTGTTGTAAATTTGCTCCTGTGCTTGTCTGGTTGCATGACCCACTTTCAGCCAAGCTTTAGCCTCACATTTGGCTTCACAGCCTCACATTTGACTCTCAAATACTTCGGTATACAGAGGTGTTCATGGTCGACTCAATGACTTCAAGGTGCTCAGGTCCTGTGGCAGGAAAAACAACCTGTCACAGTGCTCTGCAGTTGGTATGAGGTGCTTGTGCCAATGCTGGTTTTCCCCAAACTGGTGCTATACATGATGGCCAAAAATCTCCACTTTGGTCTTGTTTGTCCAAAGGACATAATTCCATGGCAGCACAGCTTACTGTAGCTATGATGCAATGCTAATGATAGCCACATTCTTTTTAGAGAGAAGAGCTTTCTGTTTCTCTTACTGAAGTGTTGCCAAGCTTTCTGCTGGAAAAACCTAAAGCCAGACTTCATTCATTCTTTTTCTCTTTGCATTACCATGAACTTTAGAAGCTTGGTTAGCATGTTAAATGCTAGAGTCTGACACTGGGTTCTCTGAGCATGGCACTGTCTGACCTTGGGCTGAATTTCCTGGGACACACATTCCTGGGAAGACTGGCAAATCTCTTGAATGTTTTTCAGTTGTGAATCTTTCTCACTGCAGAACGATGAACCTCAAATTGTTTGCAAATGGTCTTATTAGCCTTCCCAGACTAATGGCCAGCAACAATTGCTTCTTTAAGGTCATTCCCGGTATCTCTCCTCCTCGGAATTGCATTGATATATACCTGAAAACTTATGCTTTTATAGGGGAGATCACACATGCTAATGATCAATTAATCAAGTCGTGCATTTGATTAGCATAACTGGCTGTTACTTACTGGAAGCAGTAAGGGTGTACTGAGTTTTTCAGTTTGCATCTGCATTTTGGCTTAGTAAAGCTGCTAAGAACCAAATATTGTCCTTTTGAAAAACCACTATGTAACATTCAGAAATAATAAGCGGTAAATAAATATGTGTAACTATAAAAGTTAAGTGGGTGTAATTTCTTTATGCAATGACTGTATCAAGACGACATCTCCAGGGGAGGCCTTTGCTTATTTCAGGAAGACAATGCAAAAACATATTCTGCACATTTTGGGAGATCATGGCTCCAGGTGCAAGGCTAACTGGTTTACAGCACAGACCTGTGCATCACTGAAAAGAAAAGGGATACATTATTAAACAAAAAATACAATAAAGGGGTTCCTAAGCTGTTAAGCAACTGAAATCCTTTTTCAAGAATGGGAGAACATTTCATTTTCCAAACTACACCAAATGGTCCTGTCAGGTTCTTCAGTTTCTTCAGGATTAAATATGATACAATTCATCAGTAAAGATGCTCAGCCCACTTTTATTTCTATTAGATTCAGAATGAACACTTACTTAAAATACAGACAATTATTCTCTGTTTCAACATTAGATATGTCGTCCGTAGAACTTTTTTTATGCATAGTAAATTAAATAGAAATTAGGGCATATTTAGGTACATGTATCTGAGTTTAGTTTAGGAAATTCCCCAATGAAAAATTCCCCATTTTATTCTATAAAGTAGGTCTCTTTAACATCCAGACAAATTAATTATAGTGATTAGAGAAGTGAGAAGTGAGACACCGCCTAGTCACACGCTGCTATGGTAATGAAGGGTTTGAAGGCAGCATCATGCAACTAATCCCCCAAAAAGGCGGAAAAGTTAAGATTTCTTTTTGTAAGACAGGAACTGATCTATGTGGAAGTCTCATTTTCAGTCATACTTGCAGTGTTGGCCAGATGACTGTCTGGTTTAAAGCTGCACAACTCTGTTTACAAAAAAAAGTTGGGAGTTCCTTGAACTATTGCACATTCTTGGTCTCCAGAGTCTTAGTGTTTTTGGCCATCCTCAAGCTTCTCATGTAGCTTGAAGTGAACTTGCTATGACTGTCTCTACATAACATGGTCAAAACTTGACCCATATTTTAAAAAACAGTTTTATTATAATCCACCGCATCCTATTTTATATTCCATCTTTTGCTGACCTGAAACTCTAAATTTTACAACCAGCTTAACTGCAACTCCTGCTTTAATGACACATAGCTTTGCTTTTCATTCTATCCCACTCAGCAATATGCCATTTTTATATCTGTACAGTTTCCACTGCCTCTCTGGCCTCTCCTTCATAGCCATTTGGTAGATGCTCTTATCTAAAGCACTGCGCATTACAGTGAGTGGAGCATTTTTGGCCTCAAGGGGAATGAGCTGTGTTTGTTTCATGTTGTAGTTCCCTATCAGGAGTTACTTTAGCCGTGTGTTTGGTTTCAGTTTCTTTGAAAACTCCCCGTCTAGCATTAGAGCCACATGAGCACCAGATGAAGGGGGTTCTTGATGTGCACCACAGCCTGCAGACACACCCTCCACTGGGCACAGCCACAGCAGATGGTCTGGCAATGCAGAGCTGAATGGGGGAGAAGGAGCATGTGGTTAGGAGGAGTGCTGTTTTGCTTGCGCATGTTGGGATTGGGTTCTTTTTTAATGCCTAATGGTGAAAATGGGTGTGTCGCAGCAGGGTATTTGTGTAGTTTAAGCATATTATCAGTGTTTGTCTGAGATTTGTGCTGTTAAAATACACAATGAGGGATTGTCACTGATCAAGGGTGGTGGTTTTCATCTCTGCTTTACTGTAGTAGCTCACCATTTCTTGGTTTCTCTGTTTGTTCTCTCCTTTTCTCTTCTCCGCTTTTATCCTTCCAATCCTTTCATCATGGCCTCCCACCAACCGCACCCTGTTTTGTTGAATCATGACATGTCCAATTTTTTGCATTTCCACACACATTGTGTTTTATCATGGGACTTCTGCTGCTGCCTTCCCCAACATTTCAACATTTCTGATGATGATTACCTGAAACCTTTTATTTTTACGTCAATCCTCCCACCAATCTGCACGTATACCTCCCCTTCCCACATCCTCCAACCTCCCCCCCCCATCATGTAATTGAAATTCCCTCATCACTTCCCCCTCCAACATTGCCACCCGCTCCAGTCCTTATCCTTGAGAGGGTTGAGATGGAAGATCTCAGCAACAAGACTCTGAAGATCACAGACTTTGGACTGGCTCGAGAGTGGCACCGCACAACCAAGATGAGCGCTGCCGGCACCTACGCCTGGATGGCTCCTGAAGTCATCCGCTCATCTACATTCTCCAAGGGTAGCGACGTTTGGAGGTGGGCAGGGGAGGGTGTTTTTGCAGGGAAAAAAACAAAAGCATCATGTTGTGGAACTGGTCTGAAATGGTTAAAACACCACACACTAGAAAAAAGTTCAGCCCGGGCAGCAGTTGCCATAGTGACAAAGCACAGACTGACACATGGGAACAAGAACATTATGTTGAGTTTTATGAGAAGGGTACACAAATGCAGTGCATGTAACCGTAGCTTTATGCACTGTGATATTTTATGCAAGCTGACATACCAATGGATAATCAGGAAGCAAAAAAGATCAATTTTTAAAATATATTTGTAATCACATATCTGATTTACAGAAATGTGTACAGAGTAACACCTGCAACCCTCACACCCATAACTGCTAAGATATTCTGCACATACTTAGCTCATGTGTTTTCATTTCCATATTTGGTGTGAGAGCAGAGATCTCATACATTCATTTCAGTGTTATTTATTATGCTAAAAGTTGAAAAGGCCGGTCATGTAGCTGATTGATTTACTTTGCAGTCATGTTTTAAGCAAGACTGTCAAGCATGTGGTGGTTTTAGCTTCTAATACATGATAATTTGTCTCCAGTGGTGTATCACTGGGTGTCTGGATCATTGGTTATACTAAATTAGTAATCTGAAGATATCAGTGGGAGTTCTGAGAAACTGAAAGGAATATTTGTCTGGAAATAATCAGCAGAATATTTAATAAAATACATAACAATGCCCAGTTTATTTGGAAAATTTAGATATCATGATTTAGCCTAATATCCTCATTTCCAGCTCCATGCTTTTATTCTTAAACTGTGCTTGAGTAACTCTGCATGATTTACAGGTCAAAGTAATTTAAATTTATCTTTTGTGCTGTCCTTTGGTGAATCCTCTCAGTTCATGCATCTGAAATAGGCCTTTTAGTTTCCTTCACAAACCCTTTAAACCAGCTTTCTTCTGATTGGCTGCCTTTCATTAACAGAAGGGTTACACAGTGGGTGGGTGGGTAGTCTGTGCTCTCAGCCAGAGCTGTACTCCTGGAGAGACAGTAAAGAGGATATCCCCACTCTGAGATATCATACAGAGCCAAGAGCAGTCTGAAGCCAAGTCACACCAAATCAAGCATCAGTGTATGTAAATGAGATGACAATTTTTCCACTTTGAGTGTCTAATTTAGGTATGTCATTTCAGTGTGGGAAGGATATTGGTGGTGGGTTTAGCACCGTCAGCTCTGAGCCTGCCGGTCACCTGGGGCGTTTCTGTGTTGATTTTGTTTGATCTCCCTGTGGATGCACACGTTTTCTCAGGGTGTTCCGGCTTCCTCCCACACAAACATGTCAGGATAAAAAGTTATTTTTAAATTAGGTGTAGGGGTGAAGTGTAAACAGCTGTCTGTCTGTGTTAGCCCTGTGATGTACTGTCCAGGCTGTCTCCCACCTCTCGCCTAATGAAAACTGGGATAGACTCAACCCTTCTGTCACCCTGGTTGGAAAACCAGTTAAAGGAATGAATTAATAGACTTTAAAAGTGGTTAATTCTCACAGTTCCCTGACGTTATTGGATTAATAACTTGTTTGCGTTATCACATATAGTGTGAGAATTGTGGGAGCCAAGACCAAGAAGTATGCATTATAAAAGTAACTCTTTTCTCAAGGGTGCTGAGAAGAAAGGGGAATTATTTCTTCTTCCTAATCAATGTTCCACCCTGATGTAGCATAAACACAGATCAAATACAGTAATTCCTAAGAACAGTGGTTTGTTTTGACCTGTTTAATTGCTATATAGCTGTGTAGACAGTCAGGGCATAACTTGTGTCATTATTTCCAAATCCTTCTGATCTAAATCTGTCAAGACTAACCTGTCATACACGAATCTTCACGCATTCCTGATTTATTTGATTTCTTGGTTATTTAGCTCCAGTATTAGTCACATGGATCTGTGAGCTTCTTTTCTGTCCTGTTGACATTTTCTCATTTTGACCTTTTTATATCTCACCTTGGTATTTAAATGAGTGGTGCACAAATGCAGTGCCACACTAATCTTTTTTGACATTTATTCAAATAAAATGGGTTTGGTGAACACTCACAGTCTCTTTCAGCAAGCATCTTACTTAACATTCATATATTCATACACACTTTTAGCTTTAGAGGCAGACTGACAGATATTGTGCAAGTACTTCTGCATATGCATCAAGCTCCTTTCTCCTGAGAGCACACTGGAGAAGCTGTTGATGTTTAGTTGTTTTTTTTTTTTGTTTTTTTTTCAGTTATATATCCAAATTGAATTCATGAATCTTTCAGTTTCAGTTTTTTTTCAGCAACTGTTTTCTACGTTTTCCTTTTTTTAAAATCTAAAAGTTATGGTGTGCTGTTGTGGGAGCTGCTGACTGGAGAAGTCCCATTTCGTGGTATCGATGGTCTGGCAGTAGCTTATGGAGTGGCGATGAACAAAATGGCCTTGCCAATCCCGTCTACCTGTCCTGAGCCCTTTGCACGTCTTATGGAGGGTAAGAAAACAACATCATTTAATGTTCATGTGAAGTGTTGCCCTTCAGCTTTGATGAGAGGAATCACATATATATTTGAGATTCGGAAGCAAATATGTCAACCAGATGGCAGTTTGTTTTCCCAAACATACCACAGATTTTCTTTTTTCTTTTTTTTTAATTAAAAATCAGATGGTTAACTACAAGATTCCTGTGTGTTCAGATCCTGTGAACCATAACTTACAAGCATCAAATTTGAACAGAATATTTTATTACTTTCTGGAAACAGTTAAAGAGCAAATTTGCTTGGATTGTGTTTCATCTGGTGCCACAGACTGCTGGAGCCCAGACCCTCACTCTCGGCCACAGTTCACAGCTATCCTAGACCAGCTGACGGCCATTGAGGAGTCAGGCTTTTTTGAAATGCCAGCAGAATCCTTCCACTCTCTCCAAGATGACTGGAAACTGGAGATCCAGGAAATGTTTGATCAGCTGAGGACCAAGGAAAAGGTAAAGATGAGAGGTCTTTGATGTAGGTAGTTCGGAAAATTGCTGGTTAGGATTTAGAGTCATTTGAGGGGGAAAAAAAGTGCATTTGTGAGGTCAGACACTGACGTTGGGTGAGAAGGCCTGGCTCAGTCTCCCCTCTAATTCATCCAGAAGGTGTTCTGTCGGGTTGAGGTCAGAACTCTGTGGAGGCCAGTCAAGTTCTACCACACCAAACTCGCTCATTCATGTCTTCATGGACTTTGCATTGTGCACTGATGCACAGTCATGTTTGAACAGGAATGGGCCATCCCCAAACTGCTGCCACAAAGTTGGGAGCATGAAATTGTCCAAAATGTTTTGGTATGCTGATGCATTAAGAGTTCCTTTCATTGGCACTAAGGGGCCGAGCCAAACTCCCGAAAACAACCCCAGTTTTGGGATGTCCTGAGCTTTTCTTTTTCCCATTCACTGTAAATACAGCTTTGTTTTTACTGTAAGTTTTAGTGTTGTTGTTTTTTTAAATTCACCTCTTGTATTTGGATTTCCCAGGAGCTGCGATCGTGGGAGGAGGAGCTGACCCGAGCGGCACTGCAGCAGAAGTATCAGGAGGAGGCGTTGAGGAGGCGGGAGCAGGAACTAGCTGAACGTGAGATCCACATCCTGGAGCGAGAGCTCAATATCATCATTCACCAGCTCTACCAGGAAAAACCTCACGTGGAGAGCAGGCAGGGCAAGTTCCGCCGCAACCGCCTTAAACTCAAGGATGGGAACAGGATCAGCTTGCCTTCAGGTAATGCAAACAAATATGGTGCTTAAACACAAATCATAGTTACACAATAAAATATTTTACCCTTGATTGATTATAGCGAGCTGAAATGAATTTATAGACTTTGCCTGTATGTTTTGTCCCATTGTTTATGCAAATAGTTGTAATTATTACTAATTATATTTTCGTTTGTTCATAAAAACTCATTCCCATCAGCATGACAAGCAGTGTCACATGATCAATAAAGGAAATCATACTGACAAGCTCTTTAACAAATGTGTGGTTATTGCTGCTTTTATTGCTCTTAGTTGGAATTTTTCCCATAAAAAGCTTTTTTTATGGCTTTGCGATGACACTGAGACATTGCTTCGAGCTGTCTTCAACTTTGTCACTTGAGTCAACATAGCTGGGGTGTGGCGTCACACTCAGATGACAGATAATAGCAATAGTTTCCTCGTGGGTAATCACAGACTGTATATAAAAGATAGGTGTCACTTCCAAGCCCTACAAGTGAAGGCAGTATGTCCCAGTAAGTCCCTTTCTTCATAATAACAGAAATTCTTACATTTTCCCCTGAAATGGAGTAAGTTGCAGGAAGTTCTCTCACTGAAACAACTGAAAATGAAAACATGCTGCAAATAATTAAAAGAAAATGGGTTGGGGTATACCTACCTTTACATGACATATATTACCTTGAAAACAAAAGCACTTCTGACAGATTTGTATAAAAAAAAAAAAAAAATGACAGGGACTTTGATCACTTTCTTGTATGTTTTTTAATTTCACCAAACAGCAGGCTATCAATCCTTTTCACTTCTTTACTTGTCTCCATAATTTATCGTCTTTTCATTGCTCATACCGAGGCTCATACCAAGGCTGACGTGTGGCTGGCTCTGAGCTCTCTGAGCTCTGGATAGCTTGAAATTTAGCCACTTTTCCTTTGTTAGTGTCTCTGAAATGTTTATGCTCAGCTGGCGGTGATTTAGGTTTGTTGGTATGAATATTTTCGTGGTGGTGCCCCTACAACAGGGATGTGAAATGCATTTTATATTGTGGGCCACATACTACTGACTTTGATCATAAGTGGGCTGGACCAGTGAAACTACTTGATTGCAGTATGGATGGCAAATGGGGGGAGGGTGTATTTATTAATAGAAAATCTGTAAAACTGTAAATCTGTGTATGCCTTCATAATTTCAAATGCCATCCAGTGTGCTGGATTGGAATCTTTGATAGGTCAATTCTGCCCATCATCATCATCATCATCATCATCATCATCATCATCATCATCATCATCATCATCATCATCATCATCTTTATTTAAAAAATAACCACAGCTGACGCAAAGTGCTGTACTAACATAAATAAAAGAAAGCCAAATAAAAGAAAAATATTTAATTAGTTAGTTAATAACTAATTTCATTACAAGAGAAACTAAGTCTCACTAAGGTCAAAAGCCAAAGAATAAAAATGGGTTTAAAGACATGTTTTAAAAGTGGACTCATATTTAACAACCCGCCCTACAGCCCTATTTTAATGAACTGTGTCTTCTTCACTCACAATGAAGAACTCACTAATGGTCATAGCCACACGCTAACATGTTGTTAGAGAGTGAATGTGCATGTGCATGAAACAGACTGGCTTGTAATCAAACAACTGGGACCTCTAAAGATCACTCAAATCAGTGAATCTCTAAAATGAATGTGCGATGTTCATCTTTTATACAGTATCTGTGCATAATGCTCTACAACTCTGACAATTTCCAATTATTTTAATAAAATACGCACTCAATTATCAGTCCAGACATTGTAGAAATAAAGATTAATCAAAATTGTTCTCTATTACTGCTGCCAGCTATTCATGTATTATAATTCATATTACTGTCTGTCTTTTTTTTGTCTTGGATTTGCATTTACTAAGGTACCGCATACACAATTAGAAAAACTAATGCAAGTCTGATGAAATATTTTAGATTTTCAGCACAAAATCACTGTGCAGGCATCTCCTTCCCATGATCGACGGAGGAGTTTGCTTAGCAGCGGTTCCAGCCCTCCCACTAGTCCACCGATGTTGCCTCGCCTGAGAGCCATCCAGCGTAAGCATAATACAGTTTTGTATCATTATATTTCATAACTTATTTAAATCTTTTAGCAGATCAAACTTGTTATTGGCTCATGTAGTTTCCTTTTTTATTTGTTACTATTCTTTAAAACCCATTTTGCATTTTCCTTCTGAAGATTTAGCAATATGTTATTTTCCAGTCACGCCGGGGGAAGGTTGTACAGGTTGGGGTCGCAACACTTGTTTTCAACCTGATGAGGAGGAAAGTGAGAGGAAGGGGTCAAGAAAGAAGGGCAGAACTCGTGGATGTGGCCCATACAGAGAACATAGCGCTGATGCAAGGTGAGGAGACTGTATTTTTGCGGAGGTTTTGTGGAGTAAGGCTTATACTTTTTTGTTGCATTCCAATATTTAAATTGCTTCTAAAGGTAAAAGGCGTGATTTGGAATACAAAACCCTTTCTTGCTCACAGTGTGAAGCCTCCCCATGAGGGCAGCCGACAACGATCCTGCAGTGCCCCAAACCTCCGCAGATCCCCTAGACACAGCCCAGCAGTGCCTGGAGTGCCAAGCCTTGTGGAGATGGGTGAGTAGGAAGAGCGTAGTAGTTCTGTTTTGTCTGACATATGCACACTCCACATTATAATAGAGGGAACAGCTGTAGCTTAAAGGTGGCAGGCTGGCTAGAAGTGAGCTGTTTCACTCCCACGCGGTTCTTAGTGGTTGGCCTGGCAGACTCGCAGATGTGCATGTTTGCAGCTGTATGAAGATTATCCACTTTCAGCAAACTGAATTTAGAAAGATGGAATTTGAAATACTAATAGACTTCAGGTCATTTACACTATTAAACGTTCACTATTGTTTCTGTGAATATATCAAGAAAAAAAGTTTTATGTGTATGTTTTTTAACCAATTAAGTACGTTTTATAGTTCAAACATGGTACTTTTTTTCAGAAAATGAAGACTGCTGCTTCACTACTGAACCAGGAGCAGCTCCTGGTCAGTCCTACCTCTGCATTCCCTTCCATAAGGAGACCCACACTGCTGCTGCCGCTGCTGATGGTGATGGAGATGAGTACTGCCTCAGCAGTCAGGTGCCAGGAACACCACCATGCAGGAAGAGCCCAGGTGGAAGCAGACGCTCTGAACTGGTTTTGCTGGGCTGCGGGGCTCTGCTTGCAGCCGTCGGGCTGGGCTACAACTTGCTAACGTTGGCCCAACCGGAAGAGCATATCAAACCACGCTGGGAGGGCTTTTTCCATAGAACGGGGAGCCAGAGGCGAAGCACAAGCCCCCCGACGCGCAGACTATTCCGGCGGGAAAGCCCGCTCAAACCGTCGGCACCCTCACTACCTGAACGAGGCTTACCCTCCTCATACACACTGCTGTCTTTATCATCAGTGTCTGACTGCAACTCCACTCGCTCGCTGTTGCGCTCTGACAGCGAGGAGCTGTTGGTCTGCCGCCCTGCCTCACCGCCCACACAGCCTCCTCTTCCCTCTCATGTCTCACAGCATCAAGCCATCCAAACTCCAATCAACCCACTGGTCAACACACACCTTGAGAGCTTCAAGCGCAACCCACGCCAGTCGCTCACACCCACACATGTTCCCTGCACCAC